>NC_138676.1:6306049-6618549 GCF_964273445.1 Streptopelia decaocto | reverse complement strand
TGGTGCACAGGAGCTGCAGCATCTCCTGCAGAGCTCATGGAGAAGTCTGATGGAGGAAAAGTGATGCAATCTCTGGTGGCCAATGAGGGAACCGGCAGACTGGGGGTGGGGGTGAGGAGCCAGGTTGTCCATACAGTGTCCAGCCTCAAGGGACTGTTCTCCTGCCTGTCCAGATGTCTTCAGGAGACCCTCGGGATCAATGTCCAGTGTAGAATGCTGCTGTCACTTCTTCTATACACTGGAAAATGACAGAAAATACCCTTGAAAGAAAAAACCCTCCTTTATGAAATCTTCTTTGAAATCTTCATCACTAAGTGTCCCATTGAAACCTCTCTAGTTAGTTCTACAAGGCTTGAAGATTTGAAGAAAATTAGGGAAAGAAACATCGCTCGTTAGGGCTTTCTGTGTTTTAATGAGCCCCATGGCGTATTTGGTGCTGAGTTCATGAACCTCAGATACCAAGCACAGACTGAAGAATCTGCTCAAGAAGTCCAAGCCAGAACAAACTCCAAAGTACCTTGAAGCATTAATGGCCCCACTGAGGGCTGTTCCTGACAAAGCCTCCCCAGGGACTCGTTAGAGCAGATAATTGGAGGCAGTGATTGCATCAGGCAAAGGCAAAGTGCAGCAGTTCTGATGCTGAGAAAGCCCTTGGTTTGTCTGATGAAGGACAATGGCCAAGCCTTGAGCCCCTGCCCCTAGGAAGGGAGATCCTGTCCCTCATGTGTGGCTCAGGGTTCTTCCTGGGGATGTGGGGAGTGCGATGCCCAGTGCAGGACAATGGTGTGACACTCCCTGGGGGTGCAAGGAGGCAATGGGGAGCCATGGCCATGACAACCATGTGTCCGCTCTTAGGCCTCCGTATCAGGGACATCAGCCATAGCCAAGGGGACAAAGACCTTGGCTCTTTCAGGGACATCCAGTCTTGCCAGCGCCCTTGGCCATGTCCACCATGGTCCATCCTGCACTGTCCCAGACCTGTGGCTGTTTCCTCACAGGCTGCTGACACCCCATGCACTTCCCCACCTTGTTCTCACCCCAGTGTGTCCCCACCTGTGCTGCTGTCTCTCCATCCTCACCAGATGTTCCTTGAAACACAAAGCCATGGCTGATCCAGAGTCCCTCTGAATGACCACAGCACTGTGCTCAGAATGACATTTCTTTATCCTGAGCTCCACTCTGGGCCTCCAGAGCTGCAGTTTCTGATAGTTTTCCTTTCTCATGCTGTTTTCCACTACAAAAAAAAAAAAAAAGTGCCATCATCCATCATCTTGGAAAGTGATTTTCAAGAGTTCTTGAGCCACTACTATCCTTCCCTGTCGATGTTCTACCTCAGCCAGCAACTAAGACCACAATAGCTGCTCACATAGTCCCCCAACCTATTAAGTGCGATATGGAAGAAAACCAAAGGGAATGGAGAAACCCGTGGGTTCAGATATAGCATTTTAATAAGACAATAAAAATAGTATAATATACTACTACTACTAGGTATACAATTAAATGAAATGAAATTCAAAAATTAAAATGAAATATAAAAAATCAAACTAAAATAAATTAAGAAAATATACTCAGTGCAATCTGTCATGTAACTTCAGTTACACAGAACAGCCAGTCCTGGAGAAAGGAGCACCTTGGTCCCAAACAACCAAACCCAGCAAGACAGAGCAAAAAGGCCCAAGGGCCAACTGCAAAATTGCAGAACAGCAAAAAACTCACTCAAAACTCCCAGAAGAACAGAACTTCCAAACTAAACTAACCAAAGTACCTGGCAAATCTGAACTAACGTAAGTAACCAGCAAGAAATGTCAGCTCCAGCTTTATACTGAGCATGACACTAATTGTAGGTGTGGGAATATAAGGGAAGATCAGCAAGAAGGAGATTTGTAAATACACTTAAGTGACTGTACCCAGAGTTTAGAAAACACAAATCACACTAATTTAGGTTTAGCCTTGTGTGCTTCACAAGTTGAACCTCTGTCTTTATAGAACATAGACTTGTGAAATCTTAAAGGCACCTCCTCAAACATCCTTGAAATTCCTGCTCCACTCAATGACAGGAAGATGTGCCAGGGGAGGGTCAGGTTGGACATGAGGAAAAGGTTCTTCCCCCAGAGGTGCTGGACACTGAACAGGCTCCCCAGGGAGGTGTCACGGCCCCAACCTGACAGTGTTTAAGAAGAGACTGGACAACGTCCTCAGACACACGGGGTGACCTGTGGGGTGTCCTGTGCAGGGACAGGAGTTGGATTTGATGGTCCTTGTGGGTCCCTTCCAACTCAGGACATTGTATGATTCTATGAAACACTAGGTCAAAAGTCCATGTTTTCATTGTACAGATGAGATGTAAACACATGGCTCAGGGCTCTTCCTGGGACCGTGGGATGTGGGTGTGAAAGGCCCAGGGAAGGACAACACTGGGACAACAACTTCCAGCTTCCCCATGGGGCTGCAAGGAGGCAACGAGGCCCCAGTGCCATGAGGACCACATGTCTTCTCTTAGACCTTCCTGCAGAGACAACTGCCATGGCCAAGGGGACAGAGACCTGGGTTCTGTGGGTCCCTTCCAGCCTTACAGCGCCCTTTGCCATTTCCACCACAGGCTGTTCTACACGGTCCTACCCCTGCCCCTCTTTCCCTGCAGGCTGCAGACACCCATCTCGCTTCCCCACCTGCTCTCACCCCAGCATTTCTGCACCTTCACTGCTGTGTCTGCACCCTCACTGGCTGCTCTTTGGAACACAAACCATGGGCTGATCCAGCTCCCTCTGGGTGACCTCTTGCCCCACAGCACTGCCCTTCCAGTGACATTTCTTCCTCCTGATGACCAGTCTCTACTTCCCAATCTGCACTTGGTGGCTTTGTTTTTTTTTTTTCTCTGCTGCTTTTTCCCACTATTTGTGGAAGCTTTACCACCTCAGAAACTGCCCATCAAGCTGAGATCCCAACCTGTTATTCTTCATGTGGTCTTGCACTTGATCAGAGAGAAGTCACCTCACCATGATCACCTAAATCCCATGACTGCTGCTGGCCTTTCAGCTTCTCTGACAGACATGACCATGTCCCTGCTGCTGTCCCGTCATGTCCTCAGGTGGGATGGATGTGACAACCTGTCTCCACGATCTCTTCCTGGGTAGGATCTGTCATACTTAGGCTGAGGTTCTTTCCCAGCCATGTCCCTGCTGCTGGGCTGTCACCTCCAGAGACAGAACTGACCTCACTGTCCCCTTCACAGCCACATGATTCTGCCTGGATCATGAGTGCCTGAGACACAACTGACCTCATAATACCATAACTATCCATTACCTTTTTCATGGCCCAGGACCCGATCAGATAAAAATATACTTGTTTTATCAAATTTATCAAATATATTCCCTACTAGAGATTTGAGTTGAAAAACATTCTTCAGAGGAACTGCTGTATTTTTGTTGACAACATTTAGAACTCCTTTTCTGTCTTTTATTCTTTTTATTCTTCCTCTGCCTATTCTGGCTTCAAAATCCTCTCTAAGGGAAAGATTAATTGAATCGCAGAGTAACTTCAGGTTTGAAGAGAGCCCTTGTCTCACCTGTCTCACTGTCCTGCTCCAGGCAGGGTTAACCAGGCGAGGTTGTTCAAGGGTTCCTCACAACTATGCATCATCCACAGTGAAGCTGAAAGTGCACTCGTCACATCATACAGAGGGAGAATAAAGATGTTTAACAGTGTTGGTCCAAGTGCTGGTCACTGAGGGATGCTACTAGTAACTGGCTGCATGGAGGGCTTTGTACCGCTGATGACATTTGGCTGGATTGTCCAGCCAACTTCCCACCCAGCTTCCAGTTCTCCAGCCCAGAGATCACTGATCTGCCTACTAGGACACCAAGGAACACCATGTCTATGACCCTGCAAAATTCTGGGTATGGATGCAGGTTGACCAGCTATTAATTCTCCTTCATGCTTTTCATGCAGATGGTTTCGATATCTGCCTTTTCCAAAGACCTCGGAAACCCTCTTACCACTTTGTCTTACTTTTGAGAGCACAACCCAGAATCACAGGCAAGGGTGACAGAGCAGACAGGAGCACTTGCAATGAGCCTGTCCCAGCAGCTGAGATGAATGTCACTGGGCCACTGAGGTCTGTTCCTGGAGTCACACACAGAAATGCCAGGGTTCCATCAGGCATCCATATCTCAGCTGGTCTCAGGACTCCTTGTTCACCCAGGGATGCTCAGAGACAGAGTCTGTCCCTTTTACACACAGAGGCAGGAGTCACAGTGTCCCTCTGGCCTCCTGTTGCCACTTCAAAGGGGTGGGAGACACCTCAGCCCTGTGGTGTGTCACCCTGCTATGCACTAATCTGAGATGTCCCACGTCATGAGGAATGGACACGGGGAGCTCAGTTAAGGAACCACAACCCAGTGCTGCATTCAGGCAGTTTCCCATGGGGTGTTACTTCCAACAGGAAGTGACCTCAGGACCTTGTGTGTGCCACAGGTTTTCATGGAACCCCAAGGAACAGTTGATGGTGTTTGTGCTCACTCGTGTTCATGTCACCTCACGTACATGATGTGCGTGCTCACATCTCATCTGTACAAAGCAACACAGACTACTGAACTATTCACTGATTGTCCATCCATGGAGAGAAAAGAGCCTCTGTGGGTGAGAAGCCAGTGCTGGAAATGATGGTTGTGAGGGTCCAGTCCATGGTGATTGACCTGGGGCTCCTTCTATGGGGTGTCCAGTGCACATAGGCACAGCCCAGCCCCTGCTCTGCTGGTCCTGCAGGTCTCAGGCAGGAGCCTGGCTGTGAGAGGACACTGCTGTGTGCCAGCCCTGCACACACACACTGTTCAGATGCACACTGATGTTTCATCTGTGGGTGGCTTTTGTAGGAATATGCTTAGAGAGAAACTTTGCAAGAAGATATAAACCATCATGCACTGCCCTGAGGAGATCATGTTTCTATCTCGAAAGGCTGTTCTGGGGCCAGCTCTGTCACAGCAGTGCCCATTGCCTGTCCCTGCCTGTGTTCACAGGACTGACACACAGCAGGACGGTGACCAAGCTGCCAGAGCACTCAGGCCTTGCACCGACACAGGGATGAGAAGGAGAGTGTGGAGTGCAACCAGAACAGCTCTGGAAGAACAAGCGCTGGTGCTTCCTGTCAGTGCTGCCAGGATGGACTCTTTTCTTGTCCTTCCATCACAGAAATTGTCCCTGCAGATCCAAAAGGCCTTGCAGGAAGGATATAGTGAAGGATAGAGTGATATAGTGTCCCTACAGAACCCTTTATTTTGTTTAAATACACACAGATCATGGCTCCTCAATTACACAACCAGTGGATATAAAATAAAAGCAGACAGTGACTTAGAAAGGGGATGACAACATTATCACAACAAGACCAATGTCAATAACAACAGAAAATAGAGATGAGAGGCTGGACCTGTAACTAGTTACATTAAAACTGCTAAGTAGAAGCAGATGGGCAATTTATTGCTTTAGAAAACACTAAGATATGAGTTTGCACAGAGCATCCTTGAGTTCCTGGTTCCTCATGCTGTAGATGAGGGGGTTCACTGCTGGAGGAACCACTGAGTAGAGGGCAGACACCACCAGGTCCAAGGATGGGGAGGCGATGGAGGGGGGCTTCAGGTGGGCAAACATGGCAGTGCAGAGGAACAGGGAGACCACGGCCAGGTGAGGGAGGCAGGTGGAAAAGGCTTTGTGCCGTCCCTGCTCAGAGGGGATCCTCAGCACGGCCCTGAAGATCTGCACATAGGACACCACAATGAACACAAAATACCAGAGGTCAAAAAATACACTAACCACAATAAGCCCAAGTTCCCTGAGGTAGGAGTGTGAGCAGGAGAGCTTGAGGATCTGGGGGATTTCACAGAAGAACTGGCCCAGGGCATTGCCCTTGCACAGGGGCAGTGAAAATGTATTGGCCGTGTGCAGCAGAGCATTGAGAAACCCAGTGGCCCAGGCAGCTGCTGCCATGTGGACACAAGCTCTGCTGCCCAGGAGGGTCCCGTAGTGCAGGGGTTTGCAGATGGCAACGTAGCGGTCGTACGACATGACGGTGAGGAGATAATACTCTGCTGTGATCAAAAAGGCAAATGAAAAGAGCTGTGCAGCACATCCTGAGTATGAGATGGCCCTGGTGTCCCAGAGGGAATTGGCCATGGATTTGGGGACAATGGTGGAGATGGAGCCCAGGTCAAGGAGGGCGAGGTTGAACAGGAAGAAGTACATGGGAGTGTGGAGGTGCTGGTCCCAGGCTATGGTGGTGATGATGAGGCCGTTGCCCAGGAGGGCAGCCAGGTAGATGCCCAGGAAGAGCCAGAAGTGCAAGAGCTGCAGCTCCCGTGTGTCTGTGAACGGCAGGAGGAGGAACTGGGTGATGGAGCTGCTGTTGGGCATTTGCTGCTGATGGTCATGGGAAACCTGTCATAGGAGGAAAAGACAGTGACAAGTTATCAATGACTTCTCTGAGCAAAATCAAAGCCATTTCTCACACACCCTCCCCTGCTCCACACCCCTTGTCCTTTTCCAGACCTTCAGCTCAGTGTCTGAGCCCTGGGTGGTGCTGGCTGGAGGTGCCGTGAGGAGCAGGGCCTGTGCCCGTTGGCTGCCAAGGAGTCAGCCCTGCTCTGCAGCAGGGGGCATGGGAACAGGGGGCAGGGGCCAGAACTGGGGTTCAGCTTTGTCACATGGAACCACATCATGTCTCACCCTTTCCTAAAGTCTCAGCATCCACATTTGGTCCAGGACACACACAGGGCTGCTCACCAGAGGGATCTGCACTGCAGGGGGTCCCAGGGACTTTTCTCTGTTCTCCCTCCCATAACAATTCTGGATTTGGTTTCCTCTCATTTCTGATCATTTCCCTGCTGCCTGGAGATTCTCCCCTGGGAGGTGTTTCCCTGTCCATGTCTGTTCCCTGTCAGTGCTCACAGACCATCCCACCCTCTGTGCCCTCCCCCTGGCCCTACAGATCCTGCCTGTTCACAGGGCACTGCCTGGGGGCATCTTCCTGTCTGCAGCCTGGAAAACAGGACAGGTCAGACTAAGGCTGACGGGTCCAGCCAAGGTGATGCAGGTGCTGTGCACAGGCAGAGGGGTGGGGAAGGGATGTCATGAGCCTGCTGGCAGATGTACTGATCACTCAGAGTTGCAGTTCAGGAGTCTCAGTGACTTGTTTCAGCATGAGAGCTCATTTTCATGTTATCCTTTCCTGCACCCCCCAGCACTTGGGAGAGGAAACTGAAAAGACAGGCTCAGGAAAGCTCCTTATCTGTCTGCTAATCCTTACATTGATCTTGTCGTTGGGGCATCCCCTTAGAAAAATCCTGCAGGTGATCTGGAGCTGGGAGCAGCCCTGACACACTGAGAGAGACCTGACAAATCCTGTAAATCATGGAATGTACCAGCTTAGGGTCTCCCTCCAGGAAATGCAGCTGCATTGTCCTACAGCCAGCGACTTACCGTGTTACAACTGTGATTGGTCTCATTGAATCCTCAGCAACCAACCACCCCACATTGCCTTTAATCTCTCTCTGTCTGCCTCCTGTGCCCTCGGTGCTGCAGGCAGAGCCCTCAGCCCTGCTGCGTGTGCAGAGGAGCTGCTCCTGGGCAGAGCTGTCTCTCTGCAGCGCTGCCGCTGCCATGAGCTCCCTGTGTCCCAGGAGCCCAGCCCAGCTCAGCAGCACAGGAGCAGCCCATGATGTCCCTTTCCCTGTCCCCTCTGGGCTCCTCCAGGTGTCCCTGGGGCTCCAGAGGCACAACTTTGAAGTTGAAGTAATCAGTGATGTTGATTCTCTCTCCTCTGAAGAGACACTTCTTTCCAGCATTGTATTTTTCATTTTAAAAAATGAATCGGTACGAAAATCATCTTTTCCTATCATTAGACAGGACACCAGGAATGTTACAGCAAAGGATCTAATTTCTCCAGGCTGGGGGAGGAATATCTTCAGTTGAATGACTTTAGGCATTTTGTTCTGGTTTTACACTCCCAGGTCTAGAGAGACATTCATCAGTCTTTGGCCATGTCATGTCTGTGCTCTGATTCAAAGCCTTTGCACACATGGGCTCTTGGACACTTGGTACCAGGTTTCTTGTGCAGGTCAGAGCTGGGCTGGTGCCACAGCTGGGGTGGCTCAGCCCAGATGTGAGGCAATGTCCTCAGCCAGGGACCTGACTGGGGGAGCTGGAGCTGTCAGTGCTGCAGACAGAGCTGTGACACGGATGGAATGAACTGCCAGGCAGGGTGGCAGGAGTGAGTTCATCTGGTCTGCAGGGACAGCAGCCTCCAAGCACAGCAACAGTCCAGATCAGAACTCAGTCCAGACCTGGAAGGCAATTCAAGGGCCCCATAATGAGCTGTTACTACTGCAGGAACAGTTAAAGGACAAACAAAGACACTTTGTAGCTACTGTTGAATTTAATAAGAGAAAGAGGTGAGAATCCCTGTGTCTTCTTGTCCTCCCTCTTCACCAACAATGTGTCCCAGGCCTCTGTGATTTGAGATGGGAATGTGGAGAACAACCAGAAGTGGATGGGGATCAAGTCAGGGGTTACTGGAACTAACACAATCCTTTCCAGTCTATGGGACAGCAGGGGCAGCATCCCAGGAGCTGGGACAGCAGGACCATGTCACAGTGAGGCCACTCTCCACCATCTGTGAAAGCTCATGGAGACTGGGGGGACTCCCTGACCACTGGCAGCTCTCACACAGTGTGTGCACTTTTCAAAATGGCCAATGGGTGGGCAGGGGAACTAAGGGCTGTGCCCCAGAGCATGTCCACTGGGACCCCATTTCTGGGTGTCTGGAAGAGAAGGTGACGGGGTTTGCCCAGGGCAGGTTGTGCCTGTCCATCCTCTTTGCTTTCTGTGAGGAAAGGACAGGGTTGCAGACATGGGGAGAACATTGATGGTCTGTTACCAGTGGTGGTCTGTTACAGGGAAGTCAGCAAGGCATTCAGCATCATTCCCCACAATATTCTTGTGCCCAAGGCAGTAAATTCTGGTCTCTGTCAGTGTGTAAGTAGATGGGTGAAAAACAATCTGGATGGTTGGGCTTGGAAAGGTGCTGTAGAAAGGGAGAAACTTTCCAGTCATGAGGACAGTCCAGCACTGGAAGCTGTTTCCCAGGAGTGCGCACTCACTCTGTCCCAGAAAGTGACCAAGATGTGTTTGAATAAAGCCCTGAGTAATCTGGTCTGACCCTGCTGTGAGCAGGAGGTTGGTCAAGACAACTCCTGAGGTCCCTTTGAGTCTGAATGACGCTGTCCTTCCTTCCCCTTCACATTTTCACATTAGGGAGAGCTCTCAGGTTCTCCCTGACCACAGGAATAATTCACATGAGGTGCAGGGCTGCTTTGCAAGTGCCTCTAAATGATTCTGACCACAACTTTTGCATCCCTTTTCATTTGCTCCATCCCAGGGGTTTTTTTGCTGTCCTAATACCCTTCCAGAAAGAACTGCTTACCTTGTTCATCCTTTCAGAACAGGTTACTTATCCATGTACGGAGTCTGCACATGAGCCAGAGATCAAAGCCACCATTGCAGAAATGGAGATGAGACACTTGACCAGCTCCTTGAACACAGCAATTGGCACGACTTGTCTCCTGAGATGCCGCAAAACACCTGAACTGTAAGAGCAGAGCATGTGAGTCCTGGTTGGGTATCCTGGCTTGTCTCCAGACCCATGTGGTGCTTCAGGCTGTGAAGAGAATCAAAACCAGCCATTGGACTGGGGTAGTTCCATTTTACACGTGTCACACAGGGCAGATGAGGGAGCTCAGAACTCCAGACTCTGCTGCACGGTTGGGACTGCAGAGACTGGAAATGCAGGTGACAGTGTGTGTCAGGGCACACACATAAAGATTCTGGCTTTCTTTGGGCCTTTGCACTGACCTGGGATCTGCTCCTTGGCCACCTTTGTCTCAAAAAGAAACTATTCTCCTATTCCAACAACACCTCACAACAGGGAAAAAAAAAAAAAAACAAAACAACAAGATATGAAAGATGCATTTTGTGTTAATTCTGTCAAAGAGGTGTACTCTTTATACGATAACAGAAGAAAAAAAAATAATGGAGAGAAAAAGCATTGTTCTATGAACTTCTTTCAGGACACAACTGCTGAGGTATGGTAGATGTTTTGAAAAGCAAGAATGACTGTTAGGAATGAAATGGAAGACATTTAGTTTATCATCAACATCATCAGTGAGAAGAAGTAGTTCCCTGTTACTGTTATCAGTGACAGCACCACTGTTCACAAACATCCTTCAGCCCATCTCCATTTTTCCTGGGCTCCAAAGCTCATCCTGCTCAGAGTTTGACAGGATTGCTGCAAACTCCTGTGACCCAAATCTCTACAACTGTCTCTGCTCAACAGCCTTTTACCCCAGGAAGGGGAAAACTGCCAATGCAGGCACCAAACCAGTGCCCAACCTGCCTGGAGAGCCAGGACAGTTGTGCCACACAACAGCCGCCTCTGAGGGAAGATGGAGGTGATGGGATTGAAATGGTTTCAACCCAAATTATAGAATCATAGCATCATAGAATCATTTATGATGGAAAAGATCATTAAGACCATGGAGTCCAACCGTAAATCTAACACTCCCAAGTACTCCACCAAACCATGTCCCAAAGCGCCACATCTCCACATCTTTTAAACAACTCCAGCAATGGAAGCTCCAATCCTAAGCTGGCAGGACACCATTGGCTGCAGTTGGACGTAAGATACTGGTCATGGCTGTGAGTTCAGCCCTCGCTGCAGAATGTCTCACACCCTCACTGAGGAGGGCAGGGGGCTGGGAGATGGGAGCACGTTTCAGTTTGCAGATCCCAGCACAGAGCCCAAACCATCCTGCCCTGGGACTCTGCATCCCATTTCCTGAGATGCAAAGCTGGTGGGGCTACTGTGGATAATCATGTTAAAAGGCATCAATAATCCTTCAGGTGTTTGTGTAATATGTTTAGGAATGTCAGTCGTATATTCTTATATTTACATATCTGTAAAATAGTACTCTGCATCTGTGGTAGCCCCTCTGGCAATGACAATTAAATAGGTATTTGCACTATAAGGTTTCATACCCCATCCAGAAGCACACATCTAAGTGGTTCAGATGACGGGTGGTCTGGCAAACGTCACCCTTTGTGTCCCCAGGTGATGGACACTGCTCATGTGCCTCTGCAGAGAGTGGCAGGAGCTGGATCCCCTTCTCGGGACAGACTCCTTCCAGGAGAGACACAGACACAGGGGAACTCATCAGGGCTTTACGGCATTTCACTCAGCATCAGTTTTGACATATTGGGTGCTGTCCTGTGACTGCCCTTTCTGTACAAATGATCATAAAACTTAACCATTTAGTAAGACATGATCATAAAGGAGCTGTTATGGACAAGAAAGCTCACCATGAACTCTGGAGAGAGTGAGGGAGTTTATAATAAGCACCAGGAAGAACCAAAAAGCTCGAGGCCTCTTCTGAAGAGCGGGAGGCCTGAGCAGCCGTGATTGGCCATTGTAGGTGTGGGAGAGGGTCAGGGCATGTCAGGGAGAAGCAATGAGATGGTGATGGCTTCAGTGAACCCTTCCAGCCATGGCTGAGCCCAGAAATGGAAAGCAGTTGATGTCTGCAGGTGGAGGAGGAATAAGAGGAAGATTTTCCTGGGAATACTGAAGAAAGAGAAAAGCCTCTCTTGTGCTAATCTTGTATGGCAGTGACATTTCCATGCTGTGGGCATGGCTGTGCCTGGGAGATGGGGAACGGCTGCTGCTGGGGTGGCTGTGCTCAGTCATGGCCCATGAGCTGACCCTGCTCTGCTCCTCTCTTACACTGCCCACACTTGGATGGTCCTCAGGAATCATCCATGAGCCTGGTGGATGCATGAGCCTCCTGGAGTGACGGATATGGATCCAAATAGAGGATTTGAGCAAGTTTGGGACTGGGACATTGAGGCGACTGGTGACCATTGCCAGGTGAATGAAAGAAGCTGGATGAGTTGTGATTTGCTCACAGGCATTTCCAACTCCACAGAAAACCAGAGCCTTGCAGTTAAAGCAACAGCACTTGACATAAGACCCACAACCAAAACACAGAACACTGACACTGACCACAGTAAAAGACTTGAAAAACATTGGAGAAAATTTTACCAGGTCCCATGGGTCAGGGCTCAGCCATTCTGGTGATGAACAAGCATCAAGGGCTGACATAACAGAAACTTGGGGTTTGCTTCTGCCTTTCACTTCATTAGAGGTTTGTTCATTCTCTCAGTAGCTGCAGTTCAGGATCATGGCAGCAGAGGGCTCATTAACATCGAAAATGCTCTTACAAGCCAAGGCTCTGTGCATCGTTTTCCTAAAGGCTTCAAGTCTGGTGTGGATGATTAGAGAGATTTCAGGAACAGACAAAAAGAGAGCATTTCCACAATAAATAGCAGTTAAGCCAAATTTCTTCTATTTCCTTCCCTGCTCGCCCTTCCCTCTCTTTCCAGAACAGGTGGCATCAGCAGCCTCCAGTTAATATTGATGTGTTGCATCTCCTGATGAAGACTGAATATGTCAGAAAAGTGGGTAACTAAATCACCATGTGAGTGAGAAGACAGGCCAGGACACCTCAATAGGAGTCACACTCCTCTGGACCAAGAGGTGGGTGGCCCTGGCAATCTCAGGTGCCACAGCACAGTGATACTTGTGTTCAGGGAGCTGGTCAAGTGACCCATCTCCTGTTCTGTAATGGTGTCTGAGTTTGCTCAGGTCACCCCTGACTTGAGCCCCATCCACTGCTGGGTGTTCTCCAGACTCCTGCCTTCAGGAACAAAGTCCCAGGAGACCTTGCTGGTGAAGATGGAGGCAAAGAAGCCATGAAGAACCTCAGTCCCGTCTGATTCTACTCTTATGAAGTTCAGCAGCAGGTCCACATTCACCCTGTCTATTCTTTTACTGCAAATGAAGCTGTGCCAGCTCATATTGCTGCCCTTCCTGTGCAGGTATCAAGTCCAGGGCAGCTTTTTCATCATCCCCACATCCATGGACAAGGTTTCTAAATTCCTCCTTTGCAGCTTCCCCTGCTTCCACCTCCTGTGTGCTGCCTTTGTGCCCTGGAGCTCCATCAGTTCATAGGAGCAGCCTCACAAGATAAATGTTTCTTTTCATGTGTGCTTGGGGAGATCATTCCTGTGCTTGGAGCAGCCTGTCCTGTAAGACTTGTCATATTTCCTGAGCTCCTTCACCCTTCAGATCTACTTCCATGTCACCACTTCGCCCACCATCCCCCAGTATGTCCAAGTCTTCTCCTCTGGAGCCCACCAGCCTGTGCTCTGCTGCTGGCCTTCCTCCCTCCCCTCTGGTTCCTGGGACCCCACTGTGTCCTGCTCACAACAGCCAAGGTGGACACTGATGTTCACATCCCTCACCAGGGTTTCCTTGTTTCCCAGATCCCAATCCAGGTGAGAATCACCCGTGTTGCCCATCAAGCAGACATGTTAAGCTGTTGGCCCAAGAGCCTTTGAAACTGCACCTGCAAATATGCCATGCCAGTGAATGTCAGAACAATTACAGTTTCTCATATGAACCTGCTCTTTGACTGGTGATTTCCTCAGGTTGCTGACAGAAGGTCTTTTCCAGTACTTCTCCATGATGCAGCAGTTTGTTACACCCAACACACTGTCACCCTGTACTGGGTTTACATGGCAAAGTCTGAGGGTGAGTGTGCGTGTGCGGCAGATATCACCTCTGAGAGGACAACAGGAGTTTCACTGACATCAGACAGAGGGGATTTCAACTGGCTCCAAGATGGACCCACTACTTGCCAAATCTGAGCCACTCAGTGATGCCGGCAGCACCTCTAGGATATTGTATTTGAGAAAGGGTAAAAAACACTGCACAACAGCAGGTGGGAGAGAGAAGGGAGGAAATGGGAGAGAAAAGCTCTGCAGACACCAAGGTCATATCCCATAGGACCCAAGCAGGTCCCTCAGCAGCCAAATCCTGCTCTCCTGAAATCCTGCTCTTGGCCTTGTTCTCATCTCCCAGGAGCCTCAGCTCCACTTTCCCATCCCTGACTGTTCCATCCTGACCAACTCTTTCTGGTTTGTAAGTGTGAAGTCCCACAGGGCACCTCACCTCACTGACTCCTCAGTCACCGTGTCAGGAAGATGTTGTCAATGAGCTCCAAACCCTCCTGGATGGCTGGTTCCTTGCAGATATTGGGATATCTCAGGTTTGCCACGAGGACACGACCCTGGAAACATGAGGCTTCTTTCATTTGTCTGAAGGAGACCTCATCTCATTCCTCTTCCTCATCAGTGAGTCTGTAGCTGATGTCCAGTCACCACAACATTGCACATGTTGTTCTGCCCTCTCATGCTGACTCCTCAACGTTCAGCTGACATTGTCTGTCCCCAGACAGAGCTCCACGCATTCCTGCTGCTCTCACATGAACAGAACCTCTCTCTTTGACTCCAGACCTCTGGCATTATGAGCACCACACACACAAGACCCCACAGTTTCTCCAGGAGATGGTAATTATAGTGTCCTATACCTCCTCATGCTGTTATGTTGGGAGATACACCCCCATCAGGATAAACAATCTGCATGCAAACTTTAACAGCTGAGCAAATGGAGATTCAATCCAGGGAGAGTCCAGACATTGAGAAAATCTGGGATTTACCCAACAGAAAACTCTTAATTTGTAGGAGAAATGGACAGTGATGTATCAGGGGGGACAATAACCCCATCGATCAGGACAAACCAGGACCTGACACACCGAGCAGTGACCCTGAGGAGAAGGGCCTGGGCACTACAAGGTCCCCACACCAGCCCGTGGTGCACGCTCACCATGAACAAGGCAGCTGCACACGGGGCTGCGTGAGGAGGAGCGTGGGGACCCAGACACCTGCAGTTCTCATCCCATTCGGTTCAGCACTGGTGTGACCCACACACACGGGTGTGTGCCAGTGTGCGGCTTCCCAGTCTGGAGCAGCAGGGAGGAACTGGAGAGTGCAGGGCTGTGCCAAGGCAGGTTCAGCACCTTGTGCACATGGTGTGGGGTGCTGAGGGACCTGGGCTGCTTTGGCCCAGCAGCGCTGGGGAGGCTGCAGCAGTGCAGGAGTAGGCTGAGAGTGCTTGAAGGGCGGTTTCAGAGATGGTGGAGGTTTTCTGCATAGTGGGAAAGAGCTTGAGAAAGAAATAATGGCCCAAAGTGCAGCTGGGGAGGTCCAGGCTGGACATGAGCAGAAAGGAATGTGATGGAAGGGCAGTGCTGTGGGGGAGCAGGTCAGCAGAGGGAGTCTGCATCAGCTCAAGGCTTTGTGCTTCAAGGACCAGCTGGGGAGGATGGAGAGATCTCAGCAAAGGAAGGAAGATGCTCAGACAGGAGCAAGGTGGGGCAGCAGGGGGGATGTCTCCAGCCTGCAGGGACAGAGGTGCAGGGGATGCCACAGCACAGGACAGGCTTTTGTGGAGATGATCATGGGATGGAAAGAGGCTGAAAGCCCCACCAGACATGAGCTCCTTCTCCCCTTGGCTGTGGCTGTTGTCTGCACCTCTGACGCCTGTGAGGAGACACCTTGTCCTTGCAGCACAGGGGCCTCATGGCTCCTTGTCCCCACCTGCTCTCACCCCAGCATTTCTGCACCTTCACTGCTGTGTCTGCACCCTCACTGGCTGCTCTTTGGAACACAAACCATGGGCTGATCCAGCTCCCTCTGGGTGACCTCTTGCACCACCGCACTGCCCTTCCAGCGACATTTCTTCCTCCTGATATCCAGTCTCCACTTCCCAATCTACATTTGGTGGCTTTTTTTTTTTTCTCTCATGCTTTTTCCCGCTACTTGGGAAAGCTTCACCACCTCAGAAACTGCCCGTGAAGCAGGGAACCCAACCTGTTAGGCTTCCTCTGGTCTTCCAGTTGACCAGGGAGAACTAACCTCACCATGATCTTCTAAATCTCATGAGTGCTGCTGGCCTTTCAGCTTCTCTGAGAGACATGAGGTTCTTTCCCAGCCATGTCCCTGCTGCTGGGCTGTCACCTCCAGACACAGAACTGACCTCACTGTCCCTTCACAGCCACAGGATTCTGACTGGAATATGAGTGTCTGAGACACAACTGACCTCATAACACCACACCCATCCATCCCCCTCCTTAACACCCAGGACGTGACCAAGACTGAATCACACTCCTACACCTGCCCCTCTTTCCCACAGGCTGTAGACACCCATCCCACTTCCTCTCCTTCTTCAAATTTGTCAAATATATTTCCTACTAACAATGTGAGTGAAAAGCACTCCTCACTGGAACTGCTCTATTTACATTAACACCTTCTATATCTCTTCTTCTGCTTTTTTTTATTTTATTTTTTTTTTTTTTACTATTCTGCCTATTCTCTCTCCAGAAATCTCTCCAAGGCAAATCACAGAATAACTCAGGTTTGCGGAGAGCCCTTGTCTCACTCATCTTGTCTCACTCTCCTGCTCAGGGCAGGGTGAACCAGGTGAGGTTGCTCAAGGCCTCCTCCCAGCTTTGCATCTTCCTCAAAGGCACTGAAATTGCACTCTGTTAAATCATAGAAGGGGAGAACAAAGATGTTCAATAGTGCTGGTCCAAGTGCTGGTCACTGAGACATGACACTAGTAACTGGTTGCACAGAGGACTTTGTACCACTGATGATATTTGAGCTTGATGGTTCAGCCAACTTCCCACCCAGCATCCACTTCTTGAGCCCCATCAGCACCACTCTGGCCAGAAGGAGACCATGGCTGAGCCTTGCAAACGCCCTGTACACAACATGCCTTTCTTTCCCCTGTCCATTTGGGTTCAGCAATCCCTTCCTTGTCCTTCACATTCCTGGAAATGGCTGCAGAAGGACGTGTCCCATCCCCTTCCCAGGGAGGGAGGTAGGGTAGCCAGCCTGTTATTCTCCCAGTTCCTATTCCTGCTGTTCCTGAAGATGAGTTTGAGGTCTGCGGTTTCTAAGGACCCTGGAACCATTCTGGTTTCTATGGCACTTTTGAGAGCACAATCCGGAATCACAGGCAAGGGTGATGTAGCAGACAGGAGCACTTGCAAAGAGCCTGGTCAAGGCAGCTGAGATGAATCTCACTGGGCCTGTGATGTTTGTTCCTGGAGTCACACACAGAAATGTCAGGTTCTGTCGGGTGTCCACATCTGAGCTGGCCTCATGGACTCCTTATGCACCCAGGGATGCTCAGAGACAGAGTCTGTCCCTTTTACACACAGAGGCAGGAGTCACAGTGTCCCTCTGGCCTCCTGTTGCCACTCCCAAGGGACGGGAGACACCTCAGCCCTGTGGTGTGTCACCTGCTCTGCACTCATCTGAGATGTCCCACGTCATGAGCAATGGACACAGGGAGCTCAGTTCAAGGAAGCACAACCCAGTGCTGCATTCAGGTTATTTCCCATGGGTTGTTTCTCCCAACATGAAGTGACCTCAAGACCTTGTGTGTGCCACAGGTCTTCATGGAACCCCAAAGAACAGTTGATGGCGTTTGTGCAGAACAGGAGATGGGTCATTTGACAAGCTCCCTGAACACAAGTATCACTGTGCACAGCACCTGAGCTTCCCAGGAACACCCACCTCTTGGTGCAGAGGAGTGTGACTCCTCTTGAGGTGTCCTGGCCTGTCTCCTCACTCACATGGTGATTTAGGTACCCACTTTTCTGACATACTCAGTCTTTATCAGGAGACGCTCCAGAACAATATGAACTGGAGACTGCTGAGACCGCCTGTTCTGGAAAGGGAGGGAAGGTTGAGCAGGGAATGAAACAGAAGAAATACTGCTTTCTTGCTGTTTATATGGAAATGCTCTCTGTTTGGCTATACCTGAAAACTCCCTAATCATCCACACCAGACTTGAAGCATTTAGGAAAACGATGCACAGTGGATTAGCATGTAAGAGCATTTTGTATGTTCATGAGCCCTCTGCTGCCATGATCATGAACTGCAGACGCTTAAAGAATGAACAAACCTCTCATGACGTGAAAGGCAGAAGCAAACCCCAAGTTTCTGAGGGTGTTTGGGACCCCATGAAGGGCCATCACTGACACAGCTGTGAAGGAAACAACCAGTCGAGGTCCCTGTCCCTGGAGGCTGGTGAAGGAAAGACTTGGAGACCCTGGTTCCAGGTGTGGAAGGTGATGTGGAGGTGGCTCTGATGCCATGTCAGCCCTTCATGTCTGTTTATCATCACGACGGCTGAGCCCTGACCCCAGGACCCGACCAAGGACACCATTTCTTTCTTATATTTCTCATCTCTGCCTGTGGTCACTGGGAGGGTATTTGTTTTGGAGGTGGGTTTGGTGCCAAGTGCTGTTGCTTTAACCACAAGGCTCTGGTTTTCTGAGGATTTGGCAATGCCTGTGAGGTCCTCAAAACCCATTCAGCTTCTTTCATACACCTGGCAATGGTCACCAATCACCTGAGCTGTCCCAGTCCCAAACTTGCTTGAATCCTCAATTTGAAACCTTGTCCCAGCACTGAAATGCACACGTTCCTTCTTCTGCTGCCCTAAAATAAAAAAGAAAAATCAGTCTATTCCACATTAGCATGACCAGACCATGGTCTTTAGGTCTTCTTCTTTAACACACTTACTGCTACGCATGGACCACTCTCTTCCTGCACTCCCATGTGTCTCACAAACCTTCCACTCTTGTCCTTCCGTAATGGGCCAACATTCCAGGAGGTTGGTGCTTCCTCCAGGTTCATGGATGATTCCTGAGGACCATCCAAGTGTGGGCAGTGTAAGAGAGGAGCAGAGCAGGGTCAGCTCATGGGCCATGACTGAGCACAGCCACCCCAGCAGCAGCCGTTCCCCATCTCCCAGGCACAGCCATGCCCACAGCATGGAAATGGCACTGCCATATATCATTAGTCCAAGAGAAGTCTGCCTTCTTTCCATAACCCTCCAAAATCTTCCTCCTATTCCTCCTTCATCTGCAGACATCAGCCACATTCCACTTCCAGCTCAGACATGCTTGTAAGGATTTGCTGAAGTCATCAGCCATCATCATTTGCTGAAGTCATCAGCCCTTTTCTACCCCACATCCCCTTACCTTCTCTCCCACACCTACAATGGCCAATCATGGCTTCTCAGGGCCTCTCGCTCTTCAGAAGAGGCCTTGAGCTTCTTGGTTCTTCCTGGTGCTTGTTATAATCTTCCTCACTCCCTCCAGAGCTCATGGTGAGCTTTCCTGTTCATGACGGGCCCTTTGTAACCATCTTTTATGAAACTGTTGTTTTTCTGTGATAATCTGTAAAGGTGTTACCACAGAAAAGCATCCAATATATAAAAATCTGATACTGAGCGAAATGCAATAAAACTTTGTGGAGCCAGCCCCGTAGCTGTGTCTTTCCAGTAAGGAGTTTCTCCTCAGAAGGGGATCCAGCCTCTGCCACTCTCTGCAGAGGCACATGAGCAGTGTCCGTGCACCTGGGGACACAAAGGGTGACTTTTGCAAGACCATCCTTTATCTGAACCACTTAGATATGTACCTGTGGATGGGGTATCAAGCCTTATAGTGCAGCAGAGACTGGAGTTTCGAGCTCTCTTCATCTGCCCTGTGTGACACATGTAAAATAAACTAACCCCGTCAAAAAGTTGGTTTTGATTCTCTTCACAACATGAAGCACCATAAGGGTCAGGATTTGAGCCAGGATACCCAACAAGGACTCATACGTCCTGCTCTTCAAGTTTAGGTGTTCACTGTA
Organism: Streptopelia decaocto; assembly: GCF_964273445.1. Lineage (NCBI taxonomy): Eukaryota > Metazoa > Chordata > Aves > Columbiformes > Columbidae > Streptopelia > Streptopelia decaocto. Next base: position 6,598,836 of record NC_138676.1, on the reverse strand, counting down.
ATCTCAGCAGACATGTCTGGGGTCAAGGAGCTGGTCAAGTGTCTTGTCTCCATTTGTGTAAAGGTGGCTTTGACGTCTGGCTGATGTGCAGACTCTGTACATGGATGCTGACACCTCTTGAACAACCTGCTATGAAAGGGTTAGCAAGGTGGGCAGTTCTTTCCACAGCAGGACAGCAAAAAAGACCCTGGGTTGGGGCAAATGAAAAGAGATGCAAAAGTTGTAGTCAGGGCTCTTTGGGGGCACTTGTAAAGCAGCCCTGCACTTCATGTGAATTATTCCTGTGGTCAGGGAGAACCTGAGAGCTCTCCCTAAATTGAAAACATGAAGGAGATGAAAGGACAGTGTCATTCAAGCTGAATGGAACCTCAGGAGGAGTCTTGACCAACCTCCTGCTCACAGCTGGGTCAGACCAGATTACTCAGGGCTTTATCCAAACATATTTTGGACATATTCTGGGACAGAGTGGGTGCACAGTCCTGGGAAACAGCTTCCAGTGCTGGACTGTCCTCATGACTGGAAAGTTTCTCCCTTTCTACAGCACCTTTCCAAGCCCAACCATCCAGATTGCTTTTCACCCATCTGCTTACACACTGACACAGACCAGAATATATTGCCTTGGGCAAAAGAATATTGTGGGGGATGATGCTGAATGCCTTGCTGACTTCCAGGTAACAGACTATCAATGTTCTCCCCATGTCCACAACCCTGTCCTTTTGTCACAGAAAGCAAAGAGGATGGACAGGCACAACCTGCCCTGGGTAAACCCCGTCACCTTCTCTTCCAGACACCCAGAAATGGGGTCCCAGTGGACGTGCTCTGGGGCACAGCCCTTAGTTCCCCTGCCCACCCATTGGCCATTTTGAAAAGTGCACACACTGTGTGAGAGCTGCCAGTGGTCAGGGAGTCCCCCCAGTCTCCATGAGCTTTCACAGATGGTGGAGAGTGGCCTCACTGTGACATGGTCCTGCTGTCCCAGCTCGTGGAATGCTGCCCCTGCTGTCCCATAGACTGGAGAGGATTGTGTTAGTTCCAGTGACCCCTGACTTGATCCCCATCCACTGCTGGTTGTTCTGACTCCAGTCACAGAGGCCTGGGAGACCTTGCTGGTGAAGAGGGAGAACAAGAGGACACAAGGATTCTCACCTCTTATTATATTCATCAGTGGCCACACAGTGTCTTTGTTTCTTCTTTAACTGTTCCTGCAGTAGTAACAGCTCATTATGGGGCTCTTGAATTGCCTTACAGGTCTAGACTGAGTTCTGATCTGGACTGTTGCTGTGCTTGGAGGCTGCTGTCCCTGCAGACCAGATGAACTCACTCCTGCCACCCTGCCTGGCAGTTCATTCCATCCGTGTCACAGCTCTGTCTGCAGCACTGACAGCTCCAGCTCCCCAGTCAGGTCCCTGGCTGAGGACATTGCCTCACATCTGGGCTGAGCCACCCCAGCTGTGGCACCAGCCCAGCTCTGACCTGCACAAGAAACCTGGTACCAAGTGTCCAAGAGCCCATGTGTGCAAAGGCTTTGAATCAGAGCACAGACATGACATGGCCAGAGATTGATGAATGTCTCTCTAGACCTAGGAGTATAAAACCAGAACAAAATGCCTAAAGTCATTCAACTGAAGATATTCCTCCCCTAGCCTGGAGAAATTAGATCCTTTGCTGTAACATTCCTGGTGTCCTGTCTAATGATGGGACAAGAAATATGATTGTCATACCAATTTATTTTTTTAAATGAAAAATACAATACAGTGTCTCTTCAGAGGAGAGAGAATCAACATCACTGATTACTTCAACTTCAAAGTTGTGCCACTGGAGCCCCAGAGACACCTGGAGGAGCCCAGAGGGGACAGGGAAAGGGACATCAAGGGCTGCTCCTGTGCTGCTGGGCTGGGCTGGGCTCCTGGGACACAGGGAGCTCATGGCAGCGGCAGCGCTGCAGAGAGACAGCTCTGCCCAGGAGCAGCTCCTCTGCACACGCAGCAGGGCTGAGGGCTCTGCCTGCAGCACCGAGGGCACAGAAGCCAGGCACAGAGAGGGGAACGCAGTCTGGGCCGGGAGGATGCTGAGAGGTCACTGGAAATGAAATCCTCTCAGATCATCCGTTAAGATCATCGAGTCCAACCATAACCTAATTCTGACACTAAACCATGTCCCTAAGACCCCATCTATCTGTGTTTTAAACACCTTCAGTGATGGGGACTCCACAACCTCACCGGGCAGTCTGCTCCATTGCTTCAAAACCCTTTCCCTGAAGAATTTTTTCCTCATATCCAATCTAAACCTCCCCGTGTGCAACCTGAGGCCATTTCCTCTTGTCCTATCACTTGCTACATGGGAGAAGAGACCAACACCCACCATGATAAAACCTCTTTTCAGGTAGTTGTAGACAGTGACAAGGTCTTCCCTCAGCCTCCTGTTCTCCAGGCTGAACAGCCCCAGCTCCCTCAACTGCTCCTCATAAGACTGGTGCTCCAGACCCTTCACCAGCCTTGTCACCCTCCTCTGAACTCTCTCCAGCACCTCAATGTCTTCCTTGCCATGAGGGGCCTAAATCTGACCCCAGGATTCAAGGTGCAGCCTCACCAGTGCCCAGTACAAAGGGATGATCACTTCTCCAGTCCTGCTAAAGCTCTGATTGAATCAAGGCTTGAACACCTTGGTGTGACCCAGTTGGTGACAGGCTGGACTGCAGACTCCTGAGGTCCCTTCAACCTCAGTTCTCTTATGATCCCATTGTGATGTTGGGCTCTGTTTCAGACTGGAGCAGAGCAGGCGATGATGGGGCAGGATCCACCTGTGCTGTAGGTGACCATCTAAACCAACATCTCAGTCAGTGAACCAGCCAACACCTCAGTGTGACTCGCTCAGGGCAACGTGTGAGGAGTCCTGGGCAGGGAAGGTTCAGAGGGCATGGGGTGCTGTGCAAGACACAACATGATCTTGGCTTCATGCCTGCAGGCCCAGCAGATGTCAGTTAATGTCAATGAAAGTTAAAATAAGAAGGACTGAAGACAAAGATCCAAAGCAAAGGAAGGTGTCAACTAACTTTCTTTCTTTCTTTCTTTCTTTCTTTCTTTCTTTCTTTCTTTCTTTCTTTCTTTCTTTCTTTCTTTCTTTCTTTCTTTCTTTCTTTCCTTCTTTCCTTCTTTCCTTCTTTCCTTCTTTCCTTCTTTCCTTCTTTCCTTCTTTCCTTCTTTCCTTCTTTCCTTCTTTCTCTTTCATTCTTTCTTTTTATTTATGTTATTTATGTATTTATGTATTCATGTATTTATTTATGTATTTACTTATTTATTTACTTGTTTATGTACTTATTTATTTATTTATATACTTAGTTAGTTAGTTAGTTAGTTATTTTAAAGTCTTTGTAGGGGAGTCTCTTTTCTTTGGAAAGGAAAGTGTTTTCCAGAACTGGGCATGGATTTAGGACACAAATGTCTTCAGCTCCAGGGACACAAACACCTGGTGCCAGTGTAGATGCCCGGGAACCCCTGCCCAGGCTCCACCTGCACTGCAAGGTGCTCTGGTCTCCCCAGGTCCTCTGTGACAGATGCCAATCCCAGGCCAGGACCTCAGGTACACTGGGGCCCTAAAATGGCACTGGCTGTTTATGGTGAGACAGCTGATGACTGATGTTTGTCTGGAAACACGCACTTTATTGTTTTGTTTTGTTTGTGGTTTGTTTTGTTGTTTTTCTTGCTGTTTTGTTTTTTGTTGTTGTTATTGTTTAATTGGTTTGAGGCGGTTTTTTGCTTTGTTTTTTTCTGTTTTTTTTTGTTTCTTTTGTTTGTTTGGTTTGTTTGTTTGATTGGAGATCTTTGTTTAGTTGTTTTTTTAACATATTAAAATTTAAAAGAAAAAAAGCCAAAAAGTGAATTATGGAGAAGTGCACTAAGGGTAGGAGAAGAAATACTGGTCTTCCCCTGTACTTCTATTACCAACACTCTGTTATTTCATCTCCCTCGTCATTCAGGAGTTCCCACCTCTCCTGATTAAATGTCCCTGTCCAAGGACAACTTTCCAGCACTGTCTGGACGTTTGCCCTTGCCAGTGCTCTCAGGTTTCTCCTCCACTTGCTCTTTGGTCATTCAGTGGCCTCTCAACTGTCTGGTTTCTGCTTTGAGCTTCAGGGAGTTACAAACTTGCCCCATTCTTCAGAGCTCTAATTGACATGGCAGTCAACACGTTCATTGTGTTTATTTCTATCCTCTCCTATCTCTCTGTCTAAAGCAGTTCTTGTGTGGGTGTCCCTTGTGGATGGTGGACCTCATCAGATCCAGCAACTCACAGATATCAGTGAGTTCTGACATTCCTTTCATAGCAAATGGCAAACACTGTAAAGCTGCTAAAAGAAAAAATGAACTCTATCCCAGGGAAGAAGCAGTGTTACCTCATTATTCTCACAGGAAAGATTGTACTGGCTGTGAAGGAGAGAGGTACAAAATGCATGAAGAAAATTAACTCAATTTCAATAAAAACAGCACGTTTCCTCAGGCTCCACTTCACCAGGCTACACACTGGGTGTGGTACACCAGTAGTAGACACTACTACTACTACTCCACACATGACCCAGACTTTCTCTGGCCACATGGCAGCTCCTCCCGTTCCTCTAGAATGGGGAACCTCACACTGGGACACACGGCTCCAGATGTGACCACACCAGTGCTGAGTCACGATGGGCAATAACTGCCCTTGTCTGGGTGGCCACGCTCCTCCCAGTGCAGCCCAATGTGCTCATGGGCATCTTCCTGTTTAGCACCACTGAGAACTGGCTGAACATCCAGGCTCAGAGGGTTGTGACCAGTGGCACAAAGCCCAGCAGGAGGTACCATGAGGAGCACTGAAGGACACCATATCCCTACCGAACATCTCCTATAGGTGTCTCTTGGGTCCCTGGAACCACCTCAGTGCCAAGGGGGAGAGCACTGCCTGTATGGGTGGAGGAGATGGGGTCTGGAATGAGGGTCCAGGGGCAGTTTCTCCTGGTTGTTCATGCAGCAACAAGCTGGGCTGGGGGGGCATAGTCTCCAGTTTCCTGCACACTGCCATTTCTGGTGGAGATCACAGAGGCTGCCAGCCCTTTAGAGGACCCAGGACAGGCCTTGTCCTTCTTCTGGTCACAACTGGACCCAAGTTCTCCAGCTCAGCCCCAGTTCAGGAGCCGTGTCTAGGGGTGACTTATGGGGTAAGGTTGACAAGAGGGGTGCATAAGTTTGTTTTAAGGACATGTGATGAGCACCAGGACTGAAGTACCAGAGCAAAAGGATGTGGCTTCTGGGCGGATACCTTCTTCAGTGCAAGTCTGGACACAGGGTCCCAGACTTGCTTTCCATGCCACCTTTCACGAGGGATGATGCACTAAGAGATGGCACGTGGGGGACACCAATCCTTCTCCAGCTAATTCCCAGGCCTGGTGAAGCACCAGGACAGCAAGGACTTCTGGCCCTGCACCCTTAACACTGGGTGTTCTCTTGGGGCAGCTGAACACCAGCATTTTGCTCTGCAGGGCAATTTCCAGCCCAGGTCAGCTCCTGTCTGATCTCCCCCATCCCTCCTCTGATCTGCTCTGGTGCTCCTGGCCCCATCCTGTGCTCCCCACAGGGCCCCAACCTGGCACTGATGCTCTGCAGAGCAGGTTGGCTGCAGGACCATGGGGTGACTGCACACTGGTTGTGCTGCTCAGTGAGGGACACAGATGCAACTGGCTGGGCTGCACTGTCACTGAGCTCATTCCCGGGAGTCTGAAGTTCTAGAATGGGCTCAGAGCATTTCTTGTGACTCACTGGGTTTTCCACTCATTTGGGTTCAGCAATCCCTTCCTTGTCCTTCAGGTGCCTGGAGACTGGTGCAGGAAGACATGGACATTAACCTTCCCAGGGACAGAGGTAGGCTGACCAGCCCATAATTCCTCAAATCCTCCTTCAGGCCCTTCTTGAGGATGGGTTTGACATCTTACTTTCCCAAGGACCTCAGAACTTCTCTGATTCTGCTGTCACTTTTGAAAGCACAATCCAGAATCACAGGCAAGGGTGATGTAGCAGACAGGAGCACTTGCAATGAGCCGTCCCAGCAGCCGAGATGAATCTCACTGGGCCACTGAGATTGTTCCTGGAGTGACACACAGAAATGCCAGGGTTCCATCAGAGCTGGTCTCGTGGACTCCTTATGAACCCAGGGATGTTCAGAGACAGAGTCTGTCCCTTTTACTCACAGAGACAGGAGTCACATTGTACCTCTGGCCTCCTGTTGCTACCCCAAAGGGGTGGGAGACACCTCAGCCCCACATCATGAGGAATGGACACGGGGACCTCAGTTCAAGGAAGAAGATCCCAGTGGGTGGTTTCCCAATGTGAAGTGACCTCGAGACACTGTCTGTCCTGCAGGCCTTCATGGAAGTCCCAGGAGTAGCTGACGGTGTTTCTGCTCACTCAGGTTCATGCCATCTCACTCACATGATCTGCATGCTCGCATCTCATATGTACAATGCAAACATGGACTGCTGACCTGCTCATTCAGTGTCCCTCCATGGAGGGAAGAACAATCTCAGTGAGCTTGGGAGAGAAGCCAGTGCTGGAAATGGTGGTTGTGAGGGGCCAGTCCATGGTGATTGACCTGAGGCTCCTTCCATGGGGTGTCCAGTGCACAGGGGCACAGCCCAGCCCCTGCTCTGCTGGTCCTGCAGGTCTCAGGCAGGAGCCTGGCTGTGAGAGGACACTGCTGTGTGCCAGCCCTGCACACACACACTGTTCAGATGCACACTGATGTTTCCTCTGTGGCCACTTCTGTAGGAATAAGCCTGACAGAAACGTTGCAAGAAGATATAAACCATCATGCACCACCCAAAGAAGATCACTTTTCCTTGTGCAAGTACTGTTACTGAGGCCAGCTCTGTCACAGCAGTGCCCATTGCCTGTCCCTGCCTGCGCTCACAGGACTGACACACAGCAGGACGGTGACCAAGCTGCCAGAGCACTCAGGCCTTGCACCAACACCAGGGATGAGAAGGAGAGTGTGGGAGTGGAACCAGAACAGCTCTGGAAGAACAAGCGCTGCTGCTCCCTGGCAGGGCTGCCAGGATGGACTCTTTTCCCTCCATACAGGAACTCGCCCTGCAGCTCTAAATAGGCCTTGCAGGAAGGATACCATGAAAATGAGTCACGACAGGGCCCTTTATTTTGTTCAAATACATGATATAATGGACAGTAGTTATACAAGAAAAGTAGGCAGAGAATGGGGGATGACAACATTATCACAATAAAACTACCATCAACAAAAAAAATAGAGATGAAAGGCTGGTTCTGTAATTAGTTACGTTAAACTGTAATGTAGAAAAAGATGGGCAGTGTATTGCTTAGAAAACACTAAGTCAAGAGTTTCCACAGGGCATATTTGAGCTGCTGGTTCCTCATGCTGTAGATGAGGGGGTTCACTGCTGGAGGAACCACTGAGTACAGAACAGACACCACCAGGTCCAGGGATGGGGACGATATAGAGGGGGGCTTCAGGTAGGCAAACATGGCGGTGCTGATGAACAGAGAGACCACGGCCAGGTGAGGGAGGCAGGTGGAAAAGGCTTTGTGCCGTCCCTGCTCAGAGGGGATCCTCAGCACGGCCCTCAAGATCTGCACATACGACACCCCAATGAACACAAAACAGCCAAATGCTAAACAGGCACTGACAACGAGAAGCCCAAGTTCCCTGAGGTAGGAGTGTGAGCAGGAGAGCTTGAGGATCTGGGGGATTTCACAGAAGAACTGGCCCAGGGCATTGCCCTTGCACAGGGGCAGAGAAAATGTATTGGCCGTGTGCAGCAGAGCATTGAGAAACCCAGTGGCCCAGGCAGCTGCTGCCATGTGGACACAAGCTCTGCTGCCCAGGAGGGTCCCGTAGTGCAGGGGTTTGCAGATGGCAACGTAGCGGTCGTACGACATGATGGTGAGGAGATAAAACTCTGCTGTGATCAAGAAGAGAAAGAAAAAGAGCTGAGCAGCACATCCTAAGTATGAGATGGCCCTGGAATCCCAGAGGGAATTGGCCATGGATTTGGGGACAATGGTGGAGATGGAGCCCAGGTCGAGGAGGGCGAGGTTGAGCAGGAAGAAGTACATGGGGGTGTGGAGGTGCTGGTCCCAGGATATGGTGGTGATGATGAGGCCGTTGCCCAGGAGGGCAGCCAGGTAGATGCCCAGGAAGAGCCAGAAGTGCAAGAGCTGCAGCTCCCGTGTGTCTGTGAACGGCAGGAGGAGGAACTGGGTGATGGAGCTGCTGTTGGACATTGGCTGCCTGTGCGCATGAGGACCTGTGCAAGGAGGAAAAGATAGTGAAGGTTTAGATGAGACTTCTCTGGGAATAATCAAAACCATTTCCCACACACCCTCTCACCCTGTCACACACAGAGACACTTTTCTTTTTCAGGAGAACGTCCTGGCTGGAGCCCTCGTTGGTGCTTGATGAGTGTGCAATGAAGAGCAGGGTCTCTGCCCTGGGGCTCCTGAGGAGTCAGCCTGACCCTGTGTGATCGGGTGGGCAGGGGCCAGTCCTGGGGTTCAGCTTTGTCAGCTGGAACCGCTCCTGGTGCAGAAGGGACTGTCAGCATCTGTATCCCCAGGCCTGAGAAACTGAGTTTGAGAGGTTTGGTGTTTCTACAGCTCCTTCTCCCCTCCCACCCAGGGGAGAGTTGTGGGAGAGGAGGTGGGAGAGGAGGCCAGGGGGCTGCTCACAGGAGGGATCTGCACTGCAGGGGGTCACAGGGACTCTTCTCTGTTCTCCCTTCCATAACAATTCCGGGTTCAGTTTCCTCTCATTTCTGATCATTTCCCTGCTGCCTGGAGATTCTCCCCTGGGAGGTGTTTCCCTGTCCATGTCTGTTCCCTGTCAGTGCTCACAGACCATCCCACCCTCTGTGCCCTCCCCCTGGCCCTACAGATCCTGCCTGTTCACAGGGCACTGCCTGGGGGCATCTTCCTGTCTGCAGGCTGGAAAACAGGACAGGTCAGACTAAGGCTGACGGGTCCAGCCAAGGTGATGCAGGTGCTGTGCACAGGCAGAGGGGTGGGGAAGGGATGTCATGAGCCTTCTGGCAGATGTACTGATCACTCAGAGTTGCAGTTCCGGAGTCTCAGTGACTTGTTTCAGCATGAGAGCTCATTTTCATTTTATCCTTTCCTGCACCCCCCACCCCTTGGGAGAGGAATCTGAAAAGAAAGGCTCAGGAAAGCTCCTTATCTGTCTGGTAATCCTTGCATTTACCTTCTCCTTGAGACATCCCCTTGGAAAAATCCTGGGGGTGATCTGGAGCTGTGAGAAGCACTGACCCACACAGCACCCTCTCCACAGCAGAAGCACCTTTCCTGCTCCAATAGTGGTCACTCCTTCCCGCCACAGCTTCTCCCCTCAGTGTTGTTGGGCTCTCTCGGGCAGGCTGAGCGCTGACCCTGGCAGGCGGCAGAGTCCCTGCCCGGCACAGCCCTGGGGTGCAGGGACCCTGCTCTGCAGGACAGCCCTGGGCACCCCTGGGTGCTCACCCAGCTTCACAGCTGTTCAACATGGCCTGACAAGAGCCCCGTCCTTACAGATCCCACCAGCTGTGCCTGTGCCAGTTTCAGGAGATGCCTCCAGGAGCTACAGCTGCACTGCCCTGCACCAGAGACTTACCATGGCAAGGGCTGCAAAGGTTTCTCCTCCAGTGAGCTCTCAGCATCCTCCCAGTCCTGACCACCTTTAATCTCTCTCTGCCTGGCTCGTCTGCTGAGATGCCCAGGCAGAGCCCTCAGCCCTGCTGTGTGTGCAGAGGAGCTGCTCCTGGGCAGAGCTGTCTCTCTGCAGCGCTGCCGCTGCCATGAGCTCCCTGTGTCCCAGGAGCCCAGCCCAGCTCAGCAGCTCAGGAGCAGCCCAAGGCGCTTTAATGACCCCTCTGGTGGGTTTGCTGCTGAGTCCATGGACCTCAGACCCTGGAGGAAGGTGATGAAACTTCACAAGAAGTCAAAGTCAGATTCAACCTCCAAAGTTTTTTGTAAGGTTAATGGGTCCCAATGAGGGACACAACTGAGAAACCATCCCAGGGGTCTGGTCAGAGAAGAAAATTGGAGGTAGAGATGGCAGGTCAGGAAAAGCAAAGTAAAGTTCTCTCTGATGCTGAGTAAACCTGGATGTGTTTCATTAACCAAAGGGACAAGGCCTGACCGCCAGCCTTGGGAAGGCAGATCCTGTCCCTCCCACGTTGCCCAGGGCCCTTCCTGGGACAGTGTGATGTGGGGCTGTGCAAGGCCAAGGGCAGGACTATGGTCCCACACCTCCCAGGTTCCTGGCTGGGGACAAGGAGCCATGAGGCCCCTGTGCTGCAAGGACAAGGTGTCTCCTCACAGGCATCAGAGGTGCAGACAACAGCCACAGCCAAGGGGAGAAGGAGCTCATGTCTGGTGGGGCTTTCAAACTCTTTACATCCCATGATCATCTCCACGACAGCCTGTCCTGTGCTGGGGCATCCCCTGCACCTCTGTCCCTGCAGGCTGCAGACATCCCCCCTGCTGCCCCACCTTGCTCTTGTCTGAGCATCTTCCTTCCTTTGCTGAGCTCTCTCCTCTGATGAGGAAGAGGAATGAGATGAGGCCTCCTTCAGACAAATGAAAGAAGCCTCATGTTTCCAGGCCGTGTCCTCATGACAGACCTGAGATATCCCAATATCTGCACGGTACCAGCCATCCAGGAGGGTTTGGAGCCCATTGACAACGTCTTCCTGATACGGGTACCCTGTGGGACTTCACACTTACAAACCAGAAAGAGTTGGTCAGGATGGCACAGTCAGGGATGGGAAAGTGGAGCTGAGGCTCCTGGGAGATGAGAACAAGGCCAAGAGCAGGATTTCAGGAGAGCAGGATTTGGCTGCTGAGGGACCTGCTTGGGTCCTGTGGGATATGGCCTTGGTGTCTGCAGTGCTTTTCTCTCCCATTTCCTCCCTCCTCTCTCCCACCTGCTGTTGTGCAGCGTTTTTTACCCTTTCTCAAATACAATATCCCAGAGGTGCTGCCGGCATCACTGAGTGGCTCAGATTGGGCAAGGAGTGGGTCCATCTTGGAGCAGCTGAAATCAGCTCTGTCTGACATTGGTCAAACTCCTGTTGTCTTCTCAGAGAGGTGACAACTGTAGCACACCCACACTCACCCTCAGTTCCAAGAATTTGCATGTAAAACCAGTACAGGGTGACAACCTGTTGTGTGTTACAAACTACTTGATCATGGAGAAGAAATGGAAGAGATATTTTGTCAGTAATCTGAGGAAGTCACCAGTCAATGAGCAGGATCCTATGGGGAAATGTAATTGCCCTGACATTCACTGGCCAGGAAAAGCTGCAGGTGCCAACAATCCAGAGGATCCTGGGCCAAAATCTTAACATTTCTGCCTGGTGAGCCAACAAGGGTGATGTTCACCTGATTCTGGAATTGAGAAACAAGGAAGAGCTGGTGAGGGATGTGAACACCAGTGTCCACCTTGGCTGTTGTGAGCATGATACAGAGGGGTCCCAGGCACCAGAGGGGAGGGAGGAAGGCCAGCAGCACAGCACAGGCTGGTGGAATCCAGAGGAGAACACTTAGACATACTGGGGGATGGCGGCCATTAAAGGTTGTGACATGGAATTAGGTCTGAAGGGTGAAGGAGCTCAGGAAATCTGAGAAACCTTACAGGACAGCCTGCTCCAAGCACAAGAATGATCTCTTCAAGTACCCATGAACAGAAGCATTTATCTCGTGAGGCTGCTCCTCTGAACTGTTGGAGCTGCAGGGCACAAAGGCAGCACACAGGAGGTGGGAGCAGGGGAAGCTGCAAAGGAGGAATTTAGAAACCTTGGCCATGGGTGTAGAGATGATGCAAATCTCCCCTGGACTTGATCCCTGCTGGGGACTGTAAGGGCAGGAAGATGAGCTGGCACAGTTTCCTTACAGTAAAAGAATAGACAGGGTGAATGTGGGCCTGCTGCTGAACTTCAGAAGAGTAAAATCACACAGGACTGAGGTTCTTCGTGGCTTCTTTGCCTCCATCTTCACCAGCAAGGTCTCCTGGGCCTTTGTTCCTGAAGGCAGGAGTCTGGACAACACCCAGCAGTGGATGGGGCTCAAGTCAGGGGTGACCTGAGCAAACTCAGACACCGTTACAGAACAGGAGTTGGGTCACTTGACCAGCTCCTGAACACAAGTATCACTGTGCTGTGGCACCTGAGATTGCCAGGAACACCCACCTCTTGGTCCAGAGGAGTGTGACTCCTCTTGAGGGGTCCTGGCCTGTCTCCTGTCTCAAGTGGCGTGTCAGGTACCCACTTTTCTGACATATTTTTTTGTCTACCTGACGAAATACTCCAGATCATTCATAATTGGAGATTGCTGAGACCACCTCTTCTGGAAATGTGGAGGAGGGACAGGGGGAAGGAAATAGAAGAAATTTGGCTTTATTGCTATTTATGATGGAAATGCTCTCTGTTTGGCTATTCCTGAAATCTCTCTAATCATCCACACCCGACTTGAAGCCTTTAGGAAAATGCTGCACAGAGCCTTGGCTTGTAAGAGCATTTTAGATGTTCATGAGCCCTCTGCTGCCATGATCCTGAACTGCAGATGCTGAAAGAATGAACACCTGTACATATTCATAAGAGTTAAGGGTTAGTCTCTGTTAGCTCTTTAAGTCTTTACGTGTTAGTCCTTTAAGTGTTAATTAGTCGATTGTTAATTGCCTGTATCAGGCTGGTGGAGGTGAAGTCACCCTGCCCAGGGTGGGGGAGGATGTGGCTGCCAGCACCTCGGTACCACCCTGGTGTGTGCATGGGGACAGGCACAGTGGGGCACAAAAGGTGCTAAGGAGCCATCACTGCCCTATTGGAGGCTCTGGATCTCAGGGGGATGTGCAACTGCCACGGTGGGGCATTGTGATGTCACTGGTGATGTCACAAAGGGCCCCCCCCAGGCACCCCTTTAAATATGGGGCAGGGAGGTGGTCACCCCACTGGGTGCTGGTCCTGGTGAAAGAGGAGATGTGGCCACTCTTGCTGCCGCTGTGTCCCATCCCTGGAAACTGTGAGGCCACTAAGAGCCAAAACTTCCCATCCCTGGAAACCACGGGCCAGTCAGGGTAAAATTTCCTGTCCCTGGACCCATTAGGGCACCAAGACCTAAAATGTCCCATCCCTGGACCCTTTGGGCCACCAAGAGCCAGAATGTCCCATGCCAGACCCCAGATATCCTATCTCTGGAGACTTTGGGCCACTAAGACCTAAAATGTCCCATCCCTGGATCCAAGATGTCCCATCCCTAGACACTTTAGGCCACCCAGTCCCAGAAGGACCCCATGAAGCCACCAAGACCCGGGTTGACCCATCCTTGGAAACTTTGGGGACACCAAGTCCTAAGATGTCCCATCCTTGCATTGAAGATGTCTCATGCCTGGAGACTTTGGGCCATCCAGGCCAAAGTGTCCCCTCCCTGGACCGTGTGAAGCCACCAACACCCAAAATGTCCCATCCATAGACACTTAGGGCCACCAAGATGCAGGATGTCCCATCCCTGCACCCAAGATGTCCCATCTCCAGCCCTCTTGGGCTACCAAGGTCAAGATGTCCCATCCCCGGACCCCATGAGGCCACCAAGACCCAGGATGTCTCATCTCTGGACCCCTTAAACCACCAAGACCTAAAACGTCCCATCCCTGGACACTTTGGGCCACCCAGACTTATAATGTCCCAACTCTGGATCCAAGATGTCCCATTTGCAGCCATCTCGGGCCACCAAGACCTTAAATGTCCCAACTCTTGGATCCCTTAGACCACCCAGGCCAAGATGTGCCATCCCTGAACCCCTTAGGCCACCAAGACCTATAATGTCCCATCTCTAGATCCCTAGGGCCACTGCAGGCCAGGTTGCCCCATGTCAGACCTCCAATGTCCTATCCCTGGAAACTTTGGGCAACTCAGATCAAGATGTCCCATCTCTGCTCCCAAGATGTCCCATCCCTGGACACTTTGGGCCAACAAGATGTAGGATTTCCCATCTCTGGAAACTTTGGGCCACCAATACCTAAAATATTCTATCCCTGGACCCCTTAGGCCACCAAGACTTAAGATGTTCCATCCCTGGACACTTTGGGGATACCAAGACCCAGGATGTCCTATCTCTGGACCCAAGTTGTCCCATCTCCACCCCCCTTGGGCCACCAAGACCTAAAATTCCCCAACCCATCGACCACCCAGGCCAACATGTCAATTCTGTGGATACTTTGGCCACCAAGAACAAGATGTCCCGTCTCTGGACCCCTTTTGGCTACCAATACCAGCATGTCCTATATCCAGCCACCTTGGGCCACCAAAATGAAGATGTCTCATCTCTGGACCACTTGGGCCACCAAGAGCCCGCATGTCCCATTTCTGGACATTGTGAGGCCACCAAGACCCCAGATATCTCATCCCTGGAGCCAGATTGTCCCATCTCCAGCCTCCTTAAGCCATCAAGAGCCAAAATTTCTCATCCCTTCATCCCTTGCGTTACTCAGGGCAAGATGTCCCATCCCTGGGGCCCTTAGGCCACTGAGACCTAAAATGTCCCATCCATCCAATGGGTTGGGGGGGATCTCCAATGGATTTAGGGATCTCCAATGGGTGGGTGGGATCTCCAAGGGGTTGGAGAATCTCCAAGGGGTTTGGGAGGATCTCCAGTGGGTTAGGGGGATCTCCAGTGAATTGGAGGACCTGCAATGGGTTTGGGGGGAGCTCCAATAGGTTTGGGGAATCTCCAGTGGGTTTGGGGGATCTCCAGTGAATTGGAAGAACTCCAATGGGTTTGGGGGGATCTCCAGTGGGTTGTGGGGGATCTCCAATGGGTTTGGGGATCTCCAGCCAGTTGGGCAGGATCTCCAATGGGTTGGGTTGGGGGATCTCCCATGGTGGTGTTGAGGGATCTCCAATGGGTTGGGGTCTCCCATGTTTGGGTTGAGGGATCTCCAGTGGGCTGGGGGGTTCCCAGGGGTTTGGGGGGGATCTCCAATGGGTTTCGGGGGATCTCCAGTGGGTTGGGAGATCTCCAATGGGTTGGGTTGGGGGATCTCCAATGCATTGGGGGGATCTCCCATGGGTTTGGGGGGTCTCCAATGGGTTGGGGAATCTCCAATGGGATTGGGGGGATATCCAGTGGGTTGGGGGATCTCCAATGGGTTGGGGGATCTCCAATGGGTTTGGGGGGATCTGCAATGGGTTGGGGTATCTCCCATGGTTGGGTTGGGGGATCTCTGATGGGTTTGAGGGATCTCCAATGGGTTTTGGAGATCTGCAATGGGTTGGAGGATCTCCAATGGGTTTGGGGGGATCTCCAGTGCGTTAGAGGGATCTCCAGTGAATTGGAGGACCACCAATGGTTTTTGGGGGATCTCCAATGAATTGGGGGGATCTCCAATGGGTTGGGGATCTCCCATGGTTGGTTTTGGTGGGTTTTCCAATGAGTTTGAGGGGATGTCCAATGGGTTGGGGGATCTCCCGTGTTTGGGTTTTAGGTGATCTCCAATGGGTTGGCGGATGTCCAATGGGTTTGAGGGGATCTCCCATCTTTGGGTTTGGGGGGATCTCCAATGGGTTTGCTGGGATCTTTAATGGGCTGGGGGATCTCCAGTGGTTGGGTGGGGGGATCTCCAATGGGTTTGGTGATATGTCCAATGGGCTGGGGGATCTCCAGTGGGTTGGGGGGGATCTCCAGTTGATTGGGGGATCTCCAATGGGTTGAGGGATCTCCCATGGTTGGGTTGGAGGGATCTCCAATGGGTTGGGGGTTCTCCAATGGTTTGAGGGGATCTCCAATGGGTTGGGGGATCTCCAGTGGGTTGGGGGATTGTGAGAGTTGGTCTGAAGATGGAGCAGTATTTGCCTGACCATCGCCATCAAGAACTGAGAGAACTGAGGCCCTGACTGAAAGAACAGGTGGACAGTGACTTGGAGAGAGGCCCGAGGAGCAGCATTGTGTTGAACTGTTTTCTCCGATACGGGGGTCTCCTGCTTACAATGGCTGCTGTGTGGACTTTGTTGCTGCTCCAGCCAAACCAGCCCCCGCCTCCTGAAAGCTGTTGTCATGAGGGTCTCTTTGACCCAGGGACAATAGCAGCCATCCAGAAGTGTGTTCTCACCTGCAGCCTCAGTCACACGTGTCCCTCACCTGCTCCCTCAAACAATGGCCAACAAAAAGGAGCATGCCCAGCAGCTCGCCAAGGGGCCTGAGGTCACCCAATGGACCAGAGAGAGACCCCTGAATGCTGGACATGCTGGCAAAAGAAAGCGTGGATCTGTCGAGCCTGCGCAGTACGAGCCTGGGTTGCAAAATCAAGGAGGAGACTGGGCTGAAACAATGGGAGCAAATGTCCTGGTTTTGTTAAAAACAAGTTTCTCTTTCGGTGAATTTTGCCTGTCAGCTAAAGCTTCATATTAACTGCATTTTCCTGGAGAACCAGACACATGTTTTGGTGAACATAGCAATGGAATGCGAGGTTATTGATAAGCATGGATGGACATCTCGCGAGAGGGGCGACGAGAAACCGGTGACCAAGAAACTGACCAACCGTGTATAACATTCCATTCACGTGAATACTTCATATAAAAGTGGGAGATCACGAGGATCTCGGCCCTTCTGCTTATGGCGACATGAGGAGAGGATCTTGCGAGTCGTCCCTGTGACCTGAGGCCAGTGACAGACTGAATCCAGCTCCGGTTGGCTGCAGAGTCCAGTCCAGGACTTTGGGTGCCGGCTCTGCAGTTGCTGAGACTTTCAGGATTGGTTTTGTATATTTTGTATTATTTTCTCTATTCTTATTAGTAGCATTAGTAAAACATTGTTAATTTTCCCAACTCTCTTCTCTCTGTCCTTCTTTCCCTCCCGATGGCCTGTCCTGCATGGGAAGGGGGAGAGGAAGGGGCAAAAAGGGGGAAGTGGGGGGAGAGGGGGTTAACAATACACCTGCCAGGGTTTGATTGTCACCCCGCAATCTAAACCCTCGACAGCAAGGGGGGCTGAAGAAGCATAAAAGGTGACTCCAGAATGGACACCATTGAAGATCCTCCCACCAGAGGATCCCGAACCATGGCGGAGAACCGGCAGGACTCCATGGGACCGGAGACCAGAGGGAGCTTCTGGAACTGGATGGTGATAAATGCAACCTCATTTCTCATCTTTTCCTTTACTTTTCCCTGTTTCTTTCCCCTTTCTCTTTCTTACTCTCTCTCTATCGCGTGCCACTTTATGGGCAAATTAATAAAGCAACACTGCTTGATTGAATTATAACCCCTTGGCTTTTTGGTCGCCTTAATTTTGCGCTCTGAGATCAAGGTAAAAGCACCATCAGGAGTCCATCATGGAATGGACCGTGACACCCGCCCGCTCCCATCCCTCTTTGGGCCACTAAGACCTAAAATGTCCCATCCCTGGATCCAAGATGTTCCATCCCTAGACACTTTAGGCCACCCAGTCCCAGAAGGACCCCATGAAGCCACCAAGACCCAGGTCGACCCATCCTTGGAAACTTTGGAGACACCAAGTCCTAAGATGTCCCATCCTTGCATCGAAGATTTCTCATGCCTGGAGCCTTTGGGCCATCCAGGCCAAAGTGTCCCCTCCCTGGACTGTGTGAAGCCACCAACATCCAAGATGTCCCATCCATGGACACTTTGGGCCACCAAGATGCAGGATGTCCCATCCCTGCACCCAAGATGTCCCATCTCCAGCCCCCTTGGGCTACCAAGGTCAAGATGTCCCATCCCTGGACCCGTGAGGCCACCAAGACCCAGGATGACCCAGGATGTCCCCGGGGGGCCTCACAGCCCCTGCTCAGGAAGAACGCGGCTCTGTGGCTGTGACAAGAGTGCTCGGGTCTGTGACGGCCCAAGGCAGCAGGAGCGGCCCATGGAGACTGGGGCCCTGGCAGAGCCAGAGCAGAGGGAACCCCAGCCCTGCGTGTCCCAGAAAGTGGCTCCGCACCCTGTGCTGGGCATGGGGAGCACAGCTGCCTGCTGACCATTGTGGGAGGTGATCTGGGCTGTGATCCCCCCTGGGCCATCTGGAGTTTAAAGGGCACGGTGATGACCTCAGGCTCACATCTGTGGGGTCGCAGCCAGGACTTGCCCTGGCACAGCAGCTCTGTCACGGCCTCTGCACTGCGGGACCAGCCTGGCCCAGGCAGGGCCTGGGGAAAGAGCAGCTGGGGAATCTCGGGGTGAAGAGATGGGCACTGGGGAGCATCATGGGACCTGTTGGAGAGTCATTTTGACCAGAAACTGCCTGTGGCAAGCAGGATGGAAACCACCCCAGGGGTGTTTTTGATCTCTGCTGCCCCCGATCAAACTCAGGAAGATTTCCTGACGCATGGGTTACACAAACCAGCTCCAAGTCAAAGTCCACCGACACTTTTAATAAGAACAAATATGATACACAGTGGAAAAAAGGGGAAAGTAGAGGAAACTCTGGGCTGTTTGTGCTGCCCATGGGCAAAGGGAGGCGGTTCCCAGTGCCACCCAGCTCTGTCACAGCCTTTGTGTGTCACAGATGTGCCAGAGAGATCTCTTCAGCGTCATCATAGCCCGTGCTCCCTGGGGACAGGGACGCGGTGTCTCCTTCAGCTCCAGGGACCCCGGCACTGCTCTGGGAGCACAGGCTGCCCCCTGCAAGCAGCAATGCGGGAATTGCAGCTCACCCCATGGGGTCTGTGCATCACCTCCCCCCTGCTCCTCACCACACTCAGCTCCTTCTCCCACCCTTCAGTCCCTCCATGGGAAACTCCTGGGGCAGTTCCCCCTTCCCAGGAGGTTTAGGTCTCAGTGCAGCAGCAACCAGGGTGGCAGTGGGGATGGCACCCCAGGAACCAGCAGCGCTGAGTTTCCCTCTCACCTCTGGGTGCATCGCTGGGTCCTGCTCCCTCCGCTGGCACCCTGGGCATTTCCTGAGCTCCCTGTCCAGGGGCATCATCCTCTCCAGGGTCAGAAACCTCCCTGGCATCATCATAGCCATCCACTGGGTCACCCCCAGGCAGAACAGGAACATCTGAAAAGAGAGGGGAGCTGGTGACAGTGAGCAGATCCATCCTGCAGAGCAGAGGATGGGAGGTGCTGGTGTTGGCAGCAGCACAGGAGACCCCCAGGTCCTCCCCATCTCTGACGGTGACACCCAGTGACACCTCTGTCCTTCACTTGTCTGCAGGCAGATCACCCCCTTCCTGCTTCATTACCTGGTGCTGACCCCAGACCATCCTCCTCCTCTCGGTGCCCAGGGTAGGGCTGCAGCTGGGTCAGGGACTGCTCTGAAGAGGAGCCTGGAGAGATGTGCAGTGAGTGTTATGGTATAGCCCACTGACCCTGTTTGTGGTCAGCACTGCTGGGGAGGGACCCACAGAGCTGGGGCTGCATGGGGAGGAGGGCTGGGAATTCACCCTGCTCCCTGGGACAAGCCCTGTCTCAAAGGTGCTCCCAGAGCTGCCCCAGGACAGCTCTTCCCTCACTCGTCAATGGGTGCAGGGGCAGGAAGAGAGGGGCTGTCCAGCTGCCATGGGCAAAGCGGGTTGGGAGGCAGCTCCTCTCCCAGCCCAGGGCCGGGGTGCTGTCCCACAGACCACACAGCCCCAGCACTGCAGGGACCATGGGCTGGGGGCTTCAGGGGATCAGCCCTGGGGAGGGGCCAGGGGAAAGGGTCCTGCAGATGTGCCCACACCCACCTGAGCCACCAAACCTCGCCTGCTTCTCCCACGCTGGGCTGTGCCCGATCTCCGCGTACACGGCCTCGGGGAAGAGCTCCTGGGCTGTCCTGGAGCCTGGGGACAGAGGCAGAGCTGGCATGGAGCAGGCAGAGGGGCAGTGGGACCCCACTGTGCTCCCCAAACCTGTTCCTTGGCCCAGCCCAGGACTGCTCCAACAGCACAGCCCCAGGGTGTTGTCCAGAACAGCTGCCACATCCCCAGTGAGGGCCACATCACTGTGGAGAAGATCTGGGGCAGCATCACCCTCACATCAGCCCCTTGGAGACAGGGCTCAGGCCCCTCTGGCCCCTGGGTCACCCCCTTGTCTGACCCCAGAGCAGCTCCCGTGCTTCCCCTCCACCTGGAGCCGACCCCAGTCTGCCCCACGAGTCCATAGCAGGGCCCCCGCCCTACCAAGGGCAGGCAGGGCTGGGCAGAGGGTCAGCCTGGGGCCTGACTCCATGGGGATGGGCCCTGCTGCCCTGTGTTCCTCCCGTCTTCTCCTTTGCCCCTGAGCGCCCTCCAGCACTACCCAGAGCACTGCCAGCCTTGGCCACCTCCCCCAGAATAACTTCTCCCCCAGGAGAACTTCTCCCCCAGGATAACTTCTCCCCCAGGATAACATCTCCTACAGTCCTGCTCTGCCATGTCTCTCCTTGCCCCATCTCTTGCTCCCACCACCTCTGGGCTCTCTCCACCCTTTGCTGCTGGTGCCCTATGGCCAGACAGTCAATGGGTGTGTGGGACAGGTGGCAGCACACAGTCTCCTCCCCCCAGCTCTGCTGGTGCCCCTTACTGACCCCCCGCAGCACCCCCAGCCCCTCCAGGAGGCGTCACTGGAGCTCTGTGGAAGGACCCACCTCTGCGCCCAGCCCTGGCCCTGAGCGCTTGCCCGGCCAGCAGGGCCAGGAGCAGGCAAAGGGCCCCCAGGATGATGCAGATGGTGACGGGCACCGAGATTCTCCCACTGACAGTCGGACGGCCCCGGGTGGGATCTGCACGGGCAAGAACATGGAAGAACAGCACCAGCCCTGCGAGAGGTGGAGGCAGCACCAGTCATAGAATCATAAAATCACAGAATCATTTCAGTTGGAAGAGACCCTTGTGGGGGACTACGGTGGGTCCGTGGATTCCCTGACGAAGGGCATGGGAACAGAAATCAGCCTTGAAGATATGAAGGCCCACCCGTGAGAAAGATGGGAGTAAAGGAGTATCTGGAGATGTTCAGGATGTACCGTGAGAGAGAAGGGAGTAGAAGAGTAACATTGATGAGAGCAAAAATAGCCAGGGAGATGTTACTGCTGTAACTTGTACCAATAGTGAAGAGACACATGAATTGGTAAAACTGTATAAAAATGCACTTGTGGCAATAAATGGCATCTACTGCTTTCATCCTGGAAGAACTTGGTCCATGTCGTTTGTCCGTCTCAACCACGACTGACCCTCAAGATCATTGAGTCCAAACATAACCTACGTCTAGCACTAAGCCATGTCCTTAAGAACCTAATCTAAATGCCTTTTAAACCCCTCCAGGCATGGTGACTCAATCACTTCCCTGGGCAGCCTGTTCCACTGCTTCACAATCCTCTCTGTGACAATTTTTTTCCTAATATCCAATCTGAACCTTCCCTGGGCCAACTTGAGGCCGTTTCCTCTCAAAATGGTCTGACCCCATAGCACAAGGCAGCAGGGGGGTGAGTGATGGGGAAGCTTCCACCCTGCTGAGTGAATTTCACCCCCACACCACCACCCCAGTGCCTCCTCCTGGGAGTTTCACGCCCCAGCAAGGAGCCCCTTGCACCCCAGTGTGGGTCAGAGCCCGGCCCTGGGATACCCAGCCCTGGGGAGGACGAGTTACCTGCTCGGGGTGGGGATGCTGCTGTCCTGGGTGCAGCTGCAGAGGAGGAAAAGGAGAGCTGGGCTGAGAGGGTGGGAGTGCCCGTACCAGGGAGCCTCCCCTGCAACACCCCGGTGTGTGTCTGTAGTGTCCCTGACACATCCCACCCCAATTGCCCCTCCCGTAGTGTCAGAAAGGGACCCAGGACAGGGCGGGGGCCTCTGCTCTGGGCGGCGGGCAGGGTGGCACAGGCAGCCCGGGGCTGGATGGTCCTGGAGCTGCAGGGCCCCACGGCAGTGGCCCAAGGACACCCAGTTCCACCGAGGCTGCTCCCTGCTTGGCACCAGCTGCTGCCCCCACAGGAACGTTGGGACAGGGAACTGCTGGAGAGGGTCCAGCGCAGGGCAACAAAGATGATTAAGGGAGTGGAGCATCTCCCGTGTGAGGAAAGGCTGAGGGAGCTGGGGCTCTTTAGTTTGGAGAAGAGGACACTGAGGGGTGACCTTATTAATGTTTATAAATATCTAAAGGGTGAGTGCCATGAGGATGGAGCCAGGCTCTTCTGGGTGGCAAACAATGATAGGACAAGGGGTAATGGGATCAAGCTGGAACACAAGAGGTTCCACTTAAATTTGAGAAGAAACTTCTTCTCAGTGAGGGTGGCAGAGCCTGGCCCAGGCTGCCCAGGGGGGTTGTGGAGTCTCCTTCTGTGCAGACATTCCAACCCGCCTGGACACCTTCCTGTGTAACCTCATCTGGGTGTTCCTGCTGCATGGGGGGATTGCACTGGATGAGCTTTTGAGGTCCCTTCCAATCCCAAACACACTGTGATACTGTGATACTGTGAACGTTCCTGCTCTCGGGAGCTCGGGGGCCGTGCCAGGACCAAGCGGGTGAAAGGCCTTTCCCAGCTCCCTGCCAACACCTGACCAAGGGCTCCCAGCCCCCGCTCACCCGAGCAGCGCACGGCAGCGTCTTCCTTATGCCGGCAAGCACGTCCGTCCCCAGGCCGGGCCCAGCAGTCCTGCAGAGACGACTCCGTCCCCCGGCACTCCACCCGCTCCAGCCAGATGGGGCCCTGGCGCACCCCAAAAGCAGCCTCGTGCAGGGCAGACACCGCGGGGCCACAGCCCAGCTGCCTGCACGCCACCTGGGCATCCCGCATGTCCCAGGAGTCATCGCACACTGTCCCCCAGGAGCCGCGGTGCCAGAGCTCCACTCTGCCCGAGCACCCGTCCTCGCCTCCCACGGCACGGATCTTCTCCCTGTCTGGAGAGGGCAAGGAGCTCCCACGGCACTCAGACAGCAGAGGAGCCAGGCAAGAGGAGCACGCGGAGGAGCAGCTCCCTACCTGTGCAGCTGCTGGAGTTGGGGCATGGGGCCAAAGGCTCTGGGGGCATTTCTGGGCGTCCCCCTGAGGAAGGAAACACTGTGGTGAAGGGGCTGGCTCGGGGATTGTGCAGAAGAGAGCTGGGCTGAGCTCTGCTTGTGCCTGTGTGTGCCATCTTGGTCACAGAGCAGCAGGAGGGTGTCCATGGAGGGGAGGCTCCTCTGAACCCTCTCTGGTCTCTGCTGAGACCCCGCTTGGAGATGTCGCTGCCTCCCCCAGGCACTGCAGGGTGGCAACTGCTCCCGGACATGTGGGACACTGAGAACTGTGGTCACATCTGTGCCACCAGCAGCACAAGCATCTGACATGGCAAGGAAAACCCCTCCAAGCTCTTTCTATGCATTTGGCCCTGCCCAGAGGGGAGCAGAAGCTGGGGTGGCACCGGTGCCCGCGTAGCTCACAGTTACCATTGCAGGTTATGTGGGTCTCATCTCGCAGGTCATCACACGACTGTGGGTCCCAGGGAGCAGAGGGACATTGCCAAAAAGAGATGTTTCCCTCTCCACACTGCACATAATCCAGCCAGGCAGTGCCAGACACCCTGCCATAGGGCAGGCCTGTTTCCAGGGATCCTCCGTCCCCGCAGCCCAGCTCCTTGCACACCAGCGACACCGTGTCAGGAGTCATCGAGCTGGAGCAAACGCTCCCCCACGTCCCGTTGTAGAAAACCTGGAGGCGCCCGGAGCAGCCGTCACTGTTCTCCAGCCTCAGGGCCACGAACTCTGGGAGGAAAGGCAGCAAGAGAACAGGCTGGTGGGGGCTGTGGGAGCCAGGACACCCCTGCGCTCCCCAGGCCCCCAGCCAGGCAGGGCAGGGCCAGCAAGTCCCCCTTGCACCCAGGGCAGAGAGAAGTCCCCGATGGACACAGCCCCTGCTCTCCCCGCTCACCCTGGGGGACACTGAGCTCCCCAGGACCCCGCTGAACTGAGGGCACCCGTCCATGGGTGTCTGTAGGCCGGGCTCAGCCAGGGGCTCAGCCAGGGACAGCCTTGGCCATGCCCGGCTTTCCCTGTGTCCCGGCCTCCCGGGAACCATCCGGCACAGCTCCCGGCACAGACCTGAGCACATGACGCCCGCGTCCTCTTTGTGCCCGCAGTCGTGCTGCCCCCAGAGCCCAGCAGCGCAGTCCCAGAGAGCAGCTTCGGCCCCGGAGCAGTTCACACCGTCCAGCCAGATCTGCCCGGAGCCTTCCCTGAACCGAGCGGAGCCGGCCGCCTCCACCACCCCTCCGCAGCCCAGCTGGTGGCAAACGACGGCGGCATCAGACAGGTCCCAGCCATCGTCACAGACGGTCCCCCAGCTGCCCTGGTGGTAGATCTCCACTCTCCCTGCGCAGCGCCCGGGCCCGTTCACCAGCCGGACCTGCCGGCTCCCTGCAGTGGGGAGAAAGCCCAGGAGCTGTCAGGGGGTGGCTGCCCCCCCACCCCATCATCTGGGGACCTGTGCAGCGCTGCTCACCCCAGCAAATGACTCCCACGTCCTCCACAACCCCTCCCAGCAGGGCACTCCTGGGCAGGGAGGTGTTGCAGAGGGTCAGGCTGGCCTCGTGCCCTGCGCACCGGACCCCTCGCAGCCCCACGGGGCCCGTCCCTCGCTCAGGCTTTGGGGGGCTGTAGGCTTTTTCTGCCTCTCCACACCGCAGCTGCCGGCACACCACGCTGGCCTCCCGCACGTCCCACTGGTCGTCCAGCACTCTGCCCCACGTCCCGCGCTGGAAGATCTCCACTCGCCCGTCGCACCGGCTCCCGCCGCCCACCAGCCGCAGGGACGCAGAGTCGGCCAGGCCTGGGGAGAGCAGAGGAGCCGCAGCCATCAGCGGCACCGGGCAGCGCGGCAGCCTCCAGGGAGGAGGGCAGGGGGGCTTGTCCGACCAAACAGGACAAGATTGAGCCCTTTGCTGACAAGAAGCGAGGGCAAAGCCCAGGCCCTGTCTGTAGCTCACACCGGGTCTGCTGCTGCGGGGTGGTGGGATGAGGCTCTGCAGGGCTCTCTGTGGGGATGGGATGTGTTTGTCTGCAGCCACAGGGATGGAGCAGAGCCCCACCAGCCTGTCCTGGGCTCATCCTATGGAACCCGGGCCGGGCAGTGGTACCAGGGCCCAAGGCGCTGCCCTGGGGACAGGTGTCTGTGTCTGTTCAGACCGCAGCTCTCCCAGAGCAGAGCGGTCAGTCTGAGCAGGGAAAGCCCCCCAGGGATCCTCCAGGGAGAAATTCAGCCCGGTGCTGCCATGGGACCCCTGCTTTGGGTGGCCGTGTCTCACACAAAGGGAAACAGAGCTAATGCACCATTTTCCCAGCACTCACCTGAGCAAATGACAGCAGCGTTGTTCCCGGGGGAGCACGGGGAGGCCCCCAGGATGGCCACTGGGCACTGTCCCAGGTGGGCTTCAGTCCTGTCACAGTGGAATGAGTCTCTCCAGACAGGGCCAGTCTCTCTCCCAAAATTCTCTCTTCCAGGAATGGACTCAGCAAACCCACAGTTGAGTTGACGACACAGAACGTGGGCATCCGAGAGATCCCAGCGGGAGGCACAGAGGGTCCCCAGCTCCCCAGCACCTGGACCTCCACCCTCCCCACACACACTGTGCTGCCGTTCACCAGCCTGAACCCCGTGTACTCTGGGGACAGAGGAGGAGAGAATCACAGAATCACACAATTTTAGGCATTGGAAGGGACCTCAAAGATCATCCAGTCCAACCCTCCCGCTGGAGCAGGAACACCCAGATGAGGTTACACAGGAAAGTGACCAGGTGGGTTTTGAATGTCTCCAGAGCAGAAGACTCCACAACCACCCTGGGCATCCTGGTCCAGTGTTCTGTCACCCTCACTGCAGACCACACTCCCTCAGTTCAGCTGTGAGGATGCTGTGGGAGATGGTGTCAAATGCCTCACTCAAGTCAAGGTAGACCACATCCACCACTCTGCCATCATCCATCCACCTTGTTATGTCCTCATAACAGTCAATGAGGTTGGTCAAGCACGACTTCCCCTATGTGAAGCCATGTTGACTGCCCCTAATGACCCTCTTATCCCTGATATGCTTGAGATGACACTAAGGAGAAGTCGTTCCATCAGTTTCCCAGGGATGGAGGTGAGGCTGACCGGTCTATAGTTACCCTGGTCCTCCTTCTTGCCCTTTTTGAAGACTGGAGTGACATTTGCTTTCCTCCAGTCCTCAGGCACCTCTCCCGTCTCACAAGACTTGGCAAAGATGAGGGAGAGCGGTCCAGCAATGACCTCAGCCAGCTCCCTCAGCACCCACAGGTGCATCCCATCCGGAACCATGGATTTATGGTGTCCAGATTGCCTAACTGCTCCCTATCCCATTCCTCATCAACCCAGGCAAACTCCTCCATTGTCCTGCCTTCCTCTGGGGCCTCAGCGGTGCGGCCATGGGAGAGTAGACAAAGAAGCATTCAGAGAGGGCGGGTTGGTGCTTTTGCACCCTTGGTAGCTGATGGAAAGGCCAGAGGGACAGAGGCCTTTCTTCTCCTTCTGCACGGTTTTCATGCTGCAGACTGTCCCATGACCCCTCCGGCCCTACACCCACCCAGCGCAGTCCTTGCTCTGTCCCCAGCCCCTGGCACAGCCCCAGTGTTCAACACCCCACTCCGAGTCCTCACGTGTGCAGCTGACAGCAGCGCTGTTCATCTGGGGGCAGGCCTGGTCCCTGGAGGACCCCGTGGGGCAGGAGGACAGGAGGGACTCATTCCCCACACACTGCAGCTCTCCATCCCACACGGGACCAGCCCCTTCTCCAAAGTGACCTCCTCTAGACACAGGCAGGGCCACGCCGCACTGCAGCTCCCTGCAGACCAGCTCAGCAGCCTTGGGGCCAAAGCGGGAACCACAAACAGTTTTCCACTGGTCCCCATCACGGATCTCCACACGTCCTGAGCAGCGGCTCTTCCCGTCCACCACACGGACAAATCCTGGAGAAAAACATCAAAGAACCTGGGAGTTCCCAGAGCCCTCTGGCACTTACTTGCCCACATCCCACATCACCTCCAAGGACTCCCTTGACAAACCGCACATTGCACATCCCAGCGGAAGCTGTTGGGGGAGTGTTGGTGCCACAAACACATCCAAGACCGTCCTCCCCTTCTCTACAGCACCAGAGCACTCGAGGTGTGTGTCTGCCACACACTCACAGCCACAGGTGTGCTGAGACAAACGGTCCCACACAAGGTCCTCTGTGCCGCCCGGCACGCTCCCCCAGCACTGCAGCCGTGTGAGCCGTTGGGGTCCAGGAGAACTGGCCCGGATGGTGATGAAGCTGCAGCTGCTCAGCCCCTGCAGAGCCTGGGCCAGGCAGGACCATCATCACCTGGGTGCAACCAGAGGCCCACTCTGATCCCAGGGTGTTCCTGGGCTGTTGGGAGGTTCCTTTTAGGTGGGAGATGTCCCAGAGCACAGAAATGGAGCAGCTGTTATCATGGCTGGTGCTTTCCAGAGCCCTCCCCTGCCTGCTCCAGGGGGATGTTCTCATCCAGGGACACCGTGCTCTGCCCAGGGCTGCACAGGTCCCAGGCCAATGGCCAGGCTGGGGACAGGAGACCCGCATGTCCCCCTGGCCTCAGCTGCCTCAGAGGGTGACAGCAGCACAGACGAGAGTCAGTAAGTGCTGGCAAAGACCCTGTTTCATGGGTCAGTGTGGGGAGCTGTGGGCAGGCAGGAGGGGCTGGGCAGCTGGTCAGCACTGCCTGCATGGCGTCCTGTCCCCACAGGGCTGTCTCAACTTTCCCCAAGGACCGGTCACAGCAGCAATGACAGTTCCAGCTCAGCAGCACGACTGGCCACACTGAGCCCAGGTCCAGCATGTTTGTTTTTTTTTTCCTGAGGGCATAGACATGTCCCTTCCCCAAACCCATCCCCAAAGGTAGGTATTACACTGACTTCTTACCTGAACATGTTACTCCAGCATCAAGATAGTGACCACAGTCATGTTCACCCCATCCTGCGTGTTTGCAGTCAGACAGGGCTGATTCGGTGCCATTACAGCCAACATCATCCATCCAAATGGGGCCAGATCCTGCCCCAAAGTGTCCGTACTGGTGAGCTCCAACAGCAGACCCACAGCCCAGTTGCTTACAAACCACTGCTGCATCATTCATGCCCCAGTAGTCACCACACACGGTCCCCCACTGTCCCTGGTGTTTCACCTCCACTCTCCCAGCACAGCGTCTGCCGCCATCCGCCAGCCTCACCTCCGCAGCACCTTCAAACACTGACACAGGACCAGTCAGATCAGCGTCAAGCCCCAGCACTGTGGGTGTCAGGGTGGGAGCCCCCTCCCTTCCAGGCTGTCCCCAGTATGGTGCAGAGGTCCCTTCTATCCCCATGGACCATGCAAGACTGGAGTGACCAGCTCCAGCCCTGATGGGTCATTTGTGACCCCAGAACTTTCAGCACTTCCTTCTACCCTAACAGACCCTTCAACCTGCCCCTGGCCCAGGCCCACCTAGAGCACCCACTCCTCCCCAGCCAGCACCCTGGGAAGAGACCTGTCCCCAGGGATCCCCAAGCACACGCTGCTGCTTCTCCCAGGGCCCCAAGTTCCCCTGGACCACAGTCTACCCTGGGCAACTCCCAGCTAATCAGCTCAGGCCTTTGTGTATCCCCTGTGGACCAACATGTCCAGGGAGGCCTACCAGCCCATGTCCCTTTTTTGTCCTGGGGCATCAGCCCAGCCCTGCCCTTGTCTGTGATCCCCAGCAGGGTCAGGTCTCTGTCGCCTGTGGGAACAGATGCCCCAGTTCCCTTGCCTCAACTGCACCAACTGTCCCCTCCTCAGTCTGGGTTTCACCCCAGCATTCAGCACCCCACCCCGAGTCCTCACATGTGCAGCTGACAGCAGCGCTGTTCATCTGGGGGCAGGCCTGGTCCCTGGAGGACCCCGTGGGGCAGGAGGACAGGAGGGACTCATTCCCCACACACTGCAGCTCTCCATCCCACACGGGACCAGCCCCTTCTCCAAAGTGGCCTCCTCCAGACACAGGCAGGGCCACACTGCACTGCAGCTCCCTGCAGACCACATCAGCAGCCTCGGGGCCAAAGCGGGAACCACAAACGGTTTTCCACTGGTTCCCATCATGGATCTCCACACGTCCTGAGCAGCGGCTCTTCCCATCCACCAGACGGACAAATCCTGGAGAAAAACAGCAAAAAGCAAATCATAGAAACCTGTGGTGAGGCAGAAGGGGTTGGGCAGCTGGTCAGCACTGCCTGCACGGGGTTCTGTGCCCACAGGGCTTTCTCAGTATTCCCCAAGAACCGGTTGCACCAGCAATGACAGTCCCAGCTCAGCAGACTTGTTGGCCACACTGGGACCTGCTCCAGCACGTTTGTTGCTTCCTGAGAGCACAGCTGGGTCCCTTCCCCCATCCCAACCCCAAAGGTGGGAACAGGCTGACCCCTTACCTGAACACGTCACTCCAGCATCCTCAGCATGAACACAGTTATGTTCACCCCATCCTGCGTGTCTGCAGTCAGACAGGGCTGATTCGGTGCCATTACAGCCAACATCATCCATCCAAATGTGGCCAGATCCTGCCCCAAAGTGTGCATACTGAAGAGCTCCAACAGCAGACCCACAGCCCAGCTGCTTACAAACCACTGCTGCATTGTTCATGCCCCAGTAGTGACCACATACGGTCCCCCACTGTCCCTGGTGTTTCACCTCCACTCTCCCGGCACAGCGCCTGCCGCCATCTGCCAGCCTCACCTCCGCAGCACCTTCAAACACCAACACGGGATGAGTCAGGAGAGCACCGAGCCCCAGTGCTGCAGCTCTGGGGGAACCTCCTGCCTGGGCAGAGTCAGGGGCACCAGGGTGGGAGCCCCCTCCCCTGCAGGTCCCCAGAGCACTGTGAGGGTCCCTTCTGTCCCCACAGCTGCACAATGATGGGGGTGCCCAGGTCCAGCACTGCTGGGTCATTCTCCATCCCACCACACAGGGCACCTCTTTCCACCCCTTCGGCCACCTGCCCCCCACCCATGCCCACCCACACACTGCCCAGCTCTGCACTGGGCACCCGCTTCCCCCAGCCCAGCACCCCCTGAACAGCCCTGTGTACCCAGGGCTGCAGCTTCCCATGTAAACCACCTGCCCCAGCACCATCCAAACCAACCCCATCCCCAAGGCGTTCCCTGTTCCCACTGAGGTGATCCAGAGGATCCCACCTCCCCTCCTCTCCCCTGACATCAGCCCTGGGCCAGGCCCCCCAGGAAGGACATGTCTCTACTGCAGATGTCCACGTCCTCTTCTGTCTGTGGGGCACAAACTGCCCTCGTGGGGTCAGGTTTCCCTTTGAACAAGGGGCAGTGAGCAGCACACAAACCCTCTGGGGCAGCCCAGAGGTTGGCAGTGCCCTGGGGATGTCTGAGTGCTGCCATTGCCAGTGAGGCCACCACGGGTCCAGAGCCAGAGTGCTGGGAACAAGGGGTCCCAAAAGTTACCCCAGGACAGGGGGTCTGTGAATCCAGCCAGGCACAGAACACTGGAGCCCCGGAAAAGGAGATACTGTCTCCCACCCAGACAGGCACAGGGAAAGGCACAGGCTCCGTGGATCTGAGAACCTTCTGCCCCCTATGTCAGCAGCAGCTGCAAAGGAACCCCATTCCCAGACAGATCCCCAAGACCACACTGGTACCCGCTGGCCCTGGGCGGTGGGACAATGAGTCAGCACTTACCCCTGCACAGCTGTACCCAGAGGAGCAGCCACAGCGTCTGAGGGGACACGAGTCCCTCTGTGCCCATCCTGAGCCTCCTGCCCTGATGGCACAGCCCTCTGTGCCGCACTCCCTGCCACAGCTCCAGGGACTCGTGGGACCAATGATGACGGGAGGGCAATATATCTCTGCAGATGCCCCCCAGTTACAGGAGGAGCCAATCGAAGCAGCAGCACCTTTTTAGACATTATCGGGAGCTATCTCCCCTCCGACACGGCCCAGTCCTCCAATGAACTTCTCCAGCTCTGTTTATGACCATATATGAGGGACGGCTCCGCTGCAGGTGTCACAGCACTGCAATGGTAGAACATCACAGGACAGGGCTGGTTGTAGTGGGGGAAACAGTTTTTCACCCCTGGAGCTCTGAGTGTGGACCAGGAGCACTGAGCATGTGCTGCGACAGGCACATCCAAGACCCCGAGGTGAGAGTGTCCAGTCACCTCGGTGCCATAAGACCCAGGGGTCTGGGACCGCACCGGGGCTGTGTCAGGAAGGGAAGGAAACAGCCCCTGTGACAGAGCCCGCTGTGCAGGGAGCAGCAGCTGGGAAAGGGCCTTAGCCCAGGGCAGAGCCCCATCCCAGGAGCGCTGGCTCACCCACCGCTCCCTGGAGAGCCCGCGGAAGGTCCCTCACAGGAGCTGGAGCTGGGACGCGTCCCTGTCCTGGCAGCAGACATGCAGCCCAGAGGCTCAGACATGTCCCTGACTGTCAGCGAGTCACCGAGGGGCCGTTATTCCCCACGGGTGGATCAGAGCTGCAGCCTGCAGGTGCACAAACCACAGCCCCCGCGCCCCCCCCGCGGCGCGCGGGCAGGAAGTCTGTGGTTTCCTCCTGGCGCCGTGCCCGGGTACATCCCTGCAGTGCCCCTGAGACACCCCCAGCCCGACGGCTGCAGCCAGGGCTGCAGGGGCTGCTCCTTCGGCCTCGCAGGGACGGGGCCGGGCAGCTCCTGCACCTGCTGGGGACCCTGTGACAGCACATGGACGGTCGGCACCGAGCTCGATGGCCATGGGGTGTCACTGGTGACGTGAGCACTGCTCCTCCTACTGCCACTGCTGTGTGCTCATTGGTTACACTGACAGTGAGCTCAGTCCCTATACTGCCACCGCTGTGTGCTCATTGGTTATACTGGCAGTGACCTCACACCCTCTACTGCCACTGCTGTGTGCTCATTGGTTATACTGGCAGTGACCTCACACCCTCTACTGCCACTGCTTTGTGCTCATTGGTTATACTGGCAGTGACCTCACACCCTCTACTGTCACCGCTGTGTGCTCATTGGTTATACTGACAGTGACCTCACACCCTCTACTGCCACTGCTGTGTGCTCATTGGTTACACTGACAGGGACCTCACTCCCTCTACTGCCACCAATGTGTGCTCATTGGTTACACTGACAGTGACCTCACCAGCCCCTGTAAGGATGTGCACCTGGTCCTGGCCTATCAGCCGTTCAGCCAGGAGCGACATCACTGCCCCTTGTCCTGTCCCTGGTTGTCACCCAGAAGAGCCTGGCTCCATCCTCCTGACACTCCCCTTTCCATATTGATCCCCAGGAATGAGTCCCCCCTCAGTCTCCTCTTGTCCAGCTCCAGAGCCCCAGCTCCCTCAGCCTTTCCTCACACGGGAGATGCTCCGCTCCCTGCAGCATCTTGGTGGCTGCGCTGGACTCTCTGCAGCAGTTCCCTGTCCTGCTGGAACTGAGGGGCCACAGCTGGACACAAGATTCCAGGTGTGGTCTCCCCAGGGCAGAGCAGAGGGGCAGGAGAACCTCTCTGACCTACTGACCACCCCGTTCTAATCCACCCCAGGTACCACTGGTCTTTATGGTCTCCCATCCAAGCACTGACTGGGCCCAACCCTGCGTAGCTTCCCAGATCAGGCGAGATGGGGCGTGCTCAGGGTGCTATGGCTGTGTATATATATATGGTCTCCCATCCAAGCACTGACCAGGCCTGACCCTGCTTAGCTTCCCAGGTCAGATGAGATGGGATGTTCTCAGGGTGATGTGGCTGCATATATTATACATATATATATGTTCCTCAAGTATATTCTGGTAGTATCCAAACTAAACCCTTTTTTCAAGGGCAGAGTAGAGGGACAGGCAAACCTCTCTGACTTACTGACCACGCCCTTCTAATCCCCCCCAGGTACCATTGACTTCCTGGCCACAAGGTCTCCCATCCAAGTACTAACTAGGCCCGACCCTGCTTAGCTTCCCCGATCAGCCATTCTCAGGGTGCTGTGGCTGTATATATCATATATATGTATATGATCCCCAAGTATATCCTGATAGTAACTGAACTAAACCCTTTATTAAAGGGCAGAGTAGAGGGGCAGGAGAACCTCTCTGACCTACTGACCACCCCCTTCTAACTCACCCCAGGTACCATTGGCTTCCTGGCCACAAGGGCCCAGTGCTGGCTCATGGTCACCCTGCTGTCCCCAGGACCCCCAGGTCCCTTTCCCCTACGCTGCTCTCTAATAGGTCATTCCCCAACTTAGACTGGAACCTGGGGTTGTTCCTGCACAGATACAAGACTCTACTGAGACCCCAGGGACCTCACCAGCACAACCTGTTTGCTCTGTGCACATGTTGGGGTGACCCCATGTGGCAGCACCCACCCAATCACTTGCTCACACCCCACCAGTGGGATTGGGCAGGAACTGGAAGGGCAGAAGCAAGAAAGAAAACCTCATGGGTCAAGATAAAGACAATTTAATAAGTGGAGAAATAGTTACTCACAGCAGGAGATACATATGCCCAGCCTGTCTCTGAGCAGAGGATGTTTTGAAGAACACACCTGCCTCCTCAGTTTTATTGCTGACCATGACGTCATATGGCGTGGAATATCCCTTTGGTCAGTTGGGGTCAGCTCTCCTGGCTTCGTCCCCTCCAGCCTCTTGTCACCTCCAGCCTCCACACTGTTAGGGCAGCGTGAGAAACAGTGAAGGCCTTGAGGCTGTGCCAGTGCTGCTCAGCAACTGCTACAACATCAGTGTTGTCAGAGCTGTTCTGGGCACCATCAGCAGGGGTTGTGAAGAGGAAAATCAGCTCCATCCCAGCCAGTACCATCTCCAGCCCTTGTTCCACATCATGTGCACCCTGCTCAGGTCCTACAGCGATCAGACATTGACATCCACAACCAGCCCTTCCCCAGCCCTTGCCATGACACACACACACACTGGTTTGGCTGGTGTGGCTCAGGTGGACCAGGGCAGGTCCCAGCACCCCTGACTTCTCCCCTCGCTAAGCCAGAGCAGTTGGGAACATTTAATCAGGTTATAAGCCTAAGGACAACATGTCCCATCCCAACAGATGGGATGAGGGATGAGTTAATCCTGACTCAACAGATGGGATGAAGAGGGAAGAAGGAAGAGAGAGAGAGAGAAGAGGAAAACTAAGATATCAGAAAGAGAAAGGGGGAGAGAGAGATCACAGATATCACCACCCCGCAGGTACATTGGTCCCAGGATGACTCTATGGGTCTCTGTGGATCTCTCTGGTCCCTACGGGTCTCTATGGTCTCTATGGTCTCCGTGGGTCTCTATGGTCTCTATGGGTCTCTATGGGTCTTCATGGGTCTCTATGGTCTCTACGTGTCTCTATGGGTGTCTCTGGGTCCCTATGGGTCTCTATGGTCTCTATGGGTCCCTATGGGTCCCTATGGGTCTCTATGGTCTCTATGGTCCCTATGGGTCTCTATGGTCTCTATGGGTCCCTATGGGTCTCTATGGTCTCTATGGTCTCTATGGGTCTCTATGAGTCTCTATGGTCTCTATGGGTCTCTACGGTCCCTATGGGTCTCTATGGTCTCTATGATCTCCGTGGTTCTCTATGGGTCTCTATAGTCTCTATGGGTCTCTATAGTCTCCATGGGTCTCTATGGATGGTTCGTGGTTTCTTCTGGTAGTTGGTTGTCAGATGGATGGTTCACCTTTATCATCCCCATTAGGCCATGAGGCCTTTCACAGCAACACTGTTAATTGTCCTTATCTTCTGCCTCCATGGCCATAAAACTTCGGGAAAGATGAGGTGTCATCTATCTCTTCCTCCCAAAGCAACAAAACCCAGACGTTTAAGGCATAACAAGGTCTTTGTTCTGCTAAGGATGGGGGGAGCGCTTCAAGGTTGTCACACAACGAAACCTGTTTATCACCAGCCTGCACCCCCCATTGGCCTTACAGGCGGCTGGGAGACCCCCACAACCAGGGGGGTGCCTCTGTTTGGCACCTTAACATCCAATTCGTGGTTCAGGGTTCATTGGCGAGTTCCTCTGCTTCACGTGGTCTATTTTGAGATCCCCTTTGAGATCCTAAGGACAAGGAAACCTATTTATCACCAGCCTGCACCCCACAGTGCCCTTACAAGCAGCTGTATGATCCCCTACAAGCATGGGGAAAGGCAGTT
The DNA here is from genome assembly GCF_964273445.1 of Streptopelia decaocto. NCBI lineage: Eukaryota > Metazoa > Chordata > Aves > Columbiformes > Columbidae > Streptopelia > Streptopelia decaocto. The sequence goes on along the minus strand of NC_138676.1, from coordinate 6,563,731 downwards.
CCCCACCACCCTTCCTCTGGCACCTCAAAATCCAGTTTGTGGGCCATCAGTTCATTGACAAGTTCCTCTGCTTCACGTGGTCTATTTTGAGATCCTCTTTGGGTCTTTTCCATACTGTCCCCATGCACATGTTTTTCTGAAGCTGGCGTTTTCTCCTGGTTTCCCATGTTCACAGACAGTTTCCCTGTGTCTCGCAGCACCGAGAGGATCTCAGAGTCTGACCCAGTAATCCTGCAAGGCCCGTCCTGCTGGGCTGGGCTTGGATATGGGGACCTTCCAGTCCAGCTCACAGGACTGGGCTTTTCTTTGTGTGTTAAAGGATTTGGGCTGAGGGTCCATTGGTGGCCCCCTTGGGGGATCTTGGCCCTTGGGCATGATCCAGCTTGTCTGTGTCCTCCCCACCTTCTGGAAGTTCCTCCACCCCACACATCTGTGGGTGCTTCTGCACCTGATGAAGTGGGGAATGTGGACCCATCCTTGTACTTTTCTTTCTACTCTCGTTAAAATCTACTTCTTCATTCCATTATGTCTTATTGGAGAAGGTGATATCCATTTTATATGTACATTATAATGGTTATGTAGATTTAATTTCTCTGGTTTTATACATATCTATATAAAATGTATACAAATAGACATATATATAGAGGTATATACACATTTTAAATACCGTATTTATTCATAAATAAAATGAAACAAAATAATAAAACAAAAATATTGGCTGCTCATGGCTTGACCAGGTGTACTCCTGCTGGGTAAAGAACTGGCTGGAGGCCTGGACGTGAAGAGTTGTAGTGAAAGGAGTCAGATCCAGTTGGTGGCCGCTCACGAGTGGTGTCCCCAGGGTTCAGTATTGGGGCCAGTTCTGTTTAGTCTCTTTATCAATGATCTGGATGAGGGGATCGAGTGCACACTTAGTTTGCAGATGACACCAAGTTGGGTGGGAGTGTTGATGTGCTGGAGGGTGGGATGGCCATACAGAGGGATCTGGACCAGCTGGATCGATGGGCTAAAGCAGGGCTATCAAACTCATTTCACTGGGGGCCACATCAGCCTCACGGTTGCCTTCAAAGGACTGAATGTAATTTTAGGACTCTTACTACTCCTACTTGAGCAGTTCTGGTGGCCATGGTCATGACCTGCAGCCACACGTCTGGTGCTGGTGGCCATGGTGGCAACTCATGAGCATTGCTGGCAACTCATGACCATTGGTGGCTGGTGGCCATGGTGGTGACCTGCAAGCACATGGCTGGTGGCCATGGTGGCATCTCATGGCCGTGGGTGGTTGGTGGCCATGGTGGCATCTCATGGCCATGGGTGACTGGTGGCCATGGTGACAACCTGAAAGCACATGCCTGGTGGCCATGGTGTTCACGTGCAAGCACATGGCTGGTGGCCATGGTGGCATCTCATGGCCGTGGGTGGTTGGTGGCCATGATGACAACCTGCAAGCACATGGCTGGTGGCCATGGTGGCATCTCATGGCCGTGGGTGGTTGGTGGCCATGGTGGTGACTTGTCACCATGACCTGGTGGCCATGGTGATGACGTGCACATCTGGTGCTGGTGGTCATGGTGGCATCTCATGGCCATGGGTGGTTGGTGGCCATGGTGATTTCCAACCATAGTCTGGTGGCCATGGTCATGACCTGCAGCCACACGTCTGGGCTGATGTGGCCCCCGGTGAAATGAGGTTGACAACCCTGGGCTAAGGCCAATTGTCTAAAGTTCAACAAGGCCAAGTGCTGGGTCCTGTACTTGAGTCATAACAACCCCATGAATGCTACAGGCTTGGGGAACAGCGGCTGGGAAGCTGCCTGGTGGAAAGAGACCTGGGGGTGTTGGTGACAGCAGCTGAACATGAGCCAGCGTGTGCCCAGGTGGCCAAAAAGGCCAATAGCATCCTGACTTGTATCAGGAATAGTGTGTCCAGCAGGACCAGGGCCGTGGTTGTGGTGAGGCTGCACCTCAAATCCTGGGGTCAGTTTTGGACCCATCACAATTGAGGCACTGGAGTGAGTTCAGAGAAGGGAACAGAGCTGGGGAAGGGTCCGGAGCACAGGTTTGATTGCGGATTGTGGGACACTGGAACAGGCTGCCCAGGGGAGTGCTGGAGTCATCCAGGTCAATCAACAAGCTCTTCTCTACCGTGAGTGTCATGTTCGATATAAAGCTGGAGATGCCTTTTCCAGCCAGTTCGTTCGCATTTTCTGGATCCTTTGTTAGCTCTGTTCGGCAGTTCCATTTCATTGGGAGTTCAGTGTTAGTTCAGTTTTATGATGTTTTGCTGTTTTTCAGTTGGCCCTCGGGCTTCTCTGCCTTTGGCACTTTCACTTTCTCTTGCTGGAATCAGCTGTTCAGGACCAGGGTGCTCTCTTCTTTTGGGCTGCCTGTTCAGCACAACTGGAGTTATGTGGGGGATTGCACTGAGTATCATATATTTTACTTTATGTATAATTTAGTATATTAGTAGTAGTAGTGTATTATTTTTATTTTCTTTTTATTTTCTTATTATTTTCTTTTCTAAACCCACAAGTTTCTCCCTTCCCTTTCAGTTCTCTCCCTTCTCCCACTTGGGGACTGGGAGCAGGATGGGAGCAGCTCTCATGGTCTTAGTTGGTGGCTGTGGTAAAACCATGACAAGAAAGGGCAGCAGTAGCTTCAGAAATCCTGAAAATCGCTTTCCAAGATGACACCTTTTAATTTATTTTATTTTATTTTATTTTATTTGGTAGAGGGAACAGAATGAGAAAGGAAAACCATGAGAAACCGCAGCTCTGGAGGTCCAGAGTGGAGCTAAGGATAAAGAAATGTCATTCTGAACACAGTGCTGTGGTCATTCAGAGGGACTCTGGATCAGCCATGGCTTTGTGTTTCAAGGTACAGCTGGTGAGGATGGAGAGACAGCAGCACAGGTGGGGACACACTGGGGTGAGAACAATGCAGGGAAGCTCATGGGGTGTCTGCAGCCTGTGGGGAAACAGCCACAGGCCTGGGACAGTGCAGGATGGACTGTGGTGGAGATGGCCAAGGGCACTGGCAAGGCTGGATGTCCCTGAAAGACACAAGGTCTTTGTCCCCTTGGCTATGGCTGATGTCCCTGACAAAGAGGTCTAAGAGGAGACACATGGTTGTCATGACCATGGTACCCATTGCCTCCTTGCACCCCCAGGGAGTGTCACACCATTGTCCTGCACTGAGCATCACACTCCCCACAGCCCCAGGAAGAGCCCTGAGCCAAACGTGAAGGACAGGATCTCCCTTCCCAGGGTCAGGGGCTCAAGGCTTGGCCATTGTCCTTCATCAAACAAACCAAGGGCTTTCTCAGCATCAGAGCTGCTGCACTTTGCCTTTGCCTGATGCAATCACTGTCTCCAATTATCTGCTCTAACGAGTCCCTGGGGAGGCTTTGTCAGTAACAGCCCTCAGTGGGGCCGATTAATGCTTCAAAGTACTTTGGAGTTTGTTCTCACTTAGACTTCTTGAGCAGATTCTTCAGTCTGTCCTTGGTATCTGAGGTTCATGGACTCAGCACCAAATACGCCACGGGGCTCATTAAAACACAGAGAGCCCTAATGGGCGATGTTTCTTTCTGTAATTTCATTCACATCTTCAAGACTTGTAGAACTAACTGGAGAGGTTTCAATGGGACACTTAGTGATGAAGATTTCAAAGAAGATTTCATAAAGGAGGTTTTTTTCTTTCCAGGGTGTTTTCTGTCATTTTCCAGTGTATAGAAGAAGTGACAGCAGCATTCTACAATGGACATTGATCCCGAGGGTCTCCTGAAGACATCTGGACAGGCAGGAGAACAGTCCCTTGAGGCTGGACACTGTATGGACAACCTTGCTCCTCACCCCCCACCCCCAGTCTGCCGGTTCCCTCATTGGCCACCAGAGATTGCATCACTTCTCCTACATCAGACTTCTCCACTGAGCTCTGCAGGAGATGCTGCAGCTCCTGTGCACCAGCTCCACCTGCTCTCCTGTGCAAACACTGCACAGTTCAATAAACAGCAAAACACTTTCCTCAGCTGTGTGTGTAAGCTGGATCTGATGAGGTCCACCATCCACAAGGAACACCCACACAAGAATTGTTTTAGACAAAGAGATAGGAAAGGATAGAAATAAACACAATTAATGTGTTGACTGCCATGTCAATTAGAGCTCTGAAGAATAAGTCAAGTTTGTAACTCCCTGAAGCTCAAATCAGAAACCAGACAGTTGAGAGGAACTGAATGACTAAAGAGCAAGTGGAGGAGAAACCTGAGAGCACTGGGAAGGGCAAACGACCAGACAGTGCTGGAAAGTTGTCCTTGGACAGGGACATTTAATCAGGAGAGGTGGGAACTCCTGAATGATGAGGGAGATGAAATAACAGAGTGTTGGTAATAGAAGTACAGGGGAAGACAAATATTTCTTCTCCTATCCTTTGTACACTTCCCCATAATTCACTTTTTGGCTTTTTTCTTTTAAATTTTAATATGTTAAAAAAAGAACTAAACAAAAATCTCCAATCAAACAAACAAACAAACAAAACAAAAGAAACAAAAACCCCCAAAAAACAAAGCAAAAAAAAACCCCAAACCAACTAAACAATAACAACCAAAACCAAAAACAAAACAGCAATAATAACAACAAAACCAACAAAACAAACCACAAACAAAACAACAAGAAAAAAGTGCGCCTTTCCAGGCAGACATCAGTCATCAGCTGTCTCACCATAAACAGCCAGTGCCATTTTAGGGGCCCCAGTGTACCTGGGGTGCTGGCCTGGGACTGGCATCTCTCACACAGGACCTGGGGAGACCAGAGCACCTTGCAGTGCAGGTGGAGCCTGGGCAGGGGTTCCCGGGGCATCTACACTGGCACCAGGTGTTTGTGTCCCTGGAGCTGAAGACATTTGTGTCCTAAATCTATGCCCAGTTCTGGAAAACTCTTTGCTTTTCAAAGACAAGACCCCCTCCCCACCTGCCAAAGAAAAATAAAGAAAGGTGTGTTGACACCTTCCTCTGCTTTGGATCTTTGCATTCAGTTCTTCTTATTTTAATATCCATTGACATCAACTGACATCTGATGGGCCTGCAGGCATGAAGCCAAGATCATGTTGTGTCTTGCACAGTGCCCCATGCCCTCTGAACCTTCCCTGCCCAGGACTCCTCACACGTTGCCCAGAGCGAGTCACACTGAGGTGTTGGCTGGTTCACGGGCTGAGATGTTGGTTTAGATGGTCACCTACAGCACAGGTGGATCCTGCCCCATCATCGCCTGCTCTGCTCCAGTCTGAAACAGAGCCCAACATCACAATGGGATCATGAGAGAACTGAGGTTGAAGGGACCTCAGGAGTCTGCAGTCCAGCCTGTCACCAACTGGGTCACACCAAGGTGTTCAAGCCTTGATACAATCAGAGTTTTAGCAGGACTAGAGAAGTGATCATCCCTTTGTACTGGGCACTGGTGAGGCTGCACCTTGAATCCTGGGGTCAGTTTTAGGCCCCTCATGGCAAGGAAGACATTGAGGTGCTGGAGAGAGTTCAGAGGAGGGTGACAAGGCTGGTGAAGGGTCTGGAGCACCAGTCTTATGAGGAGCGGTTGAGGAAGCTGGGGCTGTTCAGCCTTGAGAACAGGAGGCTGAGGGGAGACCTTGTCGCTGTCTACAACTACCTGAAAGGTTTTATCATGGTGGGTGTTAGTCTCTTGTCCCAAGTAACAAGTGATAGGAAAAGATGAAATGGCCTCAAGTTGCACACGAGAAGGTTTAGATGGGATATGAGGAATAAATTCTTCAGGGAAAAGGTTTTGAAGCAATGGAGCAGACTGCCCAGTGAGGTTGTGGAGTCTCCATCAATGAAGGTGTTTAAAACACAGATGGATGGGGCTCTTAGGGACATGGTTTAGTGCCAGATTTAGGTTATGGTTGGACTCAATGATCTTAAGGGTCTCTTCCAACCACAATTATTCTATGATTCCATGATAAGTCATTTTTGGTATTTTCTTTCTCAGAGCCTCCCTGAGAGCCAGGACTTTTCTGAGGTGTTTGGGAGACATCTCACGGTCACACCAGCCAGTTCCACCAGCTCCTGTCTGTCCCTTCTCAGACCAAACCTTTTCTCCATATCCCAACCTTCCAGGCGAGTTTCTGGGACTCAGCAAATGCTGTGCTGGTCTTCTGGGCCTGTTCAGAGAGAACAGCAGGCCAACATGTTGATGGGCTCTCTGTGCACCTCAAAGCTTTCCTGACCATTTTTCTCAATGTCCCACTTGCGCCCAACCTTTCTGGTCCTTGAACTGTACATGAGGGGATTGAGCAGGGATGTGGGGAAGGTGTAGAAAAAAGGCTTTGTCAAACTGTCTTGGGAGGGCTGTTCTGGGCATCCCACAGTCCAGGATGAGGGTGCTGGAGAAACCAGTGGCACAGGTGAGGTGAGAGGTCCAGGAGGAGAAGGCCTTGTGCCTGTCTACACTGGGGTAGAGCAGTGATGCATTCATGGGATGCCCATGTGAACAGGAAGGGGACAAATGGCTCCAGGGGACAAAATGCTTTCCAGCCAGTTCTTTACCCATCACAGATACACCATCCAGGCCATGAGCTGCAGCTTCTCCAGGAGATGCTGTGGGATACGGTGTCACAGGCTTTACTGCAGTCTAAGGACACAACACCCACAGCCCGTGTGGCGGATTCACTCCCCACGACAGACTTTCCCTCATCTGCTCAGCCGGTCACCTTGTCACAGAAGGAGATCAGGCTGGTCAAGCAGGACCTGCCTTTCATCCAGCCATGCTGATTGGGCCCAATTGCTCGTCTCGTGTGTGTGACCTCACAGTCCTTTCCCAGCCATGTTCCTGCTGTTGGCCAATCCCCTGCAGAGGCAGAAGTGACCTCACAGTACCCTCCACAGCCATTGGTTCCTACTGGACTATGAGTTCCTGAGACACAGTGACCACATGACATCGTACCCACCATCACCCTCCTTGTGGTCCAGTGTGTGAGCAGATCAAACTAAGCTGCTTTCATCAAACTTATCTAATAGATTTCCTACGAAGGGTTTGAGTAGAGAAACGTTCCTCAGAGGAGCTGCTGGATTTACTCTGGGGCATTTTGTATCTCTGCTTCTGCCTCTGCTTTTTGTTATTCTTCCTCTGTCTATTCTGACGTGAAAGAGCTCTCCAAGGAAAAGATTCATGGAATCCTACAATAACGAAGGTTGGAAGAGACCCCTGAACACCATCTCTGTCCCACTGACCTTTATGGCACCCAAATGAATAGCTGACGGCATTTGTGCTCCCTTGGGTTCATCTCATCGCACGCACACAAAAGACATGCCAATGATGTGTATATCTACGTCTCATCTGTACAGTAAAAACATGGACTTTTGACCTAGTATTTCATAGAATCATAGAATGTCCTGAGTTGGAAGGACCCACAGGATCATGGGTTCCAACTCCTGTCCCTGCACAGGACACCCCACAGGTCACCCCGTGTGTCTGAGGACGTTGTCCAGTCTCTTCTTGAACACTGTCAGGTTGGGGCCGTGACACCTCTCTGGGGAGCCTGTTCAGTGTCCAGCACCTCTGGGGGAAGAACCTTTTCCTCATGTCCAACCTAAACCTCCCCTGGCACATCTTCTGCCACTCCCTTGGGTTCTGTCATTGGTCACCAGAGAGAAGAGTTCAGTACCTGCCCTTCCTTCTCCGCTTGTGAGGAAGCTGTAGCCACCATGAGGTCTCCTTTGAGTCTTTTCTTCAGCTCTGATGCTCAGAAACCCCTTGGTTTGCTTTCTGAAGCAGAAAGGAGAAGCCATGAGCTCCAGGCAATGGGAAGGGGGATCCTGTCCCTCACACATGGCTCAGGGCTCTTCCTGGGACCGTGGGATGTGGGTGTGCAAGGCTCAGTGAAGGACAACACTGGTACAACAACTTCCAGCTTCCCCATGGGGCTGCAAGGAGGCAGTGAGGCCGCAGTGACATGGGGACAACATGTCTTCTCCTTGGCCTCAGTGGCAGAGACAACTGCCATAGCCAAGGGGACACAGACCCGGGTTCTGTGGGTCCCTTCCAGCCTTACAGCGCCCTTTGCCATCTCCACCACCGGCTGTTCTACACGGTGCTACCCCTGCCCCTCTTTCCCTGCAGGCTGCAGACACCCATCTCGCTTCCCCACCTGCTCTCACCCCAGCATTTCTGCACCTTCACTGCTGTGTCTGCACCCTCACCGGCTGCTCTTTGGAACACAAGCCATGGGCTGATCCAGCTCCCTCTGGGTGAGCTCTTGCACCACAGCACTGCCCTTCCAGTGACATTTCTTCCTCCTCATATCCATTCCTCACCTTCCAAGTAGACTTCTTTTTTCTCTTTCCTGTTTCTTCCCACTATCAAGAAAAGCTCGACCATCTCATAAACTGCCCTTCATGCAGGGAACCCAACCCTTTAGGCTTCTTGTGGTCTTTTACCTGACCAGAGAGAAGTCACCTCACCATGATCTTCTAAATCCCATGAGTGCTGCTGGCCTTTCAGGTTCTCTGACAGACACGACCATGTCCCTGCCAATGTCCCGTCATGTTCTCAGGTGGGATGGACATGACAACCCATCTCTGTTCCTGGGTAAGACCTGTGGGCCCTTGGGCAGAGGTTCTTTCCCAGCCATGTCCCTGCTGCTGGGCTGTCACCTCCAGAGACAGAACTGACCTCACTGTCCCCTTCACAGCCAAAGTCTTTCCACTCAATTTTGAGTTTCAGAGCCTCAACTGACATCATAATCCCACACCCATCCATCCCCTCCTTATGGGCTATAACCTGACTAGATAAAGCTATGCTTGTTTTATCAAAGTGATCAAATCTATTTCCCGCTAAAGATCTGAGAGGAGAAGCATTCTTGACAGGAATGTGAAATGTTGAAACCTTTTCTATGTCCTCTCCTACCTCTTTTATTTCTTATTGTTTTCCTTCTTCCTGGTTGCTCATGGTGAATTCGCTACCTGAGGTGCAAAGCCAATCCCACACCAGAGATGAGATCTTGTTTATTCCAGAGCTGTGCAGGTCTGGATGCTGGAATGAATCCAGCACAACAGATAGAGAAGGAACATCTATTATATACAAATCTTATCCCTACATTCAGACCCTCCCGGCAGTCCTAAAGAGCCAAGTGTTCACACATTGGCATATTGGTCACATAATCATTTTGCCACTACACATGCTTGTTGAGAGAGGGTCCCGGGCGGAGCCTGGGGCTCCCATCCTGGGGATGTGGGGTTTAGTATTATAATGAGCGTAAAAGGAGCAAATCTCAGCTAAAGGACACTTTATGTAACCATCTTGAGACAGATTTTAAAACAAGACTCAGCTAATTGTGCAGGCTCCAGAGTGTCTGTGCTGCAAGGACAGTATTCTTTGCAGGTTCTGATTAGGTGTTTTAAACGTCACTTTTATCTTTATTAGAGCAGCAGACTGACCAAAACTGAGAGTATTTACATATTTTAGGTAGGATGGTGTTTTTGCTGACTCAGGTTCATGTCACCTCATGTACATGATGTGCATGCTCACATATCATCTGTACAATGCAAACATGAACGTCTCACTTACTCATTCAGTGTAATTCCATGGAGGGACAAAGAACTCTGAGCTGGTGAGAGGCCAGTGCTGGAAATGATGGTTGTGAGGGGCCAGTCCATGGAGACTGACCTGGGGCTCCTTCCATGGGGTGTCCAGTGCACAGGGGCATCCACAAGGGACATCCACACAAGAACTGGTTTAGACAGAGAGATAGGAGAGGATAGAAATAAACGCAAGGAACGTGTTGACTGCCATGTCAATTAGAGCTCTGAAGAATGGGGCAAGTTTATAACTCCCTGAAGCTCAAATCAGAAACCAGAGAGTTGAGAGGCCACTGAATGACCAAAGAGCAAGTGGAGGAGAAACCTGAGAGCACTGGGAAGGGCAAATGTCCAGACAGTGCTGGAAAGTTGTCCTTGGACAGGGACATTTAATCAGGAGATGTGGGAACTCCTGAATGACCAGGGAGCTGTCTCACCATAAACAGCCAGTGCAATTTTAGGGGCCCAGTGTACCTGAGTTGCTGGCCTGGGATTGGCATCTCTCACACAGGACCTGGGGAGACCAGAGCACCTTGCAGTGCAGGTGGAGCCTGGGCAGGGTTTCCCGGGGCATCTACACTGGCACCAGGTGTTTGTATCCCTGGAGCTGAAGACATTTGTGTCCTAAATCCATGCCCAGTTCTGGAAAACTCTTTCCTTTTCAAAGAAAAGAAACTTCCCTTAATTAGAAGCATGTTCACACCATCCTCTGCTTTGGATCTTTGCCTTCAGTTCCTCTTATTTTAAGTTTCATTGACATTAACTGACATCTGATGGGCCTGCAGCCATGAAGCCAAGATCATGTTGTGTCTTGCACAGCGCCCCCTGCCCTCCGAACCTTCCCTGCCCAGGACTCCTCACACGTTGCCCAGAGTGAGTCACACTGAGGTGTTGGCTGGTTCACGGGCTGAGATGTTGGTTTAGATGGTCACCCACAGCACAGGTGGATCCTGCCCCATCATCGCCTGCTCTGCTCCAGTCTGAAACAGAGCCCAACATCACAATGGGATCATGACAGAACTGAGGTTGAAGGGACCTCAGGAGTCTGCAGTCCAACCTGTCACCAACTGGGTCACACCAAGGTGTTCAAGCCTTGATTCAATCAGAGCTTTAGCAGGACTGGAGAAGTGATCATCCCTTTGTACTGGGCACTGGTGAGGCTGCACCTTGAATCCTGGGGTCAGTTTTAGGCCCCTCATGGCAAGGAAGACATTGAGGTGCTGGAGAGAGTTCAGAGGAGGGTGACAAGGCTGGTGAAGGGTCTGGAGCACCATTCTCAGGAGGAGCGGTTGAGGGAGCTGGGGCTGTTCAGCCTTGAGAACAGGAGGCTGAGGGAAGACCTTGTCACTGTCCACAACTACCTGAAAGGAGGTTTTGTCATGGTGGGTGTTGGTCTCTTCTCCCAAGTAACAAGTGATAGGACAAGAGGAAATGGCCTCAAGTTGCACACGGGGAGGTTTAGATTGGATATGAGGGAAAAAATCTCCAGGGAAAGGGTTTTGAAGCAATGGAACAGACTGCCCAGTGATGTTGTGGAGTCTCCATCACTGAAGGTGTTTAAAACACAGATAGATGGGGCTCTTAGGGACATGGTTTAGTGCCAGATTTAGGGTATGGTTAGACTTGATGACCTTGAGGGTGTCTTCCAACCACAATTATTCTATGATTCCATGATAAGTCATTTTTGATATTTTCTTTCTCAGAGGACCATGCAGCCTCCCTGAGAGCCAGGACTTTTCTGAGGTGTTGGAGAGATGTCTCACGGTCACACCAGCCAGTTCCACCAGCCCCTGTCTGTCTCTTCCCAGACCAAACCTTTTCTCCATATCCCAACCTTCCAGGCGAGTTTCTGGACACAGCAAATGCTGTCCAGGTCCTCTGGGCCTGTTCGGAGAGAACAGCAGGCCAACATGTTGATGGGCTCTCTGTGCACCTCAAAGCCTTCCTGACCATTTTTCTCAATGTCCCACTTGTACCCAATCTTTCTGGTCCTTAAGCTGTACATGAGGGGATTGAGCAGGGATGTGGGGAAGGTGGAGAAAAAAGGCTTTGTCAAACTGTCTTGGGAGGGCTGTTCTGGGCATCCCACAGTCCAGGATTAGGCTGCTGTAGAAAACAGTGGCACTGGTGAGGTGAGAGGTTCAGGAGGAGAAGGCCTTGTGCCTGTCTACACTGGGGTAGAGAGCAGTGATGCATTCATGGGATGCCCATGTGAACAGGAAGCGGACAAATGGCTGTATAATACAAACAGAAAACTATATCTGTGGCAAGGATGAAGCGACGACTGTAGGGGACAGAAATCCCCATAGCCAAGGTGCAGCTGCCTTCTGGAGACAGACTGTCCAGCCTGTGACACTTGCAAAATGAAGCGGGTGGCTTAGGGACAACCCTGGTTGCAGGATGTGGCCACCAGAAAACAAAGAAACCAACAACACAACACCTCAGCACTCAGTACAGGCAAGAGCTGCAGGAGATAGTAGTGACAGTGCTGCAAGCAGAGATGGTGCCATCATAATTCAGAAAGCTGGGCAGCAGCTGGGTCTGGGTGCTGGAGCTGTATCAGGTCTCCAGGGAGGTCACACTGACCTCGGTTCAAGGAAGCACATCCCAGTGCTGCATTCAGGGGGTTTCTTGGGGAAGTTACTCTCAACATGAAGTGACCTTGACCCATCCCACAGGCCTCCATGTCCTCCACAGCGATAGCTGAGGCATTTGTGCTCATTTGGGCTCATTTCCCCCCACAAACACTGTGTGCATGCTCCCATCTGCCCTCTGTGCACGCTCAGGCTTCTGACTAGTCATTCAGAGTCCTTTCACGGAAGGACAAACAGCCTCTCTCAGGTGTGGTGAGAGGACAAGAATCAAAATGGTGGTTGCAATGGGCTGATCTGTGACGAATGCCTTGGGACAGCTGCCACAGTGTGTCCAGAAACATGGGCACAGGCCAGACCCTGCTCTCCTGGTCTCTCATGTCTCTCCCAGCAGGCCTCGCCATGCGAGATCACTGCTGTGTGCCCCACAGAATCAAGGCTTGCTTGGGTTGAAGAGACCTCTGGAGATCATCCAGCCCAACTCACCTGCTAAAGCAGGTTCACCCAGAGTAGATCGCACAGGATCATGTCCAGGTGGGTTTGAATGTCTCCAGAGAAGGACACTCCACACCTGCTCCGGGCAGCCTGTTTCAGGGCTCTGTCACCCTCTAAGTAAGGAAGTTTATCCTCATGTACAGATGGAACCTCCTGTTCTTCAGCCTGTGCCCATTGCCCCTCATCCTATCATTGGGCACCACTGAAAGGAGTCTAGTCCATCCTCTTGACACCCACCCTTGAGATATTTATAAATATTGATAAGATCCCCTCTCAACTTCTCCAGCTGAACAAACCCCCTCTCTCAGGCTCTCCTCATCAGAAAGATGCTCCAGACCACTTGTCATCTTTGTAGCCCATTACTGGACCTGAGCAACCAGCCTGAAGTCCCTCGAAAGCCACAGTGGGACTATGATCTCCTCACACTGAGCCCACAGAGAAACAAGCAAAGCAACAAGCCTCCTGAGAGTCTGTTACTAAGGAATGTTCTTCAAGGAACTTTGGAAGAAGACCTACCCCTTCAGGCACTGTACTAAGGAGATGCCCTTGCTGATGGAGATGCTGTTCTGAGGCCAGCTCTGTCACAGCAGTGCCCACTGCCTGTCCTGGTCACAGGACTGACACACAGCAGGACGGCGACCGAGCCTTGGGAGCGCTCAGGCCTTGCAGCAACACAAGGGCTGAGAAGGAGAGTGTGGGAGTGGAAAGAGAAGGACTCTGGGAAGAACAAGGCTGGTGCTGCCTGGCAGAGCTGCTCTGCTGGGACTGTTTCCTCCATCTTCGCACACAGACACCTGGTGCTGAGCTTCACAAAGGTTGCAGAGGAAGGATCTCAGACAAGCAATTCAGTGCAGGGTCACTTATTTTCTTTAAATACACAGAAAGCACGACTTCTCATTTACAAGGTCTTTGACTTGATCTATAAAGGTGGACAGAGATGTGGGATGAATAATAACATTTATTTGAGGGCAATATTATCAGAGTTAAAAAAGCAAAACCAAACAAGTCTTCCCCCCAGTCCAAAAATTCATCTAAAACTACAAAATATAAAAAAGACAGGTTGGACCTGTCATGAGTCATGTCATGAGTGATATACAGAAGATGGGAAGTTTAATGCCTTTTAAAGGAATCCAGCCATTAGTTGCTTCAAGGAATCCTTGAGTTCCTGGTTCCTTATGCTGTAGATGAGGGGGTTCACTGCTGGAGGCAGCACTGAATACAGAACAGACACCACCAGATCCAGGGATGCGGAGGAGATGGAGGGGGGCTTCAGGTAGGCAAACATGGCAGTGCTGAGGAACAGGGAGACCACGGCCAGGTGAGGGAGGCAGGTGGAAAAGGCTTTGTGCCGTCCCTGCTCAGAGGGGATCCTCAGCACGGCCCTCAAGATCTGCACATAGGACACCACAATGAAAACAAAACAGCCAAAACCAATTAACAGACTAAACACAATAAGCCCAAGTTCCCTGAGGTAGGAGTGTGAGCAGGAGAGCTTGAGGATCTGGGGGATTTCACAGAAGAACTGGCCCAGGGCATTGCCCTTGCACAGGGGCAGTGAAAATGTATTGGCCGTGTGCAGCAGAGCATTGAGAAACCCGGTGGCCCAGGCAGCTGCTGCCATGTGGACACAAGCTCTGCTGCCCAGGAGGGTCCCGTAGTGCAGGGGTTTGCAGATGGCAACGTAGCGGTCGTAGGACATGACTGTGAGAAGTGAATATTCTGCTGTAGCACAGAAAAAGAAAAAAAAGAGCTGTGCAGCACATCCTGTGTAGGAAATGACCCTGGTGTCCCAGAGGGAGTTGGCCATGGACTTGGGGACAATGGTGGAGATGGAGCCCAGGTCGAGGAGGGCGAGGTTGAGCAGGAAGAAGTACATGGGGGTGTGCAGGTGCTGGTCCCAGGCTATGGTGGTGATGATGAGGCCGTTGCCCAGGAGGGCAGCCAGGTAGGTGCCCAGGAAGAGCCAGAAGTGCAAGAGCTGCAGCTCCCGTGTGTCTGTGAATGGCAGGAGGAGGAACTGGGTGATGGAGCTGCTGTTGGACATTGGCTGCCTGTGGGCATGAGCACCTGTGCAAGGAGGAAAGGACAGTGACAAGTTAGGGGAGACTACTCTGAGGAAAATAAACAGGTTGTTTCTCATGGAAAACCCCCTCCCTGATGGAGGGATGTTTCAGTTCATTCTCTCTTTCTACTAAGTTTGAATAACAGTTCACCACAGTTTAAAATGCAGATTGGGCATCTAGTTTCCATGAACACACCTCTGGGTCAAGACGCCCTGTGTTGGTGTCTAAACAAAAACTGACCCACACTCCCATCCCAACCCCAGAGAGCAAGAGAACCAGGGACAGGTGGAGAAACAGGGAAGGACACTGCAGTGCTACCAGAAAATAAAGCAAGGACAGAAAGGCAGACGGGCATGCTGTGGAACCTTCTCCTGACCCGGCTGTGCGGCTGTCACTCACATAATGACACTGGAGAGCAAGTACTTTTAGCACCTTTTTTGTGTACCACGTTCCAGGAACCCTTCACCTGGAGGTCCAGCTGCTGAGGTGGAGACTCGTGA
Organism: Streptopelia decaocto; assembly: GCF_964273445.1. NCBI lineage: Eukaryota > Metazoa > Chordata > Aves > Columbiformes > Columbidae > Streptopelia > Streptopelia decaocto. Next base: position 6,548,497 of record NC_138676.1, on the reverse strand, counting down.
CCTGGACCCCATGGCTTTGGGGCAGAGGGTCTGCTGGGGAGGAGAGGAGACCAGGGGTTACACTGGGAAACGTGTTTGAACTGCAGGGGATGGCAGGGGAGCCTGAATCCCCTCCCCAGCATTTCTGGTCCATCTCCCTCTCCCTGCCCATGTCTGTGCTGCCTGCAGCTGTGTGTCTGTCCCTGGTCTGCTCCCTGTCAGTGTCACAGACCCCGTCCCACCCGCTGTGTGCTCAGCTCTGTCCTGCTCACACCTCCTGGCACTGCCCAGGGGCAGCTCTGTGTGTGCAGGGGCTCAGGAGCAGCTCAGACACGTCCTAACGAGAACTGGGGTCTCAGTGTCTTCTCCAAAGCAGAGAAATAAATCCCCATCTCCCACTGCACACCCAGCCAACCAAGAGTGGAAAACTGAAAGCACAGACTCCTTCCCTTGCAGCTGTTGCTGTCTCAATGACGTTGTTCAGAAGGCCCCTCTGCCATGTCTGTGGGGGGATCTGGAGCTCTGAGCAGCCCTGACCCACACAGCCCCCTTCAACCCCACAAGCTCCCTGCCTGCCCTGCCGGGGGTCGCTCCTTCCCCCCACAGCTGCTGCCATGGGATCTCCCGGGCAGGCTGAGCGCTGACCCTGGCAGGCGGCAGAGTCCCTGCCCGGCACAGCCCTGGGGTGCAGGGACCCTGCTCTGCAGGACAGCCTTGGGCACCCCTGGGTGCTCACCCGGCTTCACAGTGTTCAACATGGACTGACAAGAGCCCCGTCCTTACAGATCCCACCAGCTGTGCCTGTGCCAGTTTCAGGAGATGCCTCCAGGAGCTACAGCTGCACTGCCCTGCACCAGAGACTTACCATGGCAAGGGCTGCAAAGGTTTCTCCTCCAGTGAGCTCTCAGTCATCCTCCCAGTCCTGACCACCTTTAATCTCTCTCTGCCTTGCTCGTCTGCTGAGATCCCCAGGCAGAGCCCTCAGCCCTGCTGCGTGTGCAGAGGAGCTGCTCCTGGGCAGAGCTGTCTCTCTGCAGCGCTGCCGCTGCCATGAGCTCCCTGTGTCCCAGGAGCCCAGCCCAGCTCAGCAGCACAGGAGCAGCCCAAGGCGCTTTAATGACCCCTCTGGTGGGTTTGGTGCTGAGCCCATGAACTTCAGAGCCTGGAGGAAGGTGATGAAACTTCTCAAGAAGTCAAAGTTAGATTCAAACTCCAAAGTTTCTTGTACTGTTAATGGATCCCACTGAGGGAACGTACTAAGAAACAATATCCAGGTTCGGTTAGAGAAGAAAACTGGAGGTCAGGAAAAGCAAAGTAAAGATGTCTGTGATGCTGAGGAAACCTGATTGTGTTTCTTTAACCAAAAGGCCAAGCCCTGACCCCCAGCCCTGGAAATCAGATCCTGTCCCTCCCACGTTGCCCAGGGCCCTTCCTGGGACAGTGTGATGTGGGGCTGTGCAAGGCCAAGGGCAGGACTATGGTTCCACACCTCCCAGGTTCCTGGCTGGGGACAAGGTGTCTCCTCACAGGCATCAGAGGTGCAGACAACAGCCACAGCCAAGGGGAGAAGGAGCTCATGTCTGGTGGGGCTTTCAGCCTCTTTCCATCCCATGATCATCTCCACGACAGCCTGTCCTGTGCTGTCCATCCCCTGCACCTCTGTCCCTGCAGGCTGGAGACATCCCCCCTGCTGCCCCACCTGCTCCTGTCTGAGCATCTTCCTTCCTTTGCTGAGGTCTCTCCATCCTCCCCAGCTGTTCCTTGAAGCACAAAGCCTTGGGCTGATGCAGACTCCCTCTGCTGACCTGCTCCACCACAGCACTGCCCTTCCATCACATTCCTTTCTGCTCATGTCCAGCCTGGACCTCCCCAGCTGCACTTTGGGCCATTATTTCTTTCTCAAGCTCTTTCCCACTATGCAGAAACCTCCACCATCTCTGAAACCGCCCTTCAAGCACTCTCAGGCTACTCCTGCACTGCTGCAGCCTCCCCAGCGCTGCTGGGCCAAAGCAGCCCAGGTCCCTCAGCACCCCACACCATGTGCACAAGGTGCTGAACCTGCCTTGGCACAGCCCTGCACTCTGCAGTTCCTCCCTGCTGCTCCAAACTGGGAAGCCGCACACTGGCACACACCCGTGTGTGTGGGTCACACCAGTGCTGAACCGAATGGGATGAGAACTGCAGGTGTCTGGGTCCCCACACTCCTCCTCATGCAGCCCCGTGTGCAGCTGCCTTGTTCATGGTGAGCGTGCACCACGGGCTGGTGTGGGGACCTTGGAGTGCCCAGGCCCTTCTCCTCAGGGTCACTGCTCAGCGTGTCAGGTCCTGCTCTGTCCTGATGGATGAGGTTATTGTCCCACCCGGATACAGCACTGCTCATTTCTCTAAGTACAAATTAGAGACCTTTCTGTTGGGTGAATCCCAGGTTTTCTCAAGGTCTGGACCCTCCTTTGATTGAAGCTCCATTTGCTCAGCTGTCAATATTTGCATGCAGATTGTTTATCCTGATGGGTTGTCTCTGCCAACATAACAGTATGAGGAGTTATAGGATACTATAAAGACCATCTCCTGTAGAAACAGTAGGGTCTTGGGGCTCTGGTGCTCGTAATACTGGAGATCTGGATTTAGAGAGCAAATTTCCCTTCATGTGGTAGAGCAGCAGGAATGCGTGGAGCTCTGCCTGGGTACAGACAATGTCAGCTGAACGTTGAGGAGTCAGCATGAGAGGGCAGAACAACATGGGCAATGTTGTGGTGACTGGACATCAGCTACAGACTCACTGATGAGGAAGAGGAATGAGATGAGGCCTCCTTCAGACAAATGAAAGAAGCTTCATGTTTCCAGGCTGTGTCCTCATGGCAGACCTGAGATATCCCAATATCTGCAAGGAACCAGCCATCCAGGAGGATTTGGAGCTCATTGACAACATCTTCCTGACACGGGTGACTGAGGAGTCAGTGGGGTGAGGTGCCCTGTGGGACTTCACACTTACAGACCAGAAAGAGTTGGTCAGGATGGAACAGTCAGGGATGGGAAAGTGGGGCTGAGGCTCCTGGGAGATGAGAACAAGGCCAAGAGCAGGATTTCAGGAGAGCAGGATTTGGCTGCTGAGGGACCTGCTTGGGTCCTATGGGATATGACCTTGGTGTCTGCAGAGCTTTTCTCTCCCATCTCCTCCCTCCTCTCTCCCACCTGCTGTTGTGCAGTGTTTTTTACCCTTTCTCAAATACAATATCCCAGAGGTGCTGCCGGCATCACTGAGTGGCTCAGATTGGGCAAGGAGTGGGTCCATCTTGGAGCAGCTGAAATCGTCTCTGTCTGACATTGGTCAAACTCCAGTTGTCTTCTCAGAGAGGTGACAACTGTAGCACACCCACACTCACCCCCAGTTCCAAGACTTTGCCATGTAAGCCCAGTACAGGGTGACAACATGTTGTGTGCTACAAATTACTTGATCATGGAGAAGAAATGGATCTTCAGTCGTCAACACGAGCAACTCACCAGTCAGTGAGTACATTCCTATGGGGAACTGTAATTGCCCTGACATTCACTGGTCAGGCAAAGCTGCAGCTGCCAACAGTCCAAAGGATCTTGGGCCAACTGCTCAACATGGCTGCCCGATGGGCCAACACGAGTGATGTTCACCTGGATCTGGAACTGGGAAAGAAGGAAAGCCTGGTGAGTGATGTGAACATCAGTGTCCACCTTGGCTGTTGTGAGCAGGACACAGTGGGGTCTCAGGCACCAGAGGGGAGGGAGGGAGGCCAGCAGCAGAGCACAGGCTGGTGGGCTCCAGAGGAGAAGACTTTGACATACTGGGGGATGGTGGGCAAAGTGGTGACATGGAAGTAGATCTGAAGGGTGAAGGAGCTCAGGAAATCTGATAATCCTTACAGGACAGGCTGCTCCAAGCACAAGAATGATCTCTCCAAGTACCCATGAACAGAACCATTTATCTCATGAGGGTGTTTATCTGGACTGATGGAGCTGCAGGGCAAAAAGGCAGTACACAGGAGGTGGGAGCAGGGGAAGCTGCAAAGGAGGAATTTAGAAACCTTGTCCATGGATGTGGGGATGATGACAAAGCTGCCCTGGAATTGATACCTGCACGGGAGGGAAGCAAGATGAGCTGACAGAGCTTAATTGCAGTAAGAGAATAGACAGGGTGAACGTGGGCCTGCTGCTGAACTTCAGAAGAGTAGAATCAGACAGGACTGAGGTACTTCATGGCTTCTTTGCCTCCATCTTCACCAGCAAGGTCTCCTGGACTTTGTTCCTGAAGGCAGGAGTCTGGAGAACACCCAGCAGTGGATGGGGCTCAAGTCAGGGGTGACCTGAGCAAACTCAGACACCTTTACAGAACAGGAGATGGGTCACTTGACCAGCTCCTGAACACAAGTATCGCTGTGCTGTGACACCTGAGACTGCCAGGAACACCCACCTCTTGGTCCAGAGGAGTGTGACTCCTCTTGAGCTGTCCTGGCCTGTCTCCTCACTCACGTGGTGATTTAGGTACCCACTTCTCTGACATATTCAGTCTTTATCAGGAGATGCAACACATCAATATGATCTGGAGGCTGCTGATGCCACCTGTTCTGGAAAGGGAGGGAAGGGTGAGCAGGGACGGAAATAGAAGAAATTTGGCTTAACTGCTATTTATTGTGGAAATGCTCTCTGTTTGGCTATTCCTGAAATCTCTCTAATTATCCACACCAGACTTGAAGCCTTTAGGAAAATGATGCACACAGCCTCGCATTTAAGAGCATTTTCGATGTTCATAAGCCCTCTGGTGCCATGATCCTGAACTGCAGCTACTGAGAGAATGAACAAACCTCTAATGAAGTGAAAGGCAGAAGCAAACCCCAAGTTTCTGCAATGTGAGCCCTTGATGCTTGTTCATCACCAGAATGGCTGAGCCCTGATCCCTGGGACCTGGTAGATTTTTCTCCAATGTTTTTCAAGGCTTTTCCTGTGGTCAGTGTGAGTGTTTCGTGTTTTGGGGGTGGGTTTTATGTCAAGTGCTGTTGCTTTAACTGCAAGGCTCCGGTTTTCTATGGAGTTGGAAAGGTCTGTGAGTTCCTCACAACTCATGCAGCTTGTTTCATTCACCTGGCAATGGTAACCAGTCACCTCAATGTCCCACTCCCAAACTTGCTTGAATCCCCTATTTGGATCCAGAGCCATCACTCCAGGAGGTTCATGCATCCACCAGGCTCAAGGATGATTCCTGAGGACCATCCCAGTGTGGGCAGTGTAAGAGAGGAGCAGAGCAGGGTCAGCTCATGGGCCATGACTGAGCACAGCCACCCCAGCAGCAGCCGTTCCCAATCTCCCAGGCACAGCCATGCCCACAGCATGCAAATGTCACTGCCATACATGATTAGCCCAAGAGAGGCCTTTCTTCCTTCCATATTCCCAGGAAAATCTTCCTCCTGTTCCTCCTCCACCTGCAGACATCAACTGCTTTCCATTTCTGGGCTCAGACATGGCTGGAAGGGTTCACTGAAGCCATCAGCCATCTCATTGCTTCTCCCTACATGCCCTGACCCTCTCCCACACCTACAATGGCCAATCACGGCTGCTCAGGCCTCCCGCTCTTCAGAAGAGGCCTCGAGCTTCTCAGTTCTTCCTAATGCTTATTATGAACTTCCTCGCTCTCTCCAGAGTTCATGGTTACAGTTCTTGTCCATAACAGCCCCTTTATGGCCATGTTTCACTAAATGGTTGTGTTTTTATGATCATTTGTGCAGAAAGGGCAGTCACAGGACAGCACCCAATATGTCAAAACTGATGCCGAGTGAAATGCCGTAAAGCCCTGATGAGTTCCCCTGTGTCTGTGTCTCTCCTGGAAGGAGTCTGTCCCAATAAGAGGATCCAGCTCCTGCCACTCTCTGCAGAGGCACATGAGCAGTGTCCATCACCTGGGGACACAAAGGGTGACATTTGCCAGACCACCCGTCATCAGGACCACTTAGATGTGTGCTTGTGGATGCGGTATGGAGCCTTATAGTGCAAATACCTATTTAATTGTCATTGCCAGAGGGGCGACCACAGATGCAAAATGCTATTTTAGAGATATGTAAATGTAAATGTAAGCACATTTAACTCCTATTATTCTTTAAAAACTGACATTCCTAGACAAATTACACAAACACTTGAAGGATTTTTGATGCCTTTTAACATGATTATCCTCAGAAGGCCACCAGCTTTGCATCTCAGGAGATGGGATGCCAGAGTCCAAGGGCAGGATGGTTTGGGCTCTGTGCTGGGATCTGGAAACTGAAACGTGCTCCCATCTCCCAGCCCCCTGCCCTCCTCAGTGAGGGTGTGAGACATTCTGCAGCGAGGGCTGAACTCACAGCCATGACCAGTATCTTATGTCCAACCGCATCCAATGGTGTCCTGCCAGCTCAGGATTGGAGCTTCCATTGCTGGAGGTGTTTAAAAGACATGGAGATGTGGCACTTTGGGACATGGTTTAGTGCTGATCTTGGCAATGTTTGACTTACGGTCGGACTCCATGTTCTTAATGGTCTTTTCCAGCCTAAATGATTCTCTGATTCTCTGATTTGGGTTGAAACCATTTCAATTGCATCACCTCCAGCTTCCCTAAGAGGCGGCTGTTGTGTGGCACAACTGTCCTGGCTCTCCAGGCAGGTTGGGCACTGGGTTGGTGCCTGCATTGGCAGTTTTCCCCTTCCTGGGGTAAAAGGCTGTTGAGCAGAGACAGTTGTAGAGATTTGGGTCACAGGGGTTTGCAGCAATCCTGTCAAACTCTGAGCAGGATGAGCTTTGGAGCCCAGGGAAAATGGAGATGCTCTGAAGGATGTTTGTGAACAGTGGTGCTGTCACTAGTAACAGTAAGAGGGAACTCTTTGTTCTTACTGATGATGATGATGAACTAAAGCTCTTTAATTTCATTCCTAATAGTCATTCTTTCTTTTAAAAACATGTCCTACACCTCAGTAGTTGCGTCTTGAAAGAAGTTCTTAAAACAATGATTTTTCTCTCACTTTTTTTTTTTAAATCATTTAAAGACTACAACTCTTGGACAGAATTACCCCAAAATCATCCTTCTTTTATAACTTTTTTTTTTTGTTGTTGTTTTTTTTTTTTCCTGGTGTGCAGTGGAGGTGGTGTAGGGGAATAGTTTCTTTCTGAGACAAAGGTTGCCAAGGAGCAGATCCCAGGTCAGGCAAAGGCCCAAAGGAAGCCAGAATCTTTATGTGTGTGCACTGACACACACTGTCACCTGCATTTCCAGTCTCTGCAGTCCCAGCAGTGCAGCAGAGTCTGGAGTTCTGAGCTCCCTCATCTGCCTTGTGTGACACGTGTAAAATGGAGCTACCCCAGTCCAATGGCTGGTTTTGATTCTCTTCACAGCCTGAAGCACCACATGGGTCAGCAGACAAGCCAGGATACCCAACCAGGACTCACATGCTCTGCTCTTACAGTTCAGGTGTTCCCGGGACTCTCAGCAGACATGTCACGCTGACATCGGGGTGCAAGGAGCTGGTCAAGTGTCTCGTCTCCATTTCTGTAACGGTGGCTTTGCTGCCTGGCTGATGTGCAGAATCTGTACATGGATGCTGACACCTCTTCAAGAACCTGTTCTGAAAAGATCAACAAGATGGGAATGAACTGAGTGAAAAAGAAGAACCTGGCTGGGGGCAAATGAAAAGGGATGCAATAGATGTGTGTCAGGACTGTTTCGGGGCACTTGTAAAGCAGCCCTGCACCTCATGTGAATTATTCCTGTGGTCAGGGAGCACCTGAGAGCTGTCCCTAAACTGAAAACATAAAGGAGAAGGAAGGAGAGTTTCATTCAGGCTCAAAGGGACCTCAGGAGGTGTCTTGACCAACCTCCTGCTCACAGCAGGGTCAGACCAGATTGCTCAGGGCTTGATCCAAACACATCTTGGTCACTTTCTGGGACAGAGTGAGTGCGCACTCCTGGGAAACAGCTTCCAGTGCTGGACTGTCCTCATGACTGGGAAGTTTCTCCCTTTCTACAGCACCTTTCCAAGCCCAACCATCCAGACTGGTTTTTACCCATCTGCTTACACACTGACACAGACCAGAATATCCTACTTTGAACACAAGAATATTGCAGGGGATGGCACTGAATGCCTTGCTGACTTCCAGGTAACAGACCACCACTGCTCTGCCCACATCCACCACCCTGTTCTTTCCTCACAGAAAGCAAAGAGGATGGACAGGCACAACCTGCCCTGGGCAAACACCGTCACCTTCTCTTCCAGACACCCAGAAATGGGGTCCCAGTGGACATGTTCTGGGGCACAGCCCTTAGTTCCCCTGCTCACCCATTGGCCATTTTGAAAAGTGCACACACTGTGTGAGAGCTGCCAGTGGTCAGGGAGTCCCCCCAGTCTCCATGAGCTTTCCAAGATGGTGGAGAGTGGCCTCACTGTGACATGGTCCTGCTGTCCCAGCTCCTGGGATGCTGCCCCTGCTGTCCCATAGACTGGAAAGGATTGTGTTAGTTCCAGTGACCTCTGACTTGGTCCACATCCACTGCTGGTTGTTCTGACTCAAGTCACACAGGCCTGGGACACATTGCTGGTGAAGAGGGAGGACAAAAGGACACAGGGATTCTCACCTCTTTCCCTTATTAAATTCTTCAGTGGCCACACAGGGTCTTTGTTTGTCATTTAAGGGTTCCTGCAGTAGTAACAGCTCATTATGGGGCCCTTGAATTTCGGTACAGGTCTGGACTGAGCTTTGATCTGGGCTGTTGCTGTGCTTGGAGGCTGCTGTCCTTGCAGACCAGATGAACTCACTCCTGCCACCCTGCCTGGCAGTTCATTCCATCCGTGTCACAGCTCTGTCTGCAGCACTGACAGCTCCAGCTCCCCAGTCAGGTCCCTGGCTGAGGACATTGCCTCACATCTGGGCTGAACCACCCCAGCTGTGGCACCAGCCCAGCTCTGACCTGCCACAAAAAACCTGGTACCAAGTGTCCAAGAGCCCATGTGTGCAAAGGCTTTGAATCAGAGCACAGACATGACATGGCCAAATATTGCTGAATGTCTCTCTAGACCTGGGAGTATAAATCCAGAATAAAATGCCTGAACTCATTCAACTGAACATATTCCTCCCCCGGGTTAGAGAAATTAGATAATTTGCTATAACATTCCTGGTGTCCTGTCTAATGATGGGACAAGAAAAGATGATTCTCATACCGATTCATTTTTTAAAATGAAAAATACGATGCTGGAAAGAAATGTCTCTGAAGAGGAGAGAGAATCAACATCACTGATTACTTCAACTTCGAAGTTGTGCCTCTGGAGCCCCAGAGAGACCTGGAGGGAGCCCAGAGGGGACAGAATAGGGACATCATGGGCTGCTCCTGTGCTGCTGAGCTGGGCTGGGCTCCTGGGACACAGGGAGCTCATGGCAGCGGCAGCGCTGCAGAGAGACAGCTCTGCCCAGGAGCAGCTCCTCTGCACACGCAGCAGGGCTGAGGGCTCTGCCTGCAGCACCGAGGGCACAGGAGCCAGGCAGAGAGAGGGGAAAGGCAATGTAGGGGGGTTGGTTGCTGAGGGCTCATTGAGAGAGAGATCCTCACAGTTCTAACACGGTAAGTCTCTGGCTGCAGGACAATGCAGCTGCGTTTCCTGGAGGGATCTCCTAAAGATGATACATCCCACAATTTACAGGGTCTGTCAGGTCTCTCTCACAGTATTTCTCATGTAGAGGACAAGAACATGGTCCAGATCAGCACTTTCCTGCTGCACTGTCAGAGGGACAGGGCATGATGGCAGCTTCTGCTGAGGGTGACTGCAGGGGGATCACCCAGGGGTGCCCAGGGCTGTCCTGCAGAGCAGGGTCCCTGCACCCCAGGGCTGTGCCGGGCAGGGACTCTGCCGTCTGCCAGGGTCAGCGCTCAGCCTGCCCGGGAGATCCCATGGCAGCAGCTGTGGGGGGAAGGAGCGACCCCCGGCAGGGCAGGCAGGGAGCTTGTGAGGTTGAAGGGGGCTGTGTGGGTCAGGGCTGCTCAGAGCTCCAGATCCCCCCACAGACATGGCAGAGGGGCCTTCTGAACAACGACATTGAGACAGCAACAGCTGCAAGGGAAGGAGTCTGTGCTTTCAGTTTTTCACTCTTGCTCGTCTGGGTGTGCAGTGGGAGATGGGGATTTATTTCTCTCTTTGGAGAAGACACTGAGACCCCAGTTCTCGTTAGGACTTGTCTGAGCTGCTCCTGAGCCCCTGCACACACAGAGCTGCCCCTGGGCAGTGCCAGGAGGTGTGAGCAGGACAGAGCTGAGCACACAGCGGGGGGGACAGGGTCTGTGACACTGACAGGGAGCAGACCAGGGACAGACACACAGCTGCAGGCAGCACAGACATGGGCAGGGAGAGGGAGCTGCGACCAGAAATGCTTGAGACGGGATTCAGGATCCCCTGCCATTCCCCACAGTTCAGACACATTTCCCAGTGCAACCCCTGGTAACCTCTCCTCCCCAGCAGACCCTCTGCCCCAAAGCCATGGGGTCCAGGTCATGAGTCTCCACCTTGCTTTATTTTCCGGCAGCACTTCAGTGTTCTTCCCTGTTTCTCCACCTGTCCCTGGTGCTCTTGCTCTCTGGGGTTGGGATGGGAATGTGGGTCCGTTCTTGCTCTGACACCAACACAGGGGGTTTTGCACCAGAGATGTGTTCATGGAAACTAGATGCCCAAGCTGAACTGTTTTCTTCACTTGGTAGAAACAGAATTGTCTGAACCCTCCTTCTATCAGGGAGGGGGTTTTCCATGAGAAACAGCACGTTTATTTTCCCCAGAGAAGTTGCCCCTAACGTGTAACTGTATCACAGTATCACAGTATCACAGTATGTTTGGGATTGGAAGGGACCTCAAAAGATCATCCAGTCCAATCCCCCTGCTGGAGCAGGAACGCCCAGGTGGGGTCGCACAGGAACATGTCCAGGCGGGTTTTGAATGTCTCCAGAGAAGGAGACTCCACAACTTCCCTGGGCAGCCTGTTCCAGTGTCTGTCACCCTCACTGAGAAGAAGTTTCTTCTCAAATTTAAGTGGAACCTCTTGTGTTCCAGCTTGATCCCATTACCCCTTGTCCTATCATTGTTTGCCACCGAGAAGAGCCTGGCTCCATCCCCATGGCACTCACCCTTTATATATTTATAAACATTAATAAGGTCCCCCCTTAGTCTCCTCCAAACTAAAGAGACCCAGCTCCCTCAGCCTTTCTTCATAAGGGAGGTGCTCCACTCCCTTAATCATCTTCGTTGCCTTATGCTGGACTCTCTCCAGCAGTTCCCTGTCCTTCTGGAACTGAGGGGCCCAGAACTGGACACAATATTCCAGATGTGGTCTCACCAGGGTGGAGTAGAGGGGAAGGAGAACCTCTCTCGATCTACTAACCACCCCCCTTCTAATACACCCCAGGATGCCATTGGCCTTCCTGGCCACAAGGGCACAGTGCTGGCTCATGGTCATCCTGTTGTCCACCAGGACCTCCAGGTCCCTTTCCCCTACACTGCTCTCTGATATGTAATCTCCCAACCTATACTGGAACCTGGGGTTGTTCCTGCCCAGATGCAGGATTCTACACTTGCCCTTGTTAAATTTCATTAGGTTATTCCCCACCCAACACTCCAGCCTGTCCAGGTCTCTGGATGGCAGCACAGCCCTCCGGCGTGTCAGCCACTCCTCCCAGCTTAGTGTCATCAGCAAACTTGCTGATAGTACACTCAATTCCCTCGTCTAAATCGTTAATGAATATATTGAATAATATTGGCCCCAGCACTGACCCCTGAGGCACTCCACTGGATACTGGCCTCCAACTAGACTCCGCACCATTGACTAAAACTCTCTGGCTTCTATCCCTAAGCCAGTTTGCAACCCACCTCACTACTCTATTGTCTAGACCACACCTCCTCAACTTAGCTGTGAGGATGCTGTGGGAGACTGTGTCAAAGGCTTTACTGAAGACAAGGTAGACCACATCCACCGCTCTGCCATCATCCATCCACCTTGTTACATTCTCATCAAAGGCTATGAGGTTGGTCAAGCATGACATACCCTTGGTAAATCCATGCTGACTGCCCCTAATAACCCTCTTATCCTTGATATGCCTTGAGATGGCACCAAGGACAAGCTGTTCCATTACTTTCCCAGGGACAGAGGTGACGCTGACCGGTCTATAATTACCCAGGTCCTCCTTCTTGCCCTTTTTGAAGACTGGAGTGACATTTGCTTTCCTCCAGTCCTCGGGCACCTCTCCCGTTTCCCAAGACTTGGCAAAGATGATGGAGAGCAGTCCAGCAATGACTTCAGCCAGCTCCCTCAGCACCCGCGGGTGCATCCCATCTGGACCCATGGATTTATGGATGTCCAGACTATTTAATTGCTCCCTAACCCAGTCCTCATCGACTAAAGCAAACTACTCCATTGACCTGGCTTCATCTGGGGTCTCAGCGGTACAGGGCTCCTTAGGACAGCCTCCAGCAGAGCAGACAGAGACAAAGAAGGCATTCAGTAATTCTGCCTTCTCTGTATCTTCTGCCACCAGGGCACCCACCCCATTCATCAGTGGGCCTACATCGCCTCTGGTATTAGTTTTATCTGCTATGTATTTGAAAAAGTTCTTTTTGCTGTCCTTGACCCCTCTCGCCAGCTGTAATTCTAAGGAGGCCTTGGCTATCCTAGCTGCCTTCCTACATCCTCTAACAGCAGCCTTATATTCCTCCCAAGTGGCCAGCCCCTGCTTCCATGACCTGTAAACTCTCCTCTTCTGCTTGAGCATACCCAACAGATCCCTATTCAACCACGCAGGCCTCCTAGCTCCCTTCCTTGACTTCCTACGTGTCCAGAGTATCTTGGACCAACTGCTTAACATGTCTGCTTGGTGGGCAGAAAAGGGTGATTCTCACCTGGATTGGGATCTGGGAAACAAGGAAGAGCTGGTGAGGGATGTGAACATCAGTGTCCACCTTGGCTGTCATGAGCAGGACACAGCGGGGTCCCAGGCACAAGAGGGGAGGGAGGAAGGCCAGCAGCAGAGCACAGGCTGGTGGGCTCTAGAGGAGAAGACTTTGTCAAACTGGGGGGGCTGATTCAGGTGGTGTTATGGGAATCAGCTCAGAAGGCTGAAGGAGCTCAGGAAATCTGACAATCCTTACAGGATAGGCTGCTCCAAGCACAAGAATGATCTCTCCAAGTACCCATGAACAGAAGCATTTATCTCGTGAGGCTGCTCCTCTGAACTGATGGAGCACCAGGGCACAAAGGCAGCACAAAGGCAGCACAAAGGCAGCACAAAGGAGGTGGGAGCAGGGGAAGCTGCAAAGGAGCAATTTAGAAACCTTGTCCATGGATGTGGGGATGATGACAAAGCCTCCCTGGACTTGATACCTGCACGGGAAGGGAAGCAAGATGAGCTGACAGAGCTTCACTTGCAGTAAGAGAATAGACAGGGTGAAAGTGGGCCTGCTGCTGAACTTCATAAGAGTAGAATCAGACGGGACTGAGGTTCTTCATGGCTTCTTTGCCTCCATCTTCACCAGCAAGGTCTCCTGGGACTTGGTTCCTGAAGGCAGGAGTCTGGAGAACACCCAGCAGTGGATGGGGCTCAAGTCAGGGGTGACCTGAGCAAACTCAGACACCTTTACAGAACAGGACATGGGTCACTTGACCAGCTCCTGAACACAAGTATCGCTGTGCTGTGGCACCTGTGATTGCCAGGAACACCCACCTCTTGGTCCAGAGGAGTGTGACTCCTCTTGAGCTGTCCTGGCCTGTCTCCTCACTCACATGGTGATTTAGGCACCCACTTTTCTGACATATTCAGTCTTTATCAGGAGATGCAACACATCAATATGGACTGGAGACTGCTGATGCCACCTGTTCTGGAAAGAGAGGAAGGGCGAGCAGGGAAGGAAATAGAAGAAATTTGGCTTAACTGCTATTTATTGTGGAAATGCTCTCTGTTTGGCTATTCCTGAAATCTCTCTAATCATCCACACCAGACCTGAAGCCTTTAGGAAAATGATGCACAGAGCCTTGGCTTGTAAGAGCATTTTAGATGTCAATGAGCCCTCTGCTGCCATGATCCTGAACTGCAGATGCTGAAAGAATGAACAAACCTCCAATGAAGTGGAAGGCAGTGCAAACCCCAAATTTCTGCCATGTGAGCCCTTGATGCTTGTTCATCACAAGAATGGCTGAGCCCTGACCCCTGGGGCCTGGTAGATTTTTCTGAACTGTTTTTCAAGGCTTTTCCTGTGGTCAGTGTGAGTGTTTTGGGTTTTGGGGTGGGTTTTATGTCAAGTGCTGTTGCTTTAGCTGCAAGTCTCTGGTTTTCTGTGGAGTTGGAAATGCCTGTGAGCTCCTCACAACTCATCCAGCTTCTTTCATACACCTGGCAATGGTCACCAATCACCTCAGTGTCCCAGTCCTACACTTGCTTGAATCCCCTATTTGGATCCATAGCCATCACTGCAGGAGGTTCATGGATCCACCAGTCTCATGGATGATTCCTGAGGACCATCCAAGTGTGGGCAGTGTAAGAGAGGAGCAGAGCAGGGTCAGCTCATGGGCCATGACTGAGCACAGCCACCCCAGCAGCAGCTGTTCCCCATCTCCCAGGCACAGCCATGCCCACAGCATGCAAATGTCACTGCCATACATGATTAGCCCAAGAGAGGCCTTTCTTCCTTCCATATTGCCAGGAAAATCTTCCTCCTGTTCCTCCTCCACCTGCAGACATCAACTGCTTTCCATTTCTGGGCTCAGCCATGGCTGGAAGGGTTCACTGAAGCCATCAGCCATCTCATTGCTTCTCCCTGACATGCCCTGACCCTCTCCCACACCTACAATGGCCAATCACGGCTGCTCAGGCCTCCCGCTCTTCAGAAGAGGCCTCGAGCTTCTTGGTCCTTCCTGGTGCTTGTTATAAACTTCCTTGCTCTCTCCAGAGTTCATGGTGAGCTTTCTTGTCCATAACAGCCCCTTTATGACCATGTCTCACTAAATGGTTGTGTTTGTATGATCATTTGTGCAGAAAGGGCAGTCACAGGACAGCACCCAATATGTCAAAACTGATGCTAAGTGAAATGCCGTAAAGACCCGATGAGTTCCCCTGTGTCTGTGTCTCTCCTGGAAGGAGTCTGTCCCGAGAAGGGGATCCAGCTCCTGCCACTCTCTGCAGAGGCACATGAGCAGTGTCCATCACCTGGGGACACAAAGGTTGACGTTTGCCAGACCACCCGTCATCTGAACCACTTAGATGTGTGCTTGTGGATGAGGTATGGAGCCTTATAGTGCAAATACCTATTTAATTGTCATTGCCAAAGGGGTGACCACAGATGCAGAGTACTATTTTACAGATATTTAAATATAAGCATGTTAAACATTATTATTCTTTAAAAACCATCATTCCTTGACAAATTACACAAACACTTGAAGGATTATTCATGCCTTTTAGCATGATTATCCTCTGAAGGCCACCAGCTTTGCATCTCAGGAAATGGGATCCAGAGTCCAAGGGCAGGATGGTTTGGGCTCTGTGCTGGGATCTGGAAACTGAAACGTGCTCCCATCTCCCAGCCCCCTGCCCTCCTCAGTGAGGGTGTGAGAAATTCTACCAGCGAGGGCTGAACTCACAGCCATGACCAGTATCTTATGTCCAACTGCAGCCAGTGGTGTCCTGCTAGCTCAGGATTGGAGCTTCGATTGCTGGATGTGTTTAAAAGACATGGAGATGTGGCGCTTTGTGACATGGTTTAGTGGTGGTCTTGGGAGTTTTCCCCTTCCTGGGGTAAGAGGCTGTTGAGCAGAGACAGTTGTAGAGATTTGGGTCACAGGGGTTTGCAGCAATCCTGTCAAACTCTGAGCAGGATGAGCTTTGGAGCCCAGGAAAAATGGAGATACTCTGAAGGATGTTTGTGAACAGTGGTGCTGTCACTAGTAACAGTAACAGGGAACTCCTGGGGGAAAAGGCTGTTGAGGGTCTGGAGCACAAGACTTCTAAGGAGCAGCTGAGGGACAAGGGGTGTTTAGCCTGGAGAAAAGGAGACAGAGGGGAGACCTTCTCGCTCTCTACAACAGTCTGAAAAGTTGTTGTAGCATGGAGGGTGTTGCTCTTCTCCTGAGTAGCAAGTGATAGGATGACAGTAAACGGCCTCAGCTTGTGCCAGAAAATGTGCAGAACTGATATTAGGAAACATTTATTCATGGAAAAGTTTGTGAAGCAGTGGAACAGGCTGCCCAGGGAAGTGGTTGAGTCACCACTCCTGGAGGTGTCTAAAAGATGTATAGATGAAGCTCTTAGGGACATGGTTTAGTTCTAGAGTTAGGTTATGGTTGGACTCCATGATCTTAATGGTCTCTTCCAACTCAAATGATTCTACGATTCTATGATCCTGTGATTCTATGCTTGAAGGGTCATTTCCCAGGTGGTGGAGCTTTCCTTGGAGGAAGGAATCATAGAATCATAGAGAGTGTTGCAATGGAGCTTGAAAGGCCATCTAGTCCAACCCCCTGCTATGAGCAGGGACGCCTTCAGCCAGCTCAGGTTGCTCAGAGTCCCATCCAGCCTGGCCTGGGATGTCTCCAGGGATGGGGCATCCACCACCTCTCTGGGCAATCGGTGCTGTTATTTCATCTTCCCCATTGTAAAAAATGTCTTCCTCATGTCTGGCCTTTAACTCTCCCCTTCTAGTTCAAAACCATGACCCCTTGTCCTATCACAACATGTCCTGCTCAGAAGTCTGTCCCCATCATTCTTATTGTCTTCTTTTAAGTACACAAAGGCGGCAATAAGGTCCCCCCAGAGCCTTCTCTTCTCCAGGCTGAACTGCACCAACTCTCCCAGCCTGTCCTCCCAGCAGAGCTGTTCCATCCCTCTGATCATCTCGGTCACCCTGCTCTGGCCCCTCTCCAACACATCCATGTCTTTCCTGGGATTCACATGGGTCCACTTCTTGTGCTTATCCTGGCCCTTCTTGATGGCATCTGTCCCTCAGGCGTGCATCTGTCCCTCAGGAGCACTGCTCAGTTTGGTGACATCCGCAAACTTGCTGAGGCTGCACTTGATCCCACTGTGTCATTGATGAAGATATTAAACAGTACTGATCCCAGTGTGGACCCCTGAGGGACATCACTTGTCACCAGTGGCCATCCAGACATTGTGCCATTGACCACCACTCTCTGGGTGCGACCACTGAGCCAGTTCCTCACCCACAGAACAGTCCAGCCATCAAATCCATACATCTCCAAATTAAAGAGAAGGATGTTGTGAGAGACCATGTCAAAGGCTTTACAGAAGTCCAGATAGATGACATCCATAGCCCTTCCTTTGTCCACTGATGTAGTTACTCCATCATAGAAGGCCACTGGGTTGGTCAGGCAGGACTTGCCTTTGCTGGAGCCGTGCTGGCTGTCTCAAATCACCTCCCTGTCCCCCTTGTGCCTTAGCACAGCTTCTAGGACGATCTGAGCCATGATCTTCCAGGCACAGGTAAGAGGCTGACAGGTCAGTAGTTTTCAGGGTCCTCCTTTCTACAGCAGAGCAGACAAACACTGCCACACAGTTCTAGATTAGAAGGTGGAGACTGGACATGAGGAGGAAGAAATGTCACTCAAAGGGCAGTGCTGTGGTACGAGAAATCATCCAGAAGGAGCAGGAGATCAGTCCATGTACTTGTGTTTCCAGGAACAGCATGAGAGTGGAGACACATCAGTCAACGTATAGAAATACCAGGGTGAGAGCAAGGGGAGGAAGCGAGATGGGTGTCTACAGCCTGCAGGGAAACAGCAGCAGCTGAGGGACAGTGTAGGACAACCTGTGGTGGAGATGGCAAAGGGCACTGGCAAGGCTGGATGTCACCAGGAGAACCCAAGTCTTTGTCCCCTTGGCTGTGGCCATCGCCTCTGCCACCAAGGCCTGTGAGGAGACATGTTGTCCTCAGGCACTGGGGCACCTCATGGCCTCCTGCACACCCTCAGTAGGGCTGGGAACTGTCACCCCATTGTCCTTCACTCACACCACACAGCCCACATCCCCTGCCCCAGGAAGAGCCCTGAGCAATGTGTGAGGGACAGGATCTGCCTTCCCAGGGGCTGGGGGTCAGGCCTTGGCCTCTCTGCTTCACCCAACTAACCCAGGGTTTTCTCAGCACCTCAGCTGCCTGCACGTTTCCCTTTGTTTATCTGCCATCATGGCCTCCAATTCTCTGCTCTAGTGAGTCCCTGGGGAGGCTCTGCTGGTACTTGCCCTCAGTGGAACTCATTAATACTTCAAGGAACTTAGTACTTTTTTCTTCTGGATTTGACTTCTGGAAAGGTTTGTGCAGTCTCCTCTCAGCACCTGAGTAATGTCCAAGGACTCAGCACCAAATGCACCATGGGGCTCATTACACTCAAGAAAGCTTTAACAAACCATGTCTCTTCTTGTAATGTCCTTCCAATCTTGTATAGTTAATTAGAGAGTTTTCTTTGTGTAATTATGGAGAAAGATTTCAAAACGCTTCTAATAAAAATGTCCTTTTATTGTAAAGGGTGTATTTTATTACTTTCCAGTGTGGAGAAGATGTGATTGCAGCATTGTCTGATGTTGATCCAGGGTCTCTCCTAAGGAGGTCTGGCCTGGCTGGAGAAGCTGTCCCTTGAGGTCTCACACCGTGTGGACAACCTTGCTCCTCTCCTCCCCAACCCCATCGTTTCTCTCATGGGCCCCCTGGGCCTTGCATCCCTTTTCCTCGCCCCAGACTTCACTGCATCTGCAGCTGGATGTGCCAGCTCCTTTGCACCAGCTCCCACCTGCTCTCCTTGCAGACCCAAGTGCACACAGCAAAGAGGGACTTTGCTTTACCCTTGAACAAACAAAATACAACTGATGAGAGTCATGATTAAAAGAAAACACACTCCTCAACTGTACACCAAGGACAAGCTGCCACCACTGACGTTCACCTTCTCCAAGGCAGGACCATGCAAGAAATGTTTTAGACAGAAAGGAAATTATAAAATAAACACAATAAAAAAGTTGGCTAAAGACAGAATGAGACAGACTACTGAAAGACAAGAAAGCTTTTAACTCCTTGAAGCTGAAAGCAGCAACTGGGTTGTTGACAAGTGTGTGAGTGATCAAACAGTAAGAGGAAGGGAAACCCAGAGAGCAATCACAAGTGTTGTGTGCAGATCAGCTGCTGGAAATGGGACTTCAGACATGGTCAGTTTAGTCAGGGCAGGAGGATGATCTTTTGAGGTCCCTTCCAATCCCAAACATACTGTGATACTGTGATACTGTGCTGTTCCCTGTTGGAACGGGTCTGTGTGGGGGGGGCTGTTTCCATCTTTGTTTCCCTGCAGATACCTGGATTTAGTGCTTTGCCATGGGTTTACTCCACCTTGGGCCATGTCTCACTTTGTGGGCTCCAGTCACTGCCTACCTCAGGCACACACCGTCCATGTGTATCTCATGGGCTCTCCAGGCAGCTCCAGATTCCTCTCCTGGAGGATTGTCCTCTGCCCCATCATGCTCTGGGACAGCCCAGTCTGACTGTATCTCATGACCACTCCCCTTCTCCACTGTCAACAGACAACAAGGGTTGTGTCTTACACCACAACTCAGATGTCTATCAGCTACCAACGTGACAATGAGCTTTGACCTCAGGCCCTTTTGAGTGAAATTCCTGGGCCTGTTGTTGAGATCAGCTTTAGAAAAACAACCAAATACTGAGGAACTGCAAAGAGGAGACGTCATTTTATTATGGAGATGCTATTGGAGACCAAGCTCTGACACAGTGTTAGGAAAACATTTATACAAGTTTCACGTGTTTTAAAAATATTAATAATGGGTACATTTTTCAGGATACTGAGCTAAACACAAACAATTATATACGAACATAAAAACCATAAATAACAATATGGGTAATGCTAACGAAGTAAAAGGGATAAAACAAGGTACAGGCCTGCATTGGGATACAAATAGACATCATTTGTGGGCAGAGATGGAAAGCTGATCAGTATTGACAAACACCCATGAAATCACTTTCCTAATGGACTCCTTGAGCTCCTGGTTCCTCATGCTGTAGATGAGGGGGTTCACTGCTGGAGGAACCACTGAGTACAGAACAGACACCACCAGGTCCAGGGATGGGGAGGAGATAGAGGGGGGCTTCAGGAAGGCAAACATGCCAGTGCTGATGAACAGAGAGACCACGGCCAGGTGAGGGAGGCAGGTGGAAAAGGCTTTGTGCTGTCCCTGCTCAGAGGGGATCCTCAGCACGGCCCTCAAGATCTGCACATAGGACACCACAATGAACACAAAACAGCCAAACGCTACTAGTACACCAACCACAAGCAACACAATTTCCCTGAAGTAGGCATGTGAGCAGGAGAGCTTGAGGATCTGGGGGATTTCACAGAAGAACTGGCCCAGGGCATTGCCCTTGCACAGGGGCAGTGAAAATGTATTGGCCGTGTGCAGCAGAGCAGTGAGAAACCCAGTGGCCCAGGCAGCTGCTGCCATGTGGACACAAGCTCTGCTGCCCAGGAGGGTCCCGTAGTGCAGGGGTTTGCAGATGGCAACGTAGCGGTCGTACGACATGACAGTGAGGAGACAATACTCTGCTGTGATCAAGAAGAGAAACAAAAAGAGCTGTGTCGCACATCCCAAGTATGAGATGGCCCTGGAATCCCAGAGGGAGTTGGCCATGGATTTCGGGACAATGGTGGAGATGCAGCCCAGGTCGAGGAGGGCGAGGTTGAGCAGGAAGAAGTACATGGGGGTGTGGAGGTGCTGGTCCCAGGCTATGGTGGTGATGATGAGGCCGTTGCCCAGGAGGGCAGCCAGGTAGATGCCCAGGAAGAGCCAGAAGTGCAAGAGCTGCAGCTCCCGTGTGTCTGAGAACGGCAGGAGGAGGAACTGGGTGATGGAGCTGCTGTTGGACATTGGCTGCCTGTGGGCATGAGGATCTGTGCAAGGAGGAAAAGATAGTGAAGGTTTAGATGAGACTTCTCTGGGAATTATCTAAACCATTTCCCACAGACCCTCCCACCCCGTCACACAAAGAGACACTTTTCTTTTTCCAGGAGAACGTCCTGGCTGGAGCCCTCGTCGGTGCTTGATGAGTGTGCAATGAAGAGCAGGGTCTCTGCCCAGGGGCTCCTGAGGAGTCAGCCTGACCCTGTGTGATCGGGTGGGCAGGGGCCAGTCTTGGGGTTCAGCTTCGTCAGCTGGAAACTCTCCTGGTGCAGAAGGGACTGTCAGCATCTGTACCCCCAGGCCTGAGAAACGGAGTTTGAGAGGTTTGGTGTTTCTACAGCTCCTTCTCCCCTCCCACCCTGGGGAGTGTTGTTGGGTGTCAGAAACCCTCAGCATTTCTGCTGCACTCAGGATCAACAGAGCGAGTCCTGCGAGACCAGAGGATGCCTGTGGGTCAGTGCAGAGTGAGGGCAGCTGCTCTGTCCCTCTGTCCTGCTCCAGCTGCCCTTGGCTGGCACCTTTCTGAGACGGAGGCTGATCACACTCCCATGTTACCCTGAAAAGCCACCAGGCACTGCTGAGAGCAGAGGGATCCACCTCAGACCATGACAGGTCTCACCCTTTCCTAAGGTCTCAGCAGCCCACGCTTAGCCCAGGACACACACGGCTCATTCCCCAGCCCCACAGACTGCATTGCCCACAGCCCACAGGTCAGAGCAAAGCTGGGACACGTGTGCCCATGGACACACCTGCAGGAAAGGACCCACAAGATCAGGCTGTGACTCTGCAGCTGAAACTGCCATCCCCAGAGAGCCTGACAGCAAGAACAAGATCCCAACAGCAGTGACCCAGAGCAGGGGAGCAAGAAGGAAAATGCGGTGAGGGTGGGTGTGAGAGAGGCCAGGGCAGAGGCAGCCGGGCACTCAGACAGCGTCACCCTTCCCCAGCTGTGCAGCCACCTCCCAGACACCAACACTGCCGGGCAGCTGCTCTCAGCCCCTGTGCTCTGCAGAGGAACTGCAGCTCTGGCTGCACAGGAGCTGCTTCATGCCTTGGAGCCCCCGGCCCTGAGGGCAGAGGCTTTGCTGGGTGGGACAGGAGGCCAGGGGGCTGCTCACAGGAGGGATCTGACCTGCAGGGGGTCACAGGGACTTTTCTCTGTTCTCCCTCCCATAACAATTCCGGGTTTGGTTTCCTCTCATTTCTGATCATTTCCCTGCTGCCTGGAGATTCTCCCCTGTCCATGTCTCTTCCCTGTCAGTGCTCACAGACCATCCCACCCTCTGTGCCCTCCCCCTGGCCCTACAGATCCTGCCTGTTCACAGGGCACTGCCTGGGGGCATCTTCCTGTCTGCAGGCTGGAAAACAGGACAGGTCAGACTAAGGCTGACGGGTCCAGCCAAGGTGATGCAGGTGCTGTGCACAGGCAGAGGGGTGGGGAAGGGATGTCATGAGCCTTCTGGCAGATGTACTGATCACTCAGAGTTGCAGTTCAGGAGTCTCAGTGACTTGTTTAAGCATGAGAGCTCATTTTCATTTTATCCTTTCCTGCACGCCACACCCCTTGGGAGAGGAAAATGAAAAGACAGGCTCAGGAAAGTTCCTTATCTGTCTGCTAATCCTTACATTGATGTTTTCATTGGGGCATCCCCTTAGAAAAATCCTGCAGGTGATCTGGAGCTGTGAGCAGCCCTGACCCACACAGCACCCTCTCCACTGCAGAAGCACCTTTCCTGCCCTTATCGGGGATGCTCCTTCCCCCCACAGCTTGTCCCCACAGCACCGTGGGGATCTCCCCCAGACAGGGACCCTGCTCTGCAGGACAGCCCTGGCACCCCTGGGTGCTCCCCCTGCAGTCACCCTCAGCAGAAGTTGTTGTCATTCCCTGTCCCTCTGACAGTGCAGCAGGGAAGCCCTGCTCTGGAGTGTGTTCCTCTCCTCTACAACAGAGATACTGCGAGAGAGACCTGACAAATCCTGTAAATCGTGCTAAAGGTCTCCTTCCAGGAAATGCAGCTGCATTGTCCTACAGCCAGAGACTTACCGTGTTAGAACTGTGATTTGTCTCCTTGAATCCTCAGCAACCAACCACCCCACATTGCCTTTAATCTCTCTGTGCCTGGCTCCTGTGCCCTCGGTGCTGCAGGCAGAGCCCTCAGCCCTGCTGCGTGTGCAGAGGAGCTGCTCCTGGGCAGAGCTGTCTCTCTGCAGCGCTGCCGCTGCCATGAGCTCCCTGTGTCCCAGGAGCCCAGCCCAGCTCAGCACCACAGGAGCAGCCCAGGATGTCCCTTTCTCTGTCCCCTCTGGGCTCCTCCAGGTGTCTCTGGGGCTCCAGAGGCACAACTTCGAAGCTGAAGTAATCAGTGATGTTGATTGTCTCTCCTCTTCAGAGACACTTCTTTCCAGCATTGTATTTTTCATTTTAAAAAAAGAATCGGTATGAGAATCATATTTTCTTGTCCCATCATT
Organism: Streptopelia decaocto; assembly: GCF_964273445.1. NCBI lineage: Eukaryota > Metazoa > Chordata > Aves > Columbiformes > Columbidae > Streptopelia > Streptopelia decaocto. Next base: position 6,525,081 of record NC_138676.1, on the reverse strand, counting down.
AGACAGGACACCAGGAATGTTACAGCAAATTATCTAATTTCTGCAAAATGGGGAAGGAATATCGTCAGTTGAATGACTTTAGGCATTTTGTTCTGGTTTTACACTCCTAGGTCTAGAGAGACATCCATCAGTCTTTGGCCATGTCATGTCTGTGCTCTGATTCAAAGCCTTTGCACACATGGGCTCTTGGACACTTGGTACCAGGTTTCTTGTGCAGGTCAGAGCTGGGCTGGTGCCACAGCTGGGGTGGCTCAGCCCAGATGTGAGGCAATGTCCTCAGCCAGGGACCTGACTGGGGAGCTGGAGCTGTCAGTGCTGCAGACAGAGCTGTGACACGGATGGAATGAACTGCCAGGCAGGGTGGCAGGAGTGAGTTCATCTGCTCTGCAAGGACAGCAGCCGCCAAGCACAGCAACAGTCCAGATCAAAACTCAGTCTTGACCTGTAAGGCAATTCAAGGGCCCTATAATGAGCTGTTACTACTGCAGGAACAATTAAAGGAGAAACAATGTCACTGTATGGCGACTGAGAAAAAGAGAAAGAGGTGAGAATCCCTGTGTCCTCTTGACCTCCCTCTTCACCAGCAAGGTCTCCCAGGCCTCTGTGACTAAAGGCAGAACAAGCAGCAGTGGATGGGGATCAAGTCAGGGGTCACTGGAACCTACTCAATCCTTTCCAGTCTATGGGACAGCAGGGGCAGCATCCCAGGAGCTGGGACAGCAGGACGATGTCACAGTGAGGCCACTCTCCACCATCTTGGAAAGCTCATGGAGACTGGGGGCACTCCCTGACCACTGGCAGCTCTCACACAGTGTGTGCACTTTTCAAAATGGCCAATGACCAGCTCCTTTAACCCACGGATCGTCGTGACATGTCTGCAGAGATTCCTGGGAACACCTGAACTCTAAGAGCAGAGCATGTGAGTCCTGGTTGGGTATCCTGGCTTGTCTCCTGACCCATGTGGTGCTTCAGGCTGTGAAGGGAATCAAAACCAGCCATTGGACTGGGGTAGTTCCATTTTACACATGTCACACAGGGCATATGAAGGGAGCTCAGAACTCCAGACTCTGCTGCACAGTTGGGACTGCAGAGACTGGAAATGCAGGTGACAGTGTGTGTCAGTGCACACACATAAAGATTCTGGCTTCCTTTGGGCCTTTGCACTGACCTGGGATCTGTTCATTGGCATCTTTGTCTCAAAAAGAAACTGTTCTCCTATTCCAACAACACCTCACACCACGGAAAAAAAAAAAGAGAAAAGTCATGAAAGATGCATGATTTTGTGTTAATTCTGTCCAAGAGGTGTATTCTTTATATGATTACAAAAAACAAAACAAAACAAAACCAACCAACCAAACAAACAAAAAAAAAAAAAAAAACAGAGAAAAAGCATTGTTCTAAGAACTTCTTTCAAGACACAACTGCTCAGGTCTGGTAGATGTTTTGAAAAGCAAGAATGACTGTTAGGAATGAAATTAAAGAGCTTTAGTTCATCATCATCATCAGTGAGAATAAGGAGTTCCCTGTTACTCTTATCAGTGACAGCACCACTGTTCACAAACATCCTTCAGCCCATCTCCATTTTTCCTGGGCTCCAAAGCTCAGCCTGCTCAGAGTTTAACAGGATTGCTGCAAACCCCTGTGACCCAAATCTCTACAACTGTCTCTGCTCAACAGCCTTTTACCCCAGGAAGGGGAAAACTGCCAATGCAGGCACCAAACCAGTGCCCAACCTGCCTGGAGAGCCAGGACAGTTGTGCCACACAACAGCCACCTCTGAGGGAAGCTGGAGGTGATGGAACTGAAATGGTTTTAACCCAAATCATAGAATCAGAGAATCATGGAATCATTGAGGCTGGAAAAGGAGGAAGGTTTTCCTGGGAATATGGAAGGAAGAAAGGTCTCTCTGGGCTAATCACATATGGCAGTGACATTTGCATGCTGTGGGCATGGCTGTGCCTGGGAGTTGGGGAACGGCTGCTGCTGGGGTGGCTGTGCTCAGTCATGGCCCATGAGCTGACCCTGCTCTGCTCCTCTCTTACACTGCCCACACTTGGATGATCCTCAGGAATCATCCATGAGCCTGGTGGATGCATGAACCTCCTGAAGTGATGGGGTGTGGATCCAAATAGGGGATTCAAGCAAGTGTGGGACTGGGACATTGAGGTGACTGGTGACCATTGCCAGGTGTAAGAAAGAAGCTGGATGAGTTGTGATTTGCTCATAGGTATTTCCAACTCCACAGAAAATCGTTTCAGTTAGAGCAACACTTGCAGTTAAAGCAACAGTAGTTCACATAAAACCCACCCCAAAACACAAAACACTCACACTGACCACAGGAAAAGCCTTGAAAAACATTGGAGAAAAGTCCACCAGGTCCCAGAGGTCAGGGCTCAGCCATTCTGGTGATGAACAAGTATCAAGGGCTGACATGGCAGGAGCTTGGGGTTTGCTTCTGCCTTTCACTTCATTGGAGGTTTGTTCATTCTTTCAGTATCTGCAGTTCAGGATCATGGCAGCAGAGGGCTCATGAACATCGAAAAAGCTCTTAAATGCCAAGGATTTGTGCATCATTTTCCTAAAGGCTTCAAGTCTGATGTGGATGATTAGAGAGATTTCAGGAATAGCCAAACAGAGAGCATTTCCACAATAAATAGCAGTTAAGCCAAATTTCTTCTATTTCCTTCCCTGCTCGCCCTTCCCTCCCTTTCCAGAACAGGTGGCATCAGCAGCCTCCAGTCCATATTGATGTGTTGCATCTCCTGATGAAGACTGAATATGTCAGAAAGGTGGGTGCCTAAATCACCATGTGAGTGAGGAGACAGGCCAGGACAGCTCAAGAGGAGTCACACTCCTCTGGACCAAGAGGTGGGTGTTCCTGGCAATCTCAGGTGCCACAGCACAGCGATACTTGTGTTCAGGAGCTGGTCAAGTGACCCATCTCCTGTTCTGTAAAGGTGACTGAGCTTGCTCAGGTCAACTCTGACTTGAGCCCCATCCACTGCTGGGTGTTCTCCAGACTCCTGCCTTCAGGAACCAAGTTCCAGGAGACCTTGCTGGTGAAGATGGAGGCAAAGAAGCCATGAAGAACCTCAGTCCTGTCTGATTCTACTCTTATCAAGTTCAGCAGCAGGCCCACTTTCACCCTGTCTATTCTCTTACTGCAAGTTAAGCTCTGTCAGCTCATCTTGCTGCCCTCCCCGTGCAAGCATCAAGTCCAGAGCAGCTTTGGCATCATCCCCACATCCATGGACAAGGTTTCTAAATTCCTCCTTTGCAGCTTCCCCTGCTCCCACCTCCTGTGTGCTGCCTTTGTGCCCTGGAGCTCCGTCAGTTCAGAGGAGCAGCCTCACAAGATAACTGCTTCTTTTCATGTGTGCTTGGGGAGATCATTCTTGTGCTTGGAGCAGGATGTCCTGTAAGGATTATCAGATTTTCTGAGCTCCTTCACCCTTCAGATCTTCTTCCATGTCTCCACCTTGCCCACCATCCCCCAGCTTGTGCTCTGCTGCTGGCCTTCCTCCCTCCCCTCTGGTGCCTGGGACCCCACTGTGTCCTGCTCTAAAACAGACAAGGTGGACACTGATGTTCACATCCCTCACCAGGGTTTCCTTTTTTCCCAGATCCCAATCCAGGCGAGAATCACCCTTGTTGCCCATCAAGCAGACATGTTAAGCAGTTGGCCCAAGATCCTTTGAAACTGCACGTGCAAATATGCCATGCCAGTGAATGTCAGAACAATTACAGTTTCCCATGGGAACCTGCTCTTTGACTGGTGATTTCCTCAGGTTGCTGACAGAAGATCTTTTCCAGTACTTCTCCATGATGCAGCAGTTTGTTACACCCAATACACTGTCACCCTGTACTGGCTTTACATGGCAAAGTCTCAGGGGAGTGTGGGTGTGCTGCAGTTGTCACCTCTGAGAGGACAACAGGAGTTTCACTGACATCAGACAGAGGGGATTTCAACTGGCTCCATGATGGACCCACTCTTTGCCCAATCTGAGCTACCCAGTGATGCTGCCACCACCTCTGTGATGTTGTATTTGAGAAAGGGTAAAAAACGCTGCACAACAGCAGGTGGGAGAGAGGAGGGAGGAAATGGGAGAGAAAAGCTCTGCAGACACCAAGGTCATATCCCATAGGACCCAAGCAGGTCCCTCAGCAGCCAAATCTTGCTCTCCTGAAATCCTGCTCTTGGCCTTGTGATCATCTCCCAGGAGCCTCAGCTCCACTTTCCCATCCCTGACTGTTCCATCCTGACCAACTCTTTCTGGTTTGTAAGTGTGAAGTCCCACAGGGCACCTCACCCCACTGACTCCTCAGTCACCCGTGTCAGGAAGATGTTGTCAATGAGCTCCAAACCCTCCTGGATGGCCGGTTCCTTGCAGATATTGGGATATCTCAGGTCTGCCATGAGGACACGGCCCTGGAAACATGAGGCTTCTTTCATTTGTCTGAAGGAGGCTTAATCTAATTCCTCTTCCTCACCAGTGAGTCTGTAGCTGATGTCCAGTCATCACAACACTGCCCATGTTGTTCTGTCCTCTCATGCTGACTCCTCAATGTTCAGCTGACATTGTCTGTCCCCACGCAGAGCTCCACACATTCCTGCTGCTCTACCATATGAAGGGAAACTCTCTCTTTGACTCCAGATCTCTGGCATTATGAGCACCAGACGCACAAGACCCCACAGTTTTCTCCAGGAGATGATATTTATAGTGTCCTGTAACTACTCATGCTGTTATCTTGGGAGAGACACCCTCATCAGGAGAAGCCATATGCATGCAAACTGTAATAGCTGAGCAAATGGAGCTTCAGTCAAGGGGGAGTCCAGACCTTGTGAATAAGATAAGATAAGATAAGATGATAAAATAAGCTAAGCTAAGCTAAGATGAGATGAGATGAGATGAGATGAGATGAGATGAGATAAGATAAGATAAGATAAGATAAGATAAGATAAGATAAGATAAGATAAGATAAGATAGATAAGATAGATAATATGAAATGACGAGTTCTCAGTGGCCCTGAGGAGAAGGGCCTGGGCACTACAAGGTCCCCACACCAGCCCGTGGTGCACGCTCACCATGAACAAGGCAGCTGCACACGGGGCTGCATGAGGAGGAGCGTGGGGACCCAGACACCTGCAGTTCTCATCCCAGTCGGTTCAGCACTGGTGTGACCCACACACACGGGTGTGTGCCAGTGTGCGGCTTCCCAGTTTGGAGCAGCAGGGAGGAACTGCAGAGTGCAGGGCTGTGCCAAGGCAGGTTCAGCACCTTGTGCACATGGTGTGGGGTGCTGAGGGACCTGGGCTGCTTTGGCCCAGCAGCGCTGGGGAGGCTGCAGCAGTGCAGGAGTAGCCTGAGAGTGCTTGAAGGGCGGTTTCAGAGATGGTGGAGGTTTCTGCATAGTGGGAAAGAGCATGAGAAAGAAATAATGGCCCAAAGTGCAGCTGGGGAGGTCCAGGCTGGACATGAGCAGAAAGTAATGATGCTCAGACAAGAGAAGGTGGGGCAGCAGGGGGGATGTCTCCAGCCTGCAGGGACAGAGGTGCAGGGGATGCCCCAGCACAGGACAGGCTGTCGTGGAGATGATCACGGGATGTAAAGAGGCTGAAAGCCCCACCAGACATGAGCTCCTTCTCCCCTTGGCTGTGGCTGTTGTCTGCACCTCTGATGCCTGTGAGGAGACACCTTGTCCTTGCAGCACAGGGGCCTCATGGCCTCCTTGTCCCCAGCCAGGAACCTGGGAGGGGTGGGACCATAGTCCTGCCCTTGGCCTTGCACAGCCCCACATCACACTGTCCCAGGAAGGGCCCTGGGCAATGTGGGAGGGACAGGATCTGATTTCCAAAGGGGAGTCAAGGTTTGGCCCTTTGGTTAATGAAACACATCCAGGTTTACTGGTCATCAGAGAGACCTTTACCTTGCCTTTCCTAATCTGTCATCACTGCCTCCAGTTTTCTGCTCTAAACAGACCCTGGGACAGTATCTCACTAGGTTCCCTCAGTGGGACGCATTAACATTACAAGAAACTTTGGAGTTTACATCTGACTTTGACTTCCTTAGAAGTTTATTCAGCTTCTCCTCAGGGTCTGAGGTTCATGGGCTCAGCACCAAACCCACCAGAGGGGTCATTAAAGCGCCTTGGGCTGCTCCTGTGCTGCTGAGCTGGGCTGGGCTCCTGGGACACAGGGAGCTCATGGCAGCGGCAGCGCTGCAGAGAGACAGCTCTGCCCAGGAGCAGCTCCTCTGCACACGCAGCAGGGCTGAGGGCTCTGCCTGCGGATCTCAGGAGACGAGCAAGGCAGAGAGAGATTAAAGGTGGTCAGGACTGGGAGGATGACTGAGAGCTCACTGGAGGAGAAACCTATGCAGCCCTTGCCATGCTAAGTCTCTGGGTGCAGGGCAATGCAGCTGTAGCTCCTGGAGGCATCTCCTAAAACTGGCACAGGCACAGCTGGTGGGATCTGTAAGGACGGGGCTCTTGTCAGGCCATGTTGAACAGCTGTGAAGCCGGGTGAGCACCCAGGGGTGCCCAGGGCTGTCCTGCAGAGCAGGGTCCCTGCACCCCAGGGCTGTGCCGGGCAGGGACTCTGCCGCCTGCCAGGGTCAGCGCTCAGCCTGCCCGGGAGATCCCATGGCAGCAGCTGTGGGGGGAAGGAGCGACCCCCGGCAGGGCAGGCAGGGAGCTTGTGGAGTTGAAGGGGCTGTGTGGATAAGGGCTGCTCAGAGCTCCAGATCCCCCCACAGACATGGCAGAGGGGCCTTCTGAACAAGGACATCAATACAGCAACAGCTGCCAGGGAAGGAGTCTGTGCTTTCAGTTTTCCACTCTTGGTTGGCTGGGTGTGCAGTAGGAGATGGGGATTTATTTCTCTCTTTGGAGAAGACACTGAGACCCCAGTTCTCATTAGGACTTGTCTGAGCTGCTCCTGAGCCCCTGCACACACAGAGCTGCCCCTGGGCAGTGCCAGGAGGTGTGAGCAGGACAGAGCTGAGCACACAGCGGGTGGGACGGGGTCTGTGACACTGACAGGGAGCAGAGCAGGGACAGACACACAGCTGCAGGCAGCACAGACATGGGCAGGGAGAGGGAGCTACAAACTGAAATGCTTGAGATGGGATTCAGGACCCCCCTGACATCCCCCGCAGTTCAGACACATTTCCCAGTGCAACCCCTGGTCTCCTCTCCTCCCCAGCAGACCCTCTGCCCCAAAGCCATGGGGTCCAGGTCACGAGTCTCCACCTCAGCAGCTGGACCTCCAGGTGAAGGGTTCCTGCAATGGGGTACACAAAAAAGGTGCTAAAAGTACTTGCTCTCCAGTGTCATTATGTGAGTGGCAGCAGCACAGCCGGGTCAGGAGAAGGTTCCACAGCATGCCTGTCTGCCTTTCTGTCCTTGCTTTATTTTCTGGTAGCACTGCAGTGTTCTTCCCTGTTTCTCCACCTGTCCCTGGTGCTCTTGCTCTCTGGAGTTGTGGTGGGAGTGTGGGTCAGTTTTTGTTCTGACACCAACACAGGGCGTCTTGACCCAGAGGTGTGTTCATGGTATCTAGATGCCCAAGCTGCATTTTAAGCTGTGGTGAACTGTTATTCAGACTTAGCAGAAAGAGAGAATGAGCTGAAACATCCCTCCATCAGGGAGGGCATTTTCCATGAGAAACAGCATGTTTATTTTCCTCAGAGAAGTCTCCCCTAACTTGTCACTGTCCTTTCCTCCTTGCACAGGTCCTCATGCCCACAGGCAGCCAATGTCCAACAGCAGCTCCATCACCCAGTTCCTCCTCCTGCCGTTCACAGACACACGGGAGCTGCAGCTCTTGCACTTCTGGCTCTTCCTGGGCATCTACCTGGCTGCCCTCCTGGGCAACGGCCTCATCATCACCACCATAGCCTGGGACCAGCACCTGCACACCCCCATGTACTTCTTCCTGCTCAACCTTGCCCTCCTTGACCTGGGCCTCATCTCCACCATTGTCCCCAAATCCATGGCCAACTCCCTCTGGGACACCAGGGCCATCTCATACTCAGGATGTGCTGCACAGCTCTTTTCATTTGCCTTCTTGACAGCAGCAGAGTATTCTATGCTCACCGTCATGTCCTACGACCGCTACGTTGCCATCTGCAAACCCCTGCACTACGGGACCCTCCTGGGCAGCAGAGCTTGTGTCCACATGGCAGCAGCTGCCTGGGCCACTGGGTTTCTCAATGCTCTGCTGCACACGGCCAATACATTTTCACTGCCCCTGTGCAAGGGCAATGCCCTGGGCCAGTTCTTCTGTGAAGTCCCCCAGATCCTCAAGCTCTCCTGCTCACACTCCTACCTCAGGGAACTTGGGCTTATTGTGGTTAGTCTGTTTAATCAGTTTTGGCTGTTTTGTGTTCATTGTGGTGTCCTATGTGCAGATCTTGAGGGCCGTGCTGAGGATCCCCTCTGAGCAGGGACGGCACAAAGCCTTTTCCACCTGCCTCCCTCACCTGGCCGTGGTCTCCCTGTTCCTCACCACTGCCATGTTTGCCCACCTGAAGCCCCCCTCCATCTCCTCCCCATCCCTGGACCTGGTGGTGTCAGTTCTGTAGTCGGTGGTGCCTCCAGCAGTGAACCCCCTCATCTACAGCATGAGGAACCAGGAGCTCAAGGATGCCCTCTGGAAACTAATGACTGGATTTCTTCTGAAGCTATAAACTGTCTCTATCTTCTTCTACGTAAGAGTATATTCTATCTCATTGCAGGTTCATCCCGTGTGCAGTATTTTTTGTCTCTTTTTAGTTTTTTAAATTATGATAATATTTTAATTCTATTTGTAATTCACTGCATGCTTTTCTTTTCACACTGAGTGGCTGTGTCAGTGTGGAATTGTGCTCTCTGTGTTTAAGGAAAATTAAGGGTCCTTCACCAAATTTTTTAGTTGACATCCTTTCACCAAGGCCTTTCTAGAGCTGCAGGGACAGTTCCTGTGTGCATGGGTGGGAGGGAAAAGAGCTTTCGCATGGCAGCCCTACCAGGGAGCAGCAGCGCTTGTTCTTCCAGAGCTGTTCTGGTTCCACTCCACACTCCTCTTCTCATCCCTGGTGTTGGTGCAAGGCCTGAGTGCTCTGGCAGCTTGGTCACCGTCCTGCTGTGTGTCAGTCCTGTGAGTGCAGGCAGGGAGAGGCAATGGGCACTGCTGTGACAGAGCTGGCCCCAGAACAGCCTTTCCAGATAGAAAGGTGATCTCCTCAGGGCAGGACCTGAATGTTTATGTCTTCTTAAAAAAATTATCTCAAGAACATGCCCAAGAAAGTGACCCACAGATTAAACACCATTGTACATCTGAACAGTGTGTGTGTGCAGGGCTGACACACAGCAGTGTCCTCTCACAGCCAGGCTCCTGCCAGAGACCTGCAGGACCAGCAGAGCAGGGGCTGAGCTGTGCCCCTGTGCACTGGACACCCCATGGAAGGAGCCTCAGGTCAATCATCATGGACTGGCCCCTCACAACCACCATTTCCAGCACTGGCTTCTCACCCATAGAGGTTGTTCTTCCCTCCACAGAGGGACACTGAATGAGTAGTTCAGCAGTCCATGTTTGCTTTATACAGGTGTTGAGGTTTGGATTGCGGGATGGCAACCGTGGCAGATGTGGGTGTTAGCCCCCTCTCCTCCCCCTTCCTTCTTCAGCCCCTTCTTCTCCCCCCTTCCTACTCAGGACAGGCGATTGGGAAAGAAAGGAGGACAGAGAGAAGAGAGTTGGAAAAATTAAAAATGTTTTACTAATGCTAGCAATAAAAATAGAGAAAATAATACAAAATCACAGTATCACAGTATGTTTGGGATTGGAAGGGACCTCAAAAGATCATCTAGTCCAATCCCCCTGCTGCAGCAGGAACGCCCAGGTGGGGTCGCACAGGAACATGTCCAGGCGGGTTTTGAATGTCTCCAGAGAAGGAGACTCCACAACTTCCCTGGGCAGCCTGTTCCAGTGTCTGTCACCCTTACTGAGAAGAAGTTTCTTCTCAAATTTAAGTGGAACCTCTTGTGTTCCAGCTTGATCCCATTACCCCTTGTCCTATCATTGTTTGCCACTAAGAAGAGCCTGGCTCCATCCTCATGGCACTCACCCTTTATATATTTATAAACATTAATAAGGTCACCCCTCAGTCTCCTCTTCTCAAAACTAAAGAGACCCAGCTCCCTCAGCCTTTCTTCATAAGGGAGATGCTCCACTCCCTTAATCATCTTCGTTGCCGCACACTGGACCCTCTCCAGCAGTTCCCTGTCCTGCTGGAACTGAGGGGCCCAGAACTGGACACAATATTCCAGATGTGGTCTCACCAGGGCAGAGCAGAGGGGAAGGAGAACCTCTCTCTATCTACTGACCACCCCCCTTGTAATACACCCCAGGTACCATTGGCTTCCTGGCCACAAGGGCCCAGTGCTGGCTCATGGTCACCCTGCTGTCCACCAGGACCCCCAGGTCCCTTTCCCCTACACTGCTCTCTAATATGTAATTTCCCCACCTATACTGGAACCTGGGGCTGTTCCTGCCCAGATGCAGGAGTCTACACTTACCCTAGTTAAATTTCATTAGGTTATTCCCCGCCCAACTCTCCAGCCTGTCCAGGTCCAATAAAACCAATCTTGAAAGTCCCAGCAACTGCTCATGCAGATCAGGGGCCGGCACCCGAAGTCCTGGACTGGACTCTGCAGCCAACCAGAGCTGGATTCAGTCTGGCACTGGCCTCAGTTTTCAGGGAATACTAGCAAGGTCCTCTCCTAATGTCGGCCAGAAGGAAAAGGGGTGAGATCCTCATGATCTCCCACTTTTACATGAAGTATTCACGTGAACGGGATGCTATACGCTGTTTGTCAGTTTCGAGTCACCTGTTTTCTCGTTGCCCCTCTCGCAAGATATACATCTGTCCTTATCAGTGACCTCGCATTCCATTGCTATGGTTACCAAAACATGTGTCTGACTTTCCAGAAAAATGCAGCTAATATGAAGCTTTAGCTGACAGGCAAATTCACTAAAAGAGAAACTTGTTTTTAACTAAACCAGGACAACAGATGAGAAGTGAGCATGTGCATCATGTACGTGAGGTGACACGAACACAAGTGAGCACAAATATCATCACTATTCCTTGGGGTTCCATGAAGGCCTGTGGCACAGACCTTGAGGTTACTTCGTGTTGGGAGGAACATCCCATAGGAAATTACCTGAATGCAGCAGTTGTACTTCCTTGAACTGAGGTCCCTGTGTCCATTCCTCATGACGTGGGACATGGATGACACACCACAGGGCTGAGGTGTCTCCTGTCCTTTTGGAGTGGCAACAGGAGGCCAGTGCCTCTGTGTAAAAGTGACAGACTCCGTCTTTGAACATCCCTGGGTGCATAAGGTGTCCATGAGGCCAGCTCAGATGTGGACATCTGACAGACACTGACATTTCTGTGTGTGACTCCGGAAACAAACCCCACTGCCCAATGAGATTCATCTCGGCTGCCTTAGGATCATTGCAAGTGCTCCAGTCTGCTACCTCACCATTGCCTGTTATTCTGGATTGTGACCTCATAAGAACCAGGGTAATCAGAGAGGTTCTGGGGTCTTTGGAAAAGGCAGACATCAAAGCCATGTTCAAGAAAGGCTGGAACAGGTATTGGGAGAATTGCACATTGGTCAACCTGCTTCTGTCCCTGGGATTTCAGCACTTTTGAGGGTGATGAAAAGGTGGGTCGAGGCCACGAACAACCTCCCCTGGTTCACCAAGCCTTGATCAGGATAGTGAGACAAGATGAGTGAGACAAGGGCTCTCTTCAGGCAAGGCAAAGAAGTGGGATGGGTGTCTACAGCCTGCAGGGAAAGAGGGGCAGGTGTAGGACTGTGTAGAACACGCTTCAGTCTTGGTCAGGTCTGGGGCGCTAAGGACGGGAATGGATCGGTGTGGTATTATGAGGTCAGTTGTGTCTCAGGAATTCATAATCCAGTGTAGAAATATGTGGCTGTGATGTGTTGTCATGTCCATCCCACCTGAGAACATGACGGGACAGCAGCAGGAACATGGTCGTGTCTGTCAGAGAAGCTGAAGTTCCAGCAGCAGTCATGGGATTTAGAAGATCATGGTGAGGTTACTTGCCTTCTGTCAGGTAAAAGACCACAAGAAGCATAACGGGTTGGGTTCCCTGCTTGAAGAACAATTTTTGAGACGGTTGAGTTTTCCTTAGTAGCAGAAAAAAACAAGAGAGATAAAAAATAACTCACAACGTGCAACTTCGATGATGGAGACTGGATATGAGGAGTAAGAAATGTCACGGAAGGGCAGTGCTGTGGGGCAAGAGGTGACCCAGAGGGAGCTGGATCAGCCCATGGTTTGTGTTCCAAAGAGCAGCCAGTGAGGGTGCAGACACAGCAGTGAAGGTGCAGAAATGCTGGGGTGAGAGCAGGTGGGGAAGCGAGATGGGTGTCTGCAGCCTGCAGGGAGAGAGGGGCAGGGGTAGCACCGTGTAAAACAGCCTGTGGCGGAGATGGCAAAGGGCGCTGTAAGGCTGGAAGGGACCCACAGAACCCGGGTCTGTGTCCCCTTGGCCATGGCAGTTGTCTCTGCCACTGAGGCCCAGGAGAAGACATGTTGTCCTCATGGCACTGGGGCCTCGCTGCCTCCTTGCAGCCCCATGGGGAAGCTGGAAGTTGTTGTCCCAGTGTTGTCCTTCCCTGGGCCTTGCACACCCACATCCCACGGTCCCAGGAAGAGCCCTGAGCCGTGTGTGAGGGACAGGATCCCCCTTCCCATTGCCTGGAGGTCAGGGCTTCTCCTCTCTGCTTCAGAAAGCAAACCAAGGGTTTTCTCAGCATCAGAGCTGAAGAAAAGACTCAAAGGAGACCTCATGATGGCTACAGCTTCCTCACAAGGGGGTAAGGAAGGGAAGGTACTGATGTATACTCTCTGGTGACCAATGACAATACCCAAGGGAATGGCAGAAGATGTGCCAGGGGAGGGTCAGTGGGACATGAGGAAAAGGTTCTTCTTTCCTCAGAGGTGCTGGACACTGAACAGGCTCCCCAGGGAGGTGTCACAGCCCCAACCTGACAGTGTTCAAGAAGAGACTGGACAACGTCCTCAGACACACGGGGTGACCTGTGGGGTGTCCTGTGCAGGGACAGGAGTTGGACTCCATGATCCTCGTGGGTCTCTTCCAACTCAGGACATTCTATGATTCTATGAAATACTACGTCAAAAGCCCATGTTTTCACTGTACGGATGAGTTGTAAACATACACATGCGCATGTCCACTGTGTGCATGTGGTGAGATGAACCCAAGTGAGCACAAATCCATCAGCTATTCCTTGGGGTGCCATAAAGGTCAGTGGGACAGAGATGGTGTTCAGGGGTCTCTTCCAACCTGCGTTATTGTAGGATTCCATGAATCTTTTCCTTGGAGATATAAAATGCCCCAAAGTAAATACAGCAGCTCCTCTGAGGAACGTTTCTCCACTCAAACCCTTGATAGAAATCTATTAGATAAATGCGATGAAAGCAGCTTAGTTTGATCTGCTCACATACTGGACCACAAGGAGGGTGATGGTGGGTATGATGTCGTGTGGTCACTTGTGTCTCAGGAACTCATAGTCCAGTAGGAAGCCAATGGCTGTGGAGGGCACTGTGAGGTCACTTCTGCCTCTGCAGGGGATTGGCCAACAGCAGGAACATGGCTGGGAAAGGACTGTGAGGTCACACGCACGAGACGAGCAATCGGGCCCAATCAGCATGGCTGGATGAAAGGCAGGTCCTGCTGGACCAGCCTGATCTCCTTATGTGACAAGGTGACCGGCTGAGCAGATGAGGGAAAGTCTGTCGTGGGGAGTGAATCCGCCACACAGGCTGTGGGTGTTGTGTCCTTAGACTGCAGTAAAGCCTGTGACACCGTATCCCACAGCATCTCCTGGAGAAGCTGCAGCTCGTGGCCTGGATGGTGTATCTGCGATGGGTAAAGAACTGGCTGGAAGGCATTTTGTCCCCTGGAGCCATTTGTCCCCTTCCTGTTCACATGGACATCCTGTGAATGCATCACTGCTCTACCCCAGTGTAGACAGGACCTCTCACCTCACCTGTGCCACTGGTTTCTACAGCAGCCTCATCCTGGACTGTGGGTTCTCCAGAACAGCCCTCCCAAGACAGTTTGACAAAGCCTTTTTTCTACACCTTCCCCACATCCCTGTTCAATCCCCTCATGTACAGTTCAAGGACCAGAAAGTTTGGGCACAAGTGAAGCATTGAGAAAAATGGTCAGGAAAGCTTAGAGGTGCACAGAGAGCCCATCAACATGTTGTCAAGCTGCTCTCTTCTGAACAGGCCAAGAAGACCAGCACAGCATTTGCTGTGTCCCAGAAACTCTCCTAGAAGGTTGGGATATGGAGAAAAGGTTTGGTCTGGGAAGGGACAGACAGGGGCTGGTGGAACTGGCTGGTGTGACCGTGAGACGTCTCTCAAACACCTCAGAAAAGTCCTGGCTCTCAGGGAGGCTGCATGGTCCTCTGAGAAAGAAAATATAAAAAATGACTTATCATGGAATCATAGAATAATTGTGGTTTGAAGAGACCCTTAAGATCGACTCCAACCATAACCTAAATCTAGCAATAAACCATGTCCCTAAGAACCTCTTCTGCATGTCTTTTAAACACCTTCAGTGATGGTGACTCCACAACCTCACTGGGCAGTCTGCTCCATTGCTTCAAAACCCTTTCCCTGTAGAATTTTTTCCTCATATCCAATCTAAACCTCCCTGTGTGCAACTTGAGGCCATTTCCTCTTGTCCTATCACTTGCTACTTGGGAGAAGAGACCAACACCCTCCATGATAAAACCTCCTTTCAGGTAATTGTAGACAGCGACAAGGTCTCCCCTCAGCCTCCTGTTCTCAAGGCTGAACAGCCCCAGCTCCCTCAAACGCTCCTCATCAGACTGGTGCTCCAGACCCTTCACCAGCCTTGTCACCCTCCTCTGAACTCTCTCCAGCACCTCAATGTCTTCCTTGCCATGAGGGGCCTAAAACTGCCCCCAGGATTCAAGGTGCAGCCTCACCAGTGCCCAGTACAAAGGGACGATCACTTCTCTAGTCCTGCTAAAGCTCTGATTGAATCAAGGCTTGAACACCTTGGTGTGACCCAGTTGGTGACAGGCTGGACTGCAGACTCCTGAGGTCCCTTCAACCTCAGTTCTCTCATGATCCCATTGTGATGTTGGGCTCTGTTTCAGACTGGAGCAGAGCAGGCGATGATGGGGCAGGACCCACCTGTGCTGTAGGTGACCATCTAAACCAACATCTCAGCCAGGGAACCAGCCAACACCTCAGTGTGACTCGCTCTGGGCAACGTGTGAGGAGTCCTGGGCAGGGAAGGTTCAGAGGGCATGGGGCGCTGTGCAAGACACAACATGATCTTGGCTTCATGCCTGCAGGCCCATCAGATGTCAGTTGATGTCAATGAAAATTAAAATAAGTCTTTGGCGGGGTTTCTTTTATTTGAAAAGGAAAGAGTTCTCCAGAACTGGGCATGGATTTAGGACACAAAAGTTTTCAGCTCCAGGGACACAAACACCTGGTGCCAGTGTAGATGCCCCGGGAACCCCTGCCCAGGCTCCACCTGCACTGCAAGGTGCTCTGGTCTCCCCAGGTCCTGTGTGATGCCAATCCCAGGCCAGCACCCCAGGTACACTGGGGCCCCTAAAATGGCACTGGCTGTTTACGGTGAGACAGCTGATGACTGATGTCTGTCTGGAATCCTCAAACATTTTGTTTTGGGATTTTTGTTTTGTTGGTTTGTTGGTTGGTTTGGGTATTGGTTTTGGTTGTTGTTCTTGGTTGGTTGGTTTGGTTTTTGTTTTGCTTTGGTATTGTGGGTGTTTTTATTTATTTTGTTTAGTTTGTTATTTTCATTGATTGGAGATTTTTGTTTAGTTGTTTTTTTAACATATTAAAATTTAAAAGAAAAAAGACAAAAGGAAAATTATAAACAAGTTTAATAAGGGAAAGAGAAGAAATATTGGTCTTCCCCTGTACTTCTATTACCAACACTCTATTGTTTCATCTCCCTCGTCATTCAGGAGTTCCCACCTCTCCTGATTAAATGTCCCTGTCCAAGGACAACTTTCCAGCACTGTCTGGACGTTTGCCCTTCCCAGTGCTCTCAGGTTTCTCCTCCACTTGCTCTTTGGTCATTCAGTGGCCTCTCAACTGTCTGGTTTCTGCTTTGAGCTTCAGGGAGTTACAAACTTGCCCCATTCTTCAGAGCTCTAATTGACATGGCAGTCAACACGTTCATTGTGTTTATTTCTACCCTCTCCTATCTCTCTGTCTAAACCAGTTCTTGTGTGGGTGTCCCTTGTGGATGCTAGACCTCATCAGATCCAGCTTACACACACAGTGAGGAAAGTGTTTTGCTGTTTATTGAACTGTGCAGTGTTTGCACAGGAGAGCAGGTGGAGCTGGTGCACAGGAGCTGCAGCATCTCCTGCAGAGCTCAGTGGAGAAGTCTGATGTAGGAAAAGTGATGCAATCTCTGGTGGCCAATGAGGAAACCGGCAGACTGGGGGTGGGGGTGAGGAGCCAGGTTGTCCATACAGTGTCCAGCCTCAAGGGACTGTTCTCCTGCCTGTCCAGATGTCTTCAGGAGACCCTCGGGATCAATGCCCAGTGTAGAATGCTGCTGTCACTTCTTCTACACACTGGAAAATGACAGAAAACAACCTTGAAATAATAAACCTCCTTTATGAAATCTTCTTTGAAACCTTCATCAGCAAGTGTCCCATTGAAACCTCTCCAGTTAGTTCTACAAGTCTGGAAGATTTGAATGAAATTACAGAAAGAAACATCGCTCGTTAGGGCTTTCTGTGTTTTAATGAGCCCCATGGTGTATTTGGTGCTGAGACCATGAACCTCAGATACCAAGGACAGACTGAAGAATCTGCTCAAGAAGTCCAAGTCAGAACAAACTCCAAAGTACCTTGAAGCATTAATGGGCCCCACTGAGGGCTGTTCCTGACAAAGCCTCCCCAGGGACTCGTTAGAGCAGATAATTGGAGGCTGTGATTGCAACAGGCAAAGGCAAAGTGCAGCAGCTCTGATGCTGAGAAAGCCCTTGGTTTGTCTGATGAAGGACAATGGCCAAGCCTTGAGCCCCTGCCCCTGGGAAGGGAGATCCTGTCCCTCACGGGTGGCTCAGGGCTCTTCCTGGGGCTGTGGGGAGTGCGATACCCAGTGCAGGACAACGGTGTCATACCTCTTTGTCTCCCTGGGGGGGTGCAAGGAGGCAAAGAAGCCCCATGGCCATGACGACAACGCATCTTTTCTTAGGCCTTGTTGTAAGAAGCATCAGCCATAGCCAAGGGGACAAAGACCTTGGCTCTTTCAGGGACATCTGGCCTCACTCTTGGCCATGTCCACAATGGTCCATCCTGCACTGTCCCAGGCCTGTGGCTGTTTCCCCACAGGCTGCAGACACCCCATGAGCTTCCCCACCTTGTTCTCAGCCCAGTGTGTCCCCACCTGTGCTGCTGTCTCTCCATCCTCACCAGCTGTTTTTTGAAACACAAAGCCATGGCTGATCTGGACTCCTCTGAATGACCACAGCATGTGCTCAGAATGACATTTCTTTATCCTGAGCTCCACTCTGGACATCCAGAGCTGCAGTTACTGATGGTTTTCCTTTCTCATGATGTTTCCCAACAACAACAACAACAAAATTAAAAATTGCCATCATCCTGGAAAGTGATTTTCAAGTTTTCTGAAGCTACTACTGCCCTTTGTTGTCGTGGTTTTACCACAGCCACCAACCAAGACCATGGGAGCTGCTCACATCCTGCCCTCAGGCCCCAAGGGGGATAAGGGAGAGAACTGAATGGGAAGGGAGAAACTTGTGGGTTTAGAAAAAACAATAATAAGACAATAAAAATCATAAAAGTAACACCCTAGTAATAATAATATACTTATACTATTTCTATTTACATAAAGTATAATATATGATACTCAGTGCAATCGCCGACAGAACTCCAGTTGTGCTGAACAGGCAGCCCAAAAGAAGAGAGCACCCTGGTCCTGAACAGCTGATCCAGCAAGAGAAAGTACAAGTGCAAAACGCAGAGAGGCCCAAGGGCCAAGTGAAAAACAGCAAGATGTCATAAAAATGAACTAACACTGAACTCCCCATAGAATGGAACTTCCGAACGCAGCTAAGCAAAGTAGCCGAAAACCCAAAACTAATGGGCTGGAAAAGGCATCTCCAGCTTTATACCGAGCATGACACTAATGGTAGAGAATAGCTCGTTGATTGACCTGGATGTCAATCCAGGTGCTGTTTGTCTGTGCCTCCTCTTACCAGTTTGCACCTGCAGCTGCACTCCAGAGAAGTCCTTGGTTTCACTGACAATAGTCCAGGTAAATTAAATAGAAATAGGTAAATTAAATTAAGAAAATATAATCAGTACTCTCCCCCATGTAACTCCAGTCACACGGAGCAGCCAGTCCTGCAGAAGGGAGCACCTTGGTCCTGAACAGCCCATCCCAGCAAGGGAGAGCAAAAGGGCAACAGGTAGAAAGGCCCAAAGGCCAACGGCAAAATGGCAGAACGGCAAAAGGCCGAACTGACATCGAACTCCTGACAGAATGAAACTTCTGAACGGAACTGACCAAACCAGCTGGAAAACCCAAAGTAACGGATGTAACAAGCCCTAAAAGCGGCTTCAGCTTTAGACTGAGCATGACGCTAATCATAGGGAATATTTCATTGATCAGCCTGCACGTCAATCCAGGTGCTGTCCTGTCTGTGTCCCCTCCTGCCAATCTGCATCCACAGCTGGATGGCCAAAGAAGTCCTTGGTTTCCCTGACAACAGCCAAGGTACCAGTGAGTTCTGACGTTCCTTTCATAGCAAATGGCAAACACTGTAAAGCTGCTAAAAGACAAAATGAACTCTATCCCAGGGAAGAAACAGCGTTATCTCATTATTCTCATAGTAAATCTGAACAAAAGACTGTACTGGCTGTGAAGGAGAGAGGTTCAAAATGCATGAAGAAAATTAACTCAATTTCAGCAAAAACAGCATGTTTCCTCAGGCTCCACTTCACCAGGCTAAAGAAGTTTGGGTCTCAATATCTCCACACATGACCCAGACTTTCTCTGGCCACACGACAGCTCCTCCCGTTCCTCCAGAATGGGGAACCTCACACTGGGACACACGGCTCCAGATGTGACCACACCAGTGCTGAGTCACGATGGACAATAACTGCCCTTGTCTGGGTGGCCACGCTCCTCCCAGTGCAGCCCAATGTGCTCACGGGCATGTTCCTGTTTAGCACCATTGAGAACTGGCTGAACATCCAGGCTCAGAGGGTTGTGACCAGTGGCACAAAGCCCAGCAGGAGGCACCATGAGGAGCACTGAAGGACACCATATCCTAACCCAACATTTTCTCCTACAGGTGTCTCTTGGGTCCCTGGAACCACCTCAGTGACAAGGGGGACAACACTGCCTGTATGGGGTGGAGGAGATGGGGTCTGGAATGAGGGTCCAGGGGCAGTTTCTCCTGGTTGTTCATGCAGCAACAAGCTGGGCTGCATATTTGGAGAGAGGAACTCTTCCTAAGGGCCTCCAATGGGCTTGGGGATGGTCTAGATGCATTCAAGGACCTTTACGTCCTTATGTAAAAATATGTGGTGCCCAGAACTGCACACAGAACTCAAGGTGAGGCTGCACTAATGCTGAACACAGCAGCATATTCACCTATTTGACCACATGGCCATGCTGTGTTTGATGCACCCCAGGGTGGGGGTTACTGTCTTGACTGCTGGGGGACAGTGCTGCCTCCTATTGACCCTGTGCCAACCATCACGCCAGATCCCTTTCTGCAGGGCTGCTCTCCAGCCGCTCTCTCCCAATCTACACTTGCGCTCAGTGTTACTCTATCCCAGGTGAACAATCCAACACTTGGACTTGTTCAATTTCATGCTAAGTGCTGGGTCCTGCACTTGGGTCACAACAACCCCAGCCAGCACTACAGGCTCAGGGAAGAGCGGCTGGAAATCTGCCCAATGGAAAAGGCCCTGGGGGTGTTGATGGACAGTGACTGAACATGAGCCAGCGTGTGCCCCGGTGGTCAAGAAGGCCACCAGCATCCCAGCATGCATCAGGAATAGTGTGGCCAGCAGGACCAGGCAAGTGATCATCCCTCTGTTCTTGGCACTGGTGAGGATGCACCTCAAATCCTGTGTTCAGTTTTGGGCCCCTCACTACAAGAAAGACCTTGAGGTGCTGGAGTGAGTTCAGAGAAGGGCAACAAAGCTGGTGAGGGGTCTGGAGAACAAGTCAGATGGGGAGCAGTGGAGGTAACTGGGGCTGTTCAGCCTGGAGAACAGGAGGCTGAGGGGAGACCTTATTGCTGTCTACAGCTACCTGAAAGAAGGTTGGAACATGGAGGGTGTTGGTCTGTTCTCCCATATGGCAATTGGAGAAGAAGAGGAAACAGCCTGAAGTGGCACTTGGGAAGGTTCAGTTTGGATATTAGTAAAAATTTCTTCATGGAAGAGTTTGTGAGGCATCGGAACAGGCTGCCCAAGGAGTGGTTGAGTGACCATCCCTGGAGGTCTTTAAACTACATATAGATGAGGTTCTTAGGAATACGGTTTAGTGCCAGAGTTGGGTTAATGGTTGGACACAGTGATCTTGAGGGTCTCCTTCAACCTAAATGATTCTATGATCTCGTTGGGATGAGAAACATGGTGAGGCAGCTCTCCCAGATGGAGTACTGATATGGATGGATGGATGGATGGATGGATGGATGGAGAGATGGATTGGGACAGAGAGGGGGATCAGCCTATCAGCCTAAGGGCTGGGGCCAGCCACGGCATGATGGAAGCAAGGCCAGCCCCCCTTTGTCCCCTGCTCTTGTTTCCAAGAGATCCTTTACACCCATTGCTGGCAGCCCTCCTGTGCCAGCCCCTCTCACCAGCACACAACTCCTGGCCAGGAGCTCTTCATGCTGCTCCTGCTACCACAGTGACAGCGCAGCCTGCCCTGAGCTGGGGAATGCAGAAATAGGGTTCTGTGGGTCATTCATTCTGCTGTTTAAGCACAGAGCACAGGGAGCAGGCTGTGGTGCCTGGAAACCACAGTGAGACAGTCCAAGGCAGATCACTGAAGGTCCTTCACCATCTCCAGGAACACTGGGCACCCACAGATGGACACTCAAACCAGCACCATGATGTAACATGGTGCCCCATGTCCTCCCCTGAGCCATGAAAAACACAAGTACAGCAGCATGGCCTTGTGGGGGAAATTTATTCAGGCTGACCACAGTTTTGGAAGAAGAGCCCAAGCTCCAAATACTGAGACTGAGGAAATCCCCTTTTGTGGGGTGTTTCAAAAAGATGGCCCAAATTTCAGAAATACAGTGATTTCAAAATGGGTCCACACCTGTATTACAGAGATGTGACACAGGACACCAGCTGTACCAGGGCCCAGAAACAGGTAGACAGGCCTCTGAGTCACCGCTCTGGAGAAGTGCCGTGGGTGAAGAAATTCCTTGACAAACATGGTTATCACAGATGAAATGCTCAATGCACAGGAAGTTCCGGAGATGAACTGGAAATCACTTCTGAAGAGACATGGGTAACTTATTGCTGGTGACAGAAAAATGACTGAATCAGCTTCTTCAGTGCCACTTTCAGTTCCTGGTTCCTCATGCTGTAGATGAGGGGGTTCACTGCTGGAGGAACCACTGAGTACAGAACAGACACCACCAGGTCCAGGGATGGGGAGGAGATGGAGGGGGGCTTCAGGTGAGCAAATATGATAGTGCTGACAAAGAGAGAAACCACGGCCAGGTGAGGGAGGCAGGTGGAAAAGGCTTTGTGCCGTCCCTGCTCAGAGGGGATCCTCAGCACGGCCCTCAAGATCTGCACATAGGACACTACAATGAACACAAAACAGCCAAATCCTAAACAGATACTAACCACAAGAACCCCAAGTTACATGAGGTAGGCTTGTGAGCGGGAGAGCTTGAGGATCTGGGGGAGTTCACAGAAGAACTGGCCCAGGGCATTGCCCTTGCACAGGGGCAGTGAAAATGTATTGGCCGTGTGCAGCAGAGCATTGAGAAACCTAGTGGCCCAGGCAGCTGCTGCCATGTGGACACAAGCTCTGCTGCCCAGGAGGGTCCCGTAGTGCAGGGGTTTGCAGATGGCAACGTAGCGGTCGTACGACATGATGGTGAGAAGACAATACTCTCCTGTACCAAAAAAGACAAACAGAAAGACTTGGGCAACACATCCCAAAAAGGAGATGGTCCTGGTGCCCCAGAGGGAATTGGCCATGGATCTGGGGACAGTGGTGGAGACGCAGCCCAGGTCAAGGAGGGCGAGGCTGAGCAGGAAGAAGTACATGGGGGTGTGGAGGTGCTGGTCCCAGGCTATGGTGCTGATGATGAGGCCGTTGCCCAGGAGGGCAGCCAGGTAGATGCCCAGGAAGAGCCAGAAGTGCAAGAGCTGCAGCTGCCGTGTGTCTGTGAACGGCAGGAGGAGGAACTGGGTGATGGAGCTGCTGTTGGACATTGGCTGCCTGTGGGCATGAGGACCTGTGCAAGGAGGAAAAGGCAGTGACAAGTTAGGGGAGACTTCTCTGAGGAAAATAAACAGGCTGTTTCTCATGGAAAACCCCCTCCCTGATGGAGGGATGTGTCTGCGCATTCTCTCTTTCTACCAGCTGAGAAAAACTGCTTATCACTGTTTAAAATGCAGCTTGGGCATCTGGTTTCCATGAACACACTTCTGGGGCAAGACCCCAAAATTGGTGTCACAACAAAAACTGACCCACACACCCATCCCAACCCCAGAGAGCAAGAGCACCAAGGACAGGTGGAGAAACAGGGAAGGACACTGCAGTGCTACCAGAAAATAAAGCAAGGACAGAAAGGCAGACGGGCATGCTGTGGAACCTTCTCCTGACCCGGCTGTGCTGCTGCCACTCACATAATGACACTGTGGAGCAAGTACTTTTAGCACCTTTTTTGTGTACCCCGTTGCAGGAACCCTTCACCTGGAGGTCCAGCTGCTGAGGTGGAGACTCGTGACCTGGACCCCATGGCTTTGGGGCAGAGAATCTGCTGGGGAGGAGAGGAGACCAGGGGTTGCACTGGGAAATGTGTCTGCAATCGGAAGCGTGTGAGAGAATTCCCTAAATCCTGTCCCAGCATTTCTGGTAGCAGTTAACTCTCCCTGCCCATGTCTGTGCTGCCTGCAGCTGTGTGTCTGTCCCTGGGTCTGCTCCCGTCAGTGTCACAGACCCCGTCCCACCTGCTGTGTGCTCAGCTCTGTCCTGCTCACACCTCCTGGCACTGCCCAGGGGCAGCTCTGTGTGTGCAGGGGCTCAGGAGCAGCTCAGACCAGTCCTAACGAGAACTGGGGTCTCAGTGTCTTCTCCAAAGAGAGAAATAAATCCCCATCTCCCACTGCACACCCAGCCAACCAAGAGTGGAAAACTGAAAGCACAGACTCCTTCCCTTGCAGCGGTTGCTGTATCAATGTTGTTCAGAAGGACCCTCTGCCATGTCTGTGGGGGGGTCTGGAGCTCTGAGCAGCCCTGACCCACACAGCCCCCTTCAAGCCCACAAGCTCCCTGCCTGCCCTGCCGGGGGTTGCTCCTTCCCCCCACAGCTGCTGCCATGGGATCTCCCGGGCAGGCTGAGCGCTGACCCTGGCAGGCGGCAGAGTCCCTGCCCGGCACAGCCCTGGGGTGCAGGGACCCTGCTCTGCAGGACAGCCCTGGGCACCCCTGGGTGCTCACCCGGCTTCACAGCTGTTCAACATGGCCTGACAAGAGCCCCGTCCTTACAGATCCCACCAGCTGTGCCTGTGCCAGTGTCAGGAGATGCCTCCAGGAGCTACAGCTGCACTGCCCTGCACCCAGAGACTTACCATGGCAAGGGCTGCAAAGGTTTCTCCTCCAGTGAGCTTTCAGTCATCCTCCCAGTCCTGACCACCTTTAATCTCTCTCTGCCTTGCTCGTCTGCTGAGATCCCCAGGCAGAGCCCTCAGCCCTGCTGCGTGTGCAGAGGAGCTGCTCCTGGGCAGAGCTGTCTCTCTGCAGCGCTGCCGCTGCCATGAGCTCCCTGTGTCCCAGGAGCCCAGCCCAGCTCAGCAGCACAGGAGCAGCCCAAGGCGCTTTAATGACCCCTCTGGTGGGTTTGGTGCTGAGTCCATGAACCTCAGACCCTGAGAGGAAGGTGATGAAACTTCTCAAGAAGTGAAAGTCAGATTCAAACTCCAAAGTTTCTTGTAATGTTAATGGGTCCCACTGAGGGAACCTACTGAGAAACAATATCCAGGTCTGGTTAGAGAAGAAAACTGGAGGTCAGGAAAAGCACAGTGAAGATGGCTCTGATGCTGAGTAAACCTGGTTGTGTTTCTTTAACCAAAAGGCCAAGCCCTGACCCCCAGCCCTGGGAAGTTAGATCCTGTCCCTCCCATGTTGCCCAGGGCCCTTCCTGGGACAGTGTGATGTGGGGCTGTGCAAGGCCAAGGGCAGGACTATGGTCCCACACCTCCCAGGTTCCTGGCTGGGGACAAGGAGGCCATGAGGCCCCTGTGCTGCAAGGACAAGGTGTCTCCTCACAGGCATCAGAGGGGCAGACAACAGCCACAGCCAAGGGGAGAAGGAGCTCATGTCTGGTGGGGCTTTCAGCCTTTTTCCATCCCTTGATCATCTCCACGACAGCCTGTCCTGTGCTGTCCATCCCCTGCACCTCTGTCCCTGCAGGCTGGAGACATCCCCCCTGCTGCCCCACCTTGCTCCTGTCTGAGCATCTTCCTTCCTTTGCTGAGATCTCTCCATCCTCCCCAGCTGCTTCTTGAAGCACAAAGCCTTGGGCTGATGCAGACTCCCTCTGCTGACCTGCTCCACCACAGCACTGCCCTTCCATCACATTCCTTTCTGCTCATGTCCAGCCTGGACCTTCCCAGCTGCACTTTGGGCCATTATTTCTTTCTCATGCTCTTTCCCACTATGCAGAAACCTCCACCATCTCTGAAACCGCCCTTCAAGCACTCTCAGGCTACTCCTGCACTGCTGCAGCCTCCCCAGCGCTGCTGGGCCAAAGCAGCCCAGGTCCCTCAGCACCCCACCCCATGTGCACAAGGTGCTGAACCTGCCTTGGCACAGCCCTGCACTCTCCAGTTCCTCCCTGCTGCTCCAAACTGGGAAGCCGCACACTGGCACACACCCGTGTGTGTGGGTCACACCAGTGCTGAACCGACTGGGATGAGAACTGCAGGTGTCTGGGTCCCCACGCTCCTCCTCACGCAGCCCCGTGTGCAGCTGCCTTGTTCATGGTGAGCGTGCACCACGGGCTGCTGTGGGGACCTTGGAGTGCCCAGGCCCTTCTCCTCAAGGTCACTGCTCAGTGTGTCAGGTCCTGCTCTGTCCTGATCGATGGGGTTGTTCTCCCGCCCTGATACAGAACTGGAGACTTCAACTTGTCAAAATTCAGCACTTTCTGATGGGTGAATGCCAGATTTTCTCAAGGTCTGGACTCTCCCTGGCCTGAAGCTCTATTTGCTCTCCTGTTAATGTTTTCATGAAGTCGGCTTATCCTGATAAGGATTTCTCTCCCAAGATAACAGGATGAAGAGTTACAGGACACTGCGAATACTACCTCCTGGAGAAATTGTGGGGTCTTGTGCATTTGATACTAATAATGTCAGAGGTCTGGAGTAAGAGGAGAAGTTTCTCTTCAAGTGGTAGAGCAGCAGGAATGTGTGGAGCTCTGCCTGGGGACAGACAATGTCAGCTGAACGTTGAGGAGTCAGCATGAGAGGGAAGAACAACATGGGCAATGTTGTGGTGACTGGACATCAGCTACAGACTCACTGCTGAGGAAGAGGAATGACATGAGGCCTCCTTCAGACAAATGAAAGAAGCCTCATGTTTCCAGGGCCGTGTCCTCATGGCAGACCTGAGATATCCCAATATCTACGAGGAACCAGCCATCCAGGAGGGTTTGGAACCCATTGACAACATCTTCCTGACATGAGTGACTGAGGAGTCAGTGGGGTGAGGTGGCCTGTGAGACTTCACACTTACAAACCAGAAAGAGTTGGTCAGGATGGCACAGTCAGGGATGGGAAAGTGGAGCTGAGGCTCCTGGGAGATGAGCACAAGGCCAAGAGCAGGATTTCAGGAGAGCAGGATTTGGCTGCTGAGGGACCTGCTTGGGTCCTATGGGATATGACCTTGGTGTCTGCAGAGCTTTTCTCTCCCATCTCCTCCCTCCTCTCTCCCACCTGCTGTTGTGCAGCGTTTTTTACCCTTTCTCAAATACAATATCCCAGAGGTGCTGCCAGCATCACTGAGTGGCTCAGATTTGGGAACGAGTCCATATTGGAGCAGCTGAAATCGGCTCTGACATCGGTCAAACTCCAGTTGTCTTATCAGAGAGGTGACAACTGTAGCACATCAACACCTACACCCAGTTCCAAGACTTTGTCATGTAAACCCAATAGAGAGTGACAATGTGTTGGGTGTTACAGACTACATGATAATGTAGAAGAAATGGACAAGATCTTCGGTCAGTAACTCAAGGAGTAAGTCTGCAGTCAATGAGCAGGTTCCTATGGGGAACTGTAATTGCTCTGATATTCGCTGGCCTGACAAAGTGGCAAGTGCCAACAGTCCAGAGGATCCTGGGCCAACTGCTTAACATGTCTGCATTGTGAGCCAATGAGAGTGATGCTCACCTGGATCTGGAACTGGGAAACAAGGAAGGGCTGGTGAAGAATGTGAACATCAGTGTCCACCTTGGCTGTTGTGACCAGGACACAGTGGGTTCCCAGGCACCAGAGGGGAGGGAGGAAGGCCAGCAGCAGAGCACAGGCTGGTGGGCTCCAGAGGAGAAGACTTTGCCAAACTGGGGGGGCTGATTCAGGTGGTGCCATGGGAAGAAGCTCAGAAGGGTGAAGGAGCTGAGGAAATCTGATCAGCCTTACAGGACAGGCTGCTCCAAGCACAAGAATGATCTCTCCAAGTACCCAAGGAAAGAAGTATTTATGTCATGAGGTTGCTGATCTGAACTGATGGAGCTGCAGGGCACAAAGGCAGCACACAGGAGGTGGGAGCAGGGGAAGCTGCAAAGGAGGAATTTAGAAACCTTGTCCATGGATGCAGAGAATATGCCAAAGCTGCCCTGGAATTGATACCTGCAGGGGAGGCTGAGGGTAGCAAGATGAGCTGACACAGCTTCCTTAGAGAAAAAGACCAGGGTAACATAGACCTGCTGCTGAACTTTGTAAGAATAGAATCAAACAGGACTGAGGTACTTCATGGCTTCTTTGTCTCCATCTTCACCAGCAAGGTCTCCTGGACTTTGTTCCTGAAGGCAGGAGTCTGGAGAACACCCAGCAGTGGATGGGGCTCAAGTCAGGGGTGACCTGAGCAAACTCAGACACCATTACAGAACAGGAGATGGGTCACTTGACCAGCTAATGAACACAAGTATCGCTGTGCTGTGGCACCTGAGATTGCCAGGGACACCCACCTCTTGGTCCAGAGGAGTGTGACTCCTCTTGAGCTGTCCTGGGCTTTCCCCTCGCTCATATGATGATTTAGTTACGCACTTTTCTGACATATTCTGTCTTTCCTAGGAGACATTCCACACCAATATGAACTGGAGGCTGCTGATGCCACCTGTTCTGGAAAGGGAGAGAAGGGCGAGCAGGGAAGGAAACAAAAGAAATTTGGCTTTATTGCTATTTTTTATGGAAATGGTCACTGTTTGGCTATTCCTGAAATCCCCCTAATCATCCACACCAGACCTGAAGCCTTTAGGAAAACGATGAACACAGCCTTGGCTTTTAAGAGCATTTTCGATGTTAATGAGCCCTCTGCTGCCATGATCCTGAACTGCAGCTACTGAGAGAATGAACAAACCTCTAAGGAACTGAAAGGCAGAAGCAAACCCCAAGTTTCTGAGGGTGTTTGGACCCATGACGGGCCATCACTGACACAGCTGTGAAGGAAACTACCAGTGCAGGTCCCTGTCCCTGGAGGCTGGTGAAGGAAAGACTTGGAGACGCTGGTTCCAGGTGGTGAGGGCCATGTGGAGGTGGCTCTGATGCCATGTCAGCCCTTGATGCTTGTTCATCACCAGAATGGCTGAGCCCTGATCCCTGGGACCTGGTAGATTTTTCTCCAATGTTTTTCAAGGCTTTTCCTGTGGTCAGTGTGAGTGTTTTGTGTTTTGGGGGTGGTGTTTATGTCAAGTGCTGTTGCTTTAACTGCAAGGCTCTGGTTTTCTGTGGAGTTGGAAATGCCTGTGAGTTCCTCACAACTCATCCAGCTTCTTTCATACACCTGGCAGTGGTAACCAGTTACCTCAATGTCCCAGTCCCAAACTTGCTTGAATCCTCTATTTGGATCCATAGCCCATCACTGCAGGAGGTTCATGCATCCTCCAGGATCATGGATGATTCCTGAGGTCCATCCAAGTGTGGGCAGTGTAAGAGAGGAGCAGAGCAGGGTCAGCTCATGGGCCATGACTGAGCACAGCCACCCCAGCAGCAGCCGTTCCCCATCTCTCAGGAACAGCCATGCCCACAACATGGAAATGTCACTGCCATACAGGATTAGCCCAAGAGAGGCCTTTCTACTTTCCATATTCCAAGGAAAACCTTCCTCCTGTTGCTCCTCCACCTGCAGACATCAACTGCTTTCCATTTCTGGGCTCAGACATGGCTGGAATGGTTCACTGAAGCCATCAGCCATCTCATTGCTTCTCCCTGACATGCCCTGACCCTCTCCCACACCTACAATGGCCAATCACGGCTGCTCAGGCCTCCGGCTCTTCAGAAAAGACCTCGAGCTTCTTGATTCTTCCTGATGCTTATTATAAACTTCCTTGCTCTCTCCAGAGTTCACGGTGAGCTTTCTTGTCCATAACAGCCCCTTTATGACTATGTCTCACTAAATAGTTGTCTCTTTATGATCATTTGTGCAGAAATGAAATCAGCAGTTACATAGAAACTGATGCCGAGTGAGATGCCATGAAAACCTGATGAGTTCCCCCTGTGTCTGTGTCTCTCCTGGAAGGAGTCTGTCCCGAGAAGGGGATCCAGCTCATGCCACTCTCTGCAGAGGCACATGAGCAGTGTCCATCACCTGGGGAGGAACAGGGTGACTTCTGCAAGACCACCATTCATCTGAACCACTTAAGAGCTACCACAGATGCAGAGTACTCTTTTACAGATATTTAAATATAAGCATGTCATTTTTTTTTTCTTTAGAAACTGACATTCCTAGACAAATTGCACAAACATTTGAAGGACTTTTCATGCTTTTAACATGATTATCCACAGAAGGGTCACCACCTTTACATCTCAGGAAATGGGATCCAGAGTCCAAGGGCAGGATGGTTTGGGCTCTGTGCTGGGATCTGGAAACTGAAACATGCTCCCATCTCCCAGCCCCCTGCCCTCCTCAGTGAGGGTGTGAGACATTCTGCCAGCAAGGGCTGAACTCAAAGCCATGACCAGTATCTTATGTCCAACTGCAGCCAATGGTGTCCTGCCAGCTCAGGATTGGAGCTTCCATTGCTGGAGGTGTTTAAAAACTGTGCAGATGTGGTGCTTTGGGATATGGTTTAGTGGTGGACTTGGCAGTGTTTGAATTATGGTTGGACTCCACGTTCTTAATGGTCTTTCTGGCCTCAATGATTCCATGATTCTCTGATTCTCTGATTTGGGTTGAAACCATTTCAGTCCCATCACCTCCAGCTTCCCTCAGAGGCTGCTGTTGTGTGGCACAACTGTCCTGGCTCTCCAGGCAGGTTGGGCACTGGGTTGGTGCCTGCATTGGGAGTTTTCCCCTTCCTGGGGTAAAAGGCTGTTGAGCAGAGACAGTTGTAGAGATTTGGGTCACAGGGGTTTGCACCAATCCTGTCAAAACCTGAGCAGGATGAGCTTTGGAGCGCAGGAAATATGGAGATGCTCTGAAGGATGTTTTTGAACAGTGGTACTGTCACTAGTAACAGTAACAGGGAACTCCTTATTCTCACTGATGATGGTGATGAACTAAAGCTCTTTAATTTCATTCTTAACAGTCATTCTTGCTTTTCAAAACATCTTCTATACCTCAGCAGTTGTGTCTTGAAAGAAGCTCTTAGAACAATGATTTGTCCCTCCTGTGAGGTGGAGGTGGTGTAGGGGAATAGTTTCTTTTTGAGACAAAGATGCCAATAAACAGATCCCAGGTCAGTGCAAAGGCACAATGGAAGCCAGAATCTTTATGTGTGTGCACTGACACACACTGTCACCTGCATTTCCAGTCTCTGCAGTCCCAACTGTGCAGCAGAGTCTGGAGTTCTGAGCTCCCTTCATCTGCCCTGTGTGACACATGTAAAATGGAACTTCCCCAGTCCAATGGCTGGTTTTGATTCTCTTTACAGCCTGAAGCACCACATGGGTCAGGAGACGAGCCAGGATACCCAACCAGGACTCACATGCTCTGCACTTACAGTTCAGGTGCTCACTGTAATCTCAGCAGACATGTCACGCTGATGTCTGGGTGCAAGGAGCTGGTCAAGAGCCTCGTCTCCATTTCTGTAATGGTGGCTTTGCTGCCTGGCTGCTATGCAGACTCTGTACATGGATGCTGACACCTCTTCAGTAACCTGTTCTGAAAGGATCAACAAGATAGGAATGAACTGAGTGAAAAAGAAGAACCTGGCTGCGGGCAAATGAAAAGGAATGCAATAGATGTGTGTCAGGGCTATTTGGGGGCACTTGTAAAACCACCCTGCACCTCATGTGAATTATTCTTGTGCTCAGGGAGCACCTGAGAGCTGTCCCTAAATTGAAAACATGAAGGGGAAGGAAGGACAGCGTCATTCAGGTTCAAAGGGAACTCAGGACATGTCTTGACCAACCTCCTGCTCACAGCAGGGTCAGACCAGATTACTCAGGGCTTGATCCAAACACATCTTGGTCACTTTCTGGGACAGAGTGAGTGCGCACTCCTGGGAAACAGCTTCCAGTGCTTGACTGTCCTCAGGATTGGAAAGCTTCTGCTTTCTATAGCACCTTTCCAAGCCCAACCATCCAGATTGTTTTTACCCATCTACTTACACACTGACACAGACCATAATATGCTACCTTGGGTACAAGAATGTTGTGGGAGATGATGCTGAATGCCTTGCTGACTTCCAGGTAACAGACCATCAATGCTCCCCCCACATCCACAACGCTGTCTTTTCATCACAGAAAGCAAAGAGGATGGACAGGCACAACCTGCCCTGGGCAAACCCCATCACCTTCTCTTCCAGACACCCAAAATGGGGTCCCAGTGGACATGTTCTGGGGAACAGCCCTTACTTCCCCCGCTCACCCATTGGCCATTTTGAAAAGTGCACACACTGTGTGAGAGCTGCCAGTGGTCAGGGAGTCCCCCCAGTCTCCATGAGCTTTCCAAGATGGTGGAGAGTGGCCTCACTGTGACATCGTCCTGCTGTCCCAGCTCCTGGGATGCTGCCCCTGCTGTCCCATAGACTGGAAAGGATTGTGTTAGTTCCAGTGACCACTGACTTGATCCCCATGGTTGTTCTGACTCCAGTCAAAGAGACATGGAAGACCTTGCTGGAGAAAAGGGAGAACAAGAGGACACAGAGATTCTCACTTCTTATTAAATTCATCAGTAGCCACACATTGTCTTTGTCTCTCCTTTAACTGTTCCTGCAGTAGTAACAGCTCATTATGGGCCCTTGAATTGCCTTATAGGTCAGGACTGAGCTTTGATCTGGACTGTTGCTGTGCTTGGAGGCTGCTGTCCTTGCAGACCAGATGAACTCACTCCTGCCACCCTGCCTGGCAGTTCATTCCATCCGTGTCACAGCTCTGTCTGCAGCACTGACAGCTCCAGCTCCCCCAGGCAGGTCCCTGGCTGAGGACATTGCCTCACATCTGGGCTGAGCCACCCCAGCTGTGGCACCAGCCCAGCTCTGACCTGCCACAAGAAACCTGGTACCAAGTGTCCAAGAGCCCATGTGTACAAAGGTTTGGCTTCAGAGCACAGACATGACATGGCCAAAGACTGATGAATGTCTCTCTAGACGTAGGAGTATAAAACCAGAACAAAATGCCTAAAGTCATTCAACTGAAGATATTCCTTCCCCATTTTTCAGAAATTAGATAATTTGCTGTAACATTCCTGGTGTCCTGTCTAATGATGGGACAAGAAAAGATTATTCTCATATCGAATCATTTTATAAAATGAAAAATACAATGTGGAAAGAAATGTCTCTGAAGAGGAGAGAGAATCAACATCACTGATTACTTCAACTTCAAAGTTGTGCCCCTGGAGGCCCAGGGACACCTGGAGGAGCCCAGAGGGGACAGAGAAAGGGACATCATGGGCTGCTCCTGTACTGCTGAGCTGGGCTGGGCTCCTGGGACACAGGGAGCTCATGGCAGCGGCAGCGCTGCAGAGAGACAGCTCTGCCCAGGAGCAGCTCCTCTGCACACGCAGCAGGGCTGAGGGCTCTGCCTGCAGCACCGAGGGCACAGGAGCCAGGCACAGAGAGATTAAAGGCAATGTGGGGTGCTTGGTTGCTGAGGATTCAATGAGACAAATCACAGTTCTAACACGGTAAGTCTCTGGCTGTAGGACAATGCAGCTGCATTTCCTGGAGTGAGACGTTAAGCTAATACATTCCATGATTTACAGGATGTATCAGTTCTCTCTCACAGTATCTCTGTTGTAGAGGACAAGAACATGGTCCAGACCAGCGCTTCCCTGCTGCACTGTCAGAGGGACAGGGAATGATGACAACTTCTGCTGAGGGAGACCCAGGGGGAGCACCCAGGGGTGCCCAGGGCTGTCCTGCAGAGCAGGGTCCCTGTCTGGGGGAGATCCCCACGGTCCTGTGGGGACAAGCTGTGGGGGGAAGGAGCATCCCCGATAAGGGCAGGAAAGGTGCTTCTGCTCTGGAGAGGGTGCTGTGTGGGTCAGGGCTTCTCACAGCTCCAGATCACCTGCAGGATTTTTCTAAGGCGATGCCCCAATGACAAGATCAATGTAAGGATTAGCAGAGAGATAAGGAGCTTTCCTGAGCCTGTCTTTTCAGTTTCCTCTCCCAAGGGGTGGGGGGTGCAGGAAAGGATGAAATGAAAATGAGCCCTCATGCTTAAACAAGTCAGGGAGACTCCTGAACTGCAACTCTGAGTGATCAGTACATCTGCCAGAAGGCTCATGCCATCCCTTCCCCACCCCTCTGCCTGTGCACAGCACCTGCATCACCTTGGCTGGACCCCTCAGCCTTAGTCTGACCTGTCCTGTTTTCCAGCCTGCAAACAGGAAGATGCCCCCAGGCAGTGCCCTGTGAACAGGCAGGATCTGTAGGGCCAGGGGGAGGGCACAGAGGGTGGGATGGTCTGTGAGCACTGAAAGGGAAGAGACATGGACAGGGAAACACCTCCCAGGGGGAGAATCTCCAGGCAGCAGGGAAATGATCAGAAATTAGAGGAAACTAAACCCGGAATTGTTATGGGAGGGAGAACAGAGAAAGTCGCTGTGATCCCGCGCAGGTCAGATCCCTCCTGTGAGCAGCCCCCTGGCCTCCTGTCCCATCCAGCAAAGCCTCTGCCCTCAGGGCCGGGGGCTCCAAGGCATGAAGCAGCTCCTGTGCAGCCAGAGTTCCAGTTCCTCTGCAGAGCACAGGGGCTGAGAGCAGCTGCCCGGCAGTGTTGGTGTCTGGGAGGTGGCTGCACAGCTGGGGAAGGGTGACGCTGTCTGAGTGCCCGGCTGCCTCTGCCCTGGCCTCTCTCACACCCACCCTCACCGCATTTTCCTTCTTGCTCCCCTGCTCTGGGTCACTGCTGTTGGGATCTTGTTCTTGCTGTCAGGCTCTCTGGGGATGGCAGTTTCAGCTGCAGAGTCACAGCCTGATCTTGTGGGTCCTTTCCTGCAGGTGTGTCCATGGGCACACGTGTCCCAGCTTTGCTCTGACCTGTGGGCTGTGGGCAATGCAGTCTGTGGGGTTGGGGAATGAGCTGAGTGTGTCCTGGGCTAAGCGTGGGGTGCTGAGACCTTCGGAAAGGGTGAGACCTGTCATGGTCTGAGGTGGATCCCTCTGCTCTCAGCAGTGCCTGGTGGCTTTTCAGGGTAACATGGGAGTGTGATCAGCCCCCATCTCAGAAAGGTGCCAGCCCAGGGCAGCTGGAGCAAGAGAGAGGGACAGAGCAGCTGCCCTCACTCTGCACTGACCCACAGGCACCCTCTGGTCTTGCAGGACTCGCTCTGTTCTCCCTGAGTGCAGCAGAAATGCTGAGGGTTTCTGACACCCAACAACACTCTGCAGTGAATATGGGGGGATATGTAAAATACCTGGAATTCCTAAACTGCCTTCACCATCTCTGTTCCCTATCACTGGGAAAGCAAGTGCTGACAGCCCTTCTGTGTTAGCAGAACCAGGACAGTCCCCACCGTTCCCGTGGCCCCACTTCTGCAGAGGTGGGCTGACTTATCAACGGCCCATGGGCACAGGCCCTGCTCTTGGTTGCACATTTTCCAGCCCAAGCAGGGCTGCAGCCACAGTGCTGAAAAAGGTTCTCCTAGAAAAACACAAGAGTGTCTGTGTGTGACAGGGGAGGGTTTATGGGAGTTGGTTTGATTTTTGTCAGAGAACTCTGCCCTGGATTCTCACTGTCTTTTTTTTTTTTTCTCATGACAGCGCCCCTTGCTCAGGAAAAGCAAATGTCCAACAGCAGCTCCATCACCCAGTTCCTCCTCCTGCCATTCACAGACACACGGGAGCTGCAGCTCTTGCACTTCTGGCTCTTCCTGGGCATCTACCTGGCTGCCCTCCTGGGCAACGGCCTCATCATCAGCACCATAGCCTGGGACCAGCACCTCCACACCCCCATGTACTTCTTCCTGCTCAACCTCGCCCTCCTTGACCTGGGCTCCATCTCCACCATTGTCCCTAAGTCCATGGCCAACTCTTTGTGGGATTCCAGGGTCATTTCCTATGCAGGGTGTGCTGCCCAGGTCTTCTTTGTATTTTTCTTGCTTAGTGCAGAGTATTCTCTCCTCACCATCATGTCATACGACCGCTATGTTGCCATCTGCAAACCCCTGCACTACGGGACCGTCCTGGGCAGCAGAGCTTGTGTCCACACGGCAGCAGCTGCCTGGGCCACTGGGTTTCTCTATTCTCTGCTGCACACGGCCAATACATTTTCACTGCCCCTGTGCAAGGGCAATGCCCTGGGCCAGTTCTTCTGTGAAATCCCCCAGATTCTCAAGCTCTCCTGCTCACAATCCTATCTCAAGGAACTTGGGCTTCTGATGGTCAGTGTCTGTTTAGCATTTGTGTGTTTTGTGTTCATTGTGGTGTCTTATGTGCAGATCTTGAGGGCCGTGCTGAGGATCCCCTCTGAGCAGGGACGGCACAAAGCCTTTTCCACCTGCCTCCCTCACCTGGCCGGGGTCTCCCTGTTCATCAGCACTGCCATGTTTGCCTACCTGAAGCCTCCCTCCATCTCCTCCCCATCCCTGGATCTGGTGGTGTCTGTTCTGTACTCTTTTGTGCCTCCAGCAGTGAACCCCCTCATCTACAGCATGAGGAACCAGGAGCTCAAGGAAGCCATGAGGAAACTATTTCAACACTCACTCCTTCAGGTTTATAAGATTCACTTTATCTCACTAGGGCTGCAACAGAAATAGCCAGGACTAACTTTTCTTCATATGTATCTATATTTTACCATAGTGCTTTTGCTGGGCTTTGTTTTTTGTTTCATGTCTGTAATAATAAAATTCTTGACCTCCTATTTGTCTTTACTTGAACCAAAGACCTCATGTACATATGTATATGCGCTCCTTTGTTTTTTATAAACTCAATAAATAAAGCAGTAGAAAAGATTTTGTCTCAGGTCTCATCTCTTCACTCTCCTCTGGGGCTGAGGGAGCAGCCCCAGGATGCAGGAGGGTCCAGGAGGCAAATGCTGCCCCATGGAGGAGCAGCCCCGGTGGCCTTGGGGCTGCTCATGGGCGCCCAGGTAGTCGCTCCCTCTCTGCTGCCTGTGACTCGAGGCTGCTGCTTCCCTGGAGCCGTGTCCAAGGGCACGAGCAGGACGTGGCCATTTCAGTGTTGGTGTCTCCTCACAGAGACACCGGCTTTGTCAAACCTGCAGTGGAGCTGGAGCACAGGATTGATGTCAAGCTCAGGGAAGGTCTTGTGGAGAGCAGATACTGGTCTGCAGCCACGTCGCACACTGCCTACTGGTCATCTATGGATATCACTCTTGTCCTTCTAACCTTTGTGTGCAAACATGACCAAGAACACACTGACACATCCAGTTTATATACTCTTTGAATTTTGAACTGGGGATGGGGCAGGATGGGAAAGGCAATTTGAAAACAAATGGCTGTGCCCTTGGATTTGTGGGGCCCCTAAGGTCTCATGTAACTTGAGACAGTCCTCTTGTCCCTACAGTGGCATCCCTGAGGCTGCAGACAGGAGCAGGTCATGGGAACCACTTGATCAAAGCTGATCTGTGCAAACAGCACCATAAACACAGGAGCTCCTCAGGGCAGGGCAGAAGACTGGATGCCTCTTCCAAAGCTGGTGTCAGGAATACAGCCCAGGTGCTGCTCCCTCAGGAGGACTCCTGCTCTCTTGGGGTTCTTGATGGATTCAGGGGGACAGGCTCAGAGTCCCAGGGTGGGTGTGTTAGCGACCAAGGACTGAACTAAGAGCTTTCTTCTTGTTTGCACATGGCCAAGAAGACTGTAACAGGTCTTGGACTTATCTGCCTGTTGCTGCCCCACCTGCAATAGGAATGATGGCAGATGGTCTCATGAAGAGGAACTGTGTGCACCCGGGAGAGCTCAGAGGATCTCCAGGGACAGCATGAGAGTAAACTTTGGAAGGAGGGGCAGGTTACTCAGGAGGAATAGAAGGATTCTGTGAGGTTACAGAGGGAGAAAGCTAGAAGGGCCAAAGCCCAACTAGAGCTACTCCTGGGTACTGCTGTAAAAGGTAACAAGAAAAGTTTCTGTAAATATGTCATTAACAAATGGAGGTCTAAGGAGAATCTCCATCCCCTGATGGATGCAGAGGGAAAAACAGTGACAGAGGATGAGGGAAATTCTGAGGTACTAAATGCCTTCTTTGCCTCAGTCTTCAATAGTCAGAACAGTTGTGCTCCAGGTACCCAGAGCCCTGAGCCAGAAGACAGGGACAGGGAGCGGAATGAAGCCCTAATAATCCAAGGGGAAATGGTTGGTGACCTGCTACACCACTGGGACACCCACAAGGCTATGGGGCCAGATGGGATACACACAAGGGTGCTGAGGGAGCTGGTGGAGGGGATCACTGAGCCACTTTCCATTACCCACCAGCAATCCTGGCTAACTGGGGAGGTCCCAGTTCACTGGAAGTTGACTAACATGACACCCATCTAGAGGAAGGGCCAGAAAGATGATCTGGGGAACTACAGGCTTGCCAGTCTAACCTAGGTGATGGGCAAGGTCATGGAGCAGATGATCTTGAGTAACATCACACAGCACATACCAGAGAACCATGTGATCAGGTCCAGTCAACATGGCTTTAAGAAAGGCAGGTCCTGTTTGACCAACCTGACCTCCTTTTATGACAAGGTGACCCAATTAGTGGATGAGGGAAAGGCTGTGGATGTTGTGTCCTTAGACTTCAGTAAAGCCTTTGACATCGTATCCCACAGCATCTCCTGGAGAAGCTGCAGCTCATGGCCTGGATGGTGTATCTGTGATGGGTAAAGAACTGGCTGGAGGACTGAGCCCATAGAGTTATGGTGAACGGAGCCAAATCCAGTTGGTGGCCGGTCATGAGTGGTGTCCCCAGGTCTCAGTATTGGGGCCAGTTCTGTTTAATCTCTATCAGTGATTTGGATGAGGGGATCGAGTGCACCCTCAGTAAGTTTGCAGATGACAGCAGGTTGGGTGGGAGTGTTGATCTGCTGGAGAATGGGAAGGCTATACAGAGGGATCTGGACTGGCTGGATCATTGGGCTGAGGTCTGTTGTCTGAGTTTTAACAAGTGCCGGGTGCAGCATGTGGGTCACAACAACCCCAGGCAGCGCTACAGGCTCGGGGATGTGTGCCTGGAAAATTGCCTTGGGAATGTTGAATGACAGCAGCTGAACATGAGCCAGCGTGTGCCCAGGTGTGCAAAAAGGCCACCAACAGTATCCTGGATTGTATCAGGAATGGTATGGCCAGCAGGAATACAGAAGTGATTGTGCCGCTGTACTCTGCACTGGTGAGGCCCCACCTTGAATCCTGTGTTCAGTTTTGGGTCCCTCTTCGTTAGAAGGACATTGAGGCACTAGAGGGAGTGCAGAGGAGGCAACGAAACTGCTGAGGCGCTGGAGCACAAGTGTGGTGAGGAGCAGTTGAGGGAGCTGGGGCTGTTCAGCCTGGAGAACAGGAGCCTGAAGGGAGACCTTATCTCTGTCTACAACTACCTGAAAGTAGGTTGGAACATGGAGGGTGTTAATTTCTTCTCCCAAGTAGCAAGTGATAGGACAAGAGGAAATGGCCCCAAATTGCATCAGGGGAGGTTTAGATTGAATATTAGGAAAAAACGTCTTCCTGGAAAGCATTGTCATGTGGTGGAACAGGCTGCCCAGGGCAGTGGTGGAGTCGCCATCTCTGTAGGTGTTTTAAAGGCATTTAGACGAGGTTCTTAGGGACATGGTTTAGTGCTAGATTTAGGTTGTGGTTGGACTCAATGGTCCTGAGGGTCTCTTCCAACTGAAATAATTAAATGATTCTATATTATCAACTGGAATATTCTTCTATCACATCTTCTAAGTGTTCTTCACATATCTGCCTCTTTACCTACAGTCCTGAAACTTATCTAATTAGATGCACAAGTGTTGAATACTAATTGTAAATGAGGAAAACACCATCGCTCTATCAGTCTTGTCTGATACCTGCCAGTCCCCGGCAAACACCTCAGGTACACGGGGCCTCTGGAGGTTTGCACTGGGTGCTTATAGTGAGACCATGGAGCTCAGCCTGAAAACCTGAGAATGCCCCTCAAAACTGAAAACCAAACCCAACCAAACTAAACCAAAGCAACAGCAACAACAAGAACAAGAAACCCACACTTTTTAAATCAGATGAAATAATTCAAAATATCCAATAAAATGTCTGCGGAATTTCTATCCTGCCAAAATATGAATTTTCAGAATGTGTATGGACTGTGGAGATGAAACGTTGGCCTTTCCCTGCGCTTGCAGTGCCAGAACTCTGTCTATCACTACGTGTATTTAGTCCCCTGGACATCCAGGAGTTTCCACCTGTCCTCACCCAGCTCACCGTGTCTGAACTCATCTCTTCAGAAGCCTGTCTGGACATTTGCACTTTCCATCGC
The DNA here is from genome assembly GCF_964273445.1 of Streptopelia decaocto. Classification (NCBI taxonomy): domain Eukaryota; kingdom Metazoa; phylum Chordata; class Aves; order Columbiformes; family Columbidae; genus Streptopelia; species Streptopelia decaocto. Next base: position 6,485,656 of record NC_138676.1, on the reverse strand, counting down.
TCCCCAGAGGTTCTTCACCTCTCACTCTTGGCTCATTCAGAGCCTCTCAGCTCTTACTCTGCTTTGAGCTTCAGGCAGGTAAAGTCTTTCAGCAGTTGTTCTCCCACTCCCTGTAGACAACTCTTGAGTTATGGCAATGGACCTCACTGGAAAGTACTTAATTTAACCACAGAACTGAGAAACATCATTAAGTTGTATTGTGTTTTTTGTTTTGTTTCCTCTAATTAAAAATTCCCTGGTGCTTGTTTACATCCAGTTCTCTAAGGAAACATGAAGCAATTCCTGCAAAGAAGCTCTAACAATCAGTGCAAACTTCAGGGCAGAATCTGATGTAAAGAAATGTGGTGTAAATCCCAGGGGGCAATGAGTGAAAAAAAGAGTTTGGGGAGCTGGTTATAGATTTCCTGCTAACAATCTGAGCAGAGAAACATTCTTCACAGGAAGTACTCTGTTTATTTGACACCTTTTAGGTCTCCTCCTCTACCTCTTTCATATTTTTTTTCCTGTTCTTCCCCCTATTCTGTCTTCCAAAACCTTCCCAAGAGAAAGATTCCTTGAATCACAGAGTCACTCCTGTTAGACCATCATCTTGTCTCCCTGTCCTGCTCAGGGCAGGGTGACCCAGGTGAGGTTGTCCAAGGCCTCTGCCCAGCTTTGCACCACCCACAAAGGAGCTGAAGGTTCACTGTGTCACATCATACAGGGGGAGAATAATGACGTTCAACAGTGTTGGCCCAAGTGCTGGTCCCTGAGGGATACCCCGGTAACTGGCTGCAGGAAGACTTGTCCCATTCCCTTCCCAGGGGAGGAGATGGACTGACCAGCCTGTAATTCTCACAGTTCTCATTCTTGCCCTTCTTGAAGACAGGTTTGACAATTACCTCTTTCAAAGACCTCAGAACATCCCTGATTGATTTGGAACATTTGAGACCACAATCCAGAATCATGGGTAAGGATGATGTAGCAGACAGGAGTACGTGAGATTGATCTGCCGGGGCCAGTGGGGTTTGTTCCTGGAGTCACATACAGAAATGTCAGGATCTGTCAGGTGTCCACATCTGAACTGTCCTTATGGACTCCTTATGCACCCAGGGATGCTCAGAGACAGAGTCTGTCCCTTTTACACACAGAGGCAGGAGTCACAGTGTCCCTCTGGCCTCCTGTTGCCACTCCCAAAGGACGGGAGGCACCTCAGCCCTGTTGTGTGTCCCCCTGCTCTGCACTCATCTGAGATGTCCCACATCATGAGGAATGGACACAGGGATCACAGTTCAAGGAAGAAGATCCCAGTGGATGATTTCCCATGAGATGTTACTCCCAACGTGAAGTGACCTCAAGACACTGTCTGTCCCACAGGCCTTCATGGAATCCCAAGGAACAGCTGATGGCGTTTGTGCTCACTTGGTTAGTAGATCGAGAGAAGTCCTCCTTCCCCTCTACTCCGCCCTGGTGAGACCCCATCTGGAATATTGTGTCCAGTTGTGGCCCCTCAGTTCCAGAAGGACAGGGAACTGCTGGAGAGAGTCCAGCATAGGGCAACAAAGATGATTAAGGGAGTGGAGCACCTCCCTTATGAAGAAAGGCTGAGGGAGCTGGGTCTCTTTAGTTTGGAGAAGAGGAGGCTAAGGGGGACCTTATTAATGTCTATAAGTATATAAAAGGTGAGTGCCATGAGGATGGAGCCAGGCTCTTCTGGGTGGCAAACAATGATAGGACAAGGGGCAATGGGATCAAGCTGGAACACAAGAGGTTCCACTTAAATTTGAGAAGAAACTTCTTCTCAGTGAGGGTGACGGACACTGGAACAGGCTGCCCAGGGAGACTGTGGAGTCTCCTTCCCTGGAGACATTCAAAACCCGCCTGGACATGTTCCTGTGTGACCTCATCTAGACGTTCCTGCTCTGGCAGGAGGATTGGACTAGATGGTCTTCTGAGGTCCCTTCCAATCCCAAACATACTGTGATACTGTGATAGAGGGAAGAACAACCTCTGTGAACTGGGTAGAGGCCAGTGCTGGAAATGGTGGTTATGAGGGGCCACTCCATGACAAATGTCCTTGGGCAGCTTCCATGGGTTGCCCAGTGCACAGGGGCACAGCCCAGCCCGTGCTCTGCTGGTCCTGCAGGTCTCTGGCAGGAGGCCTGGCTGTGAGAGGACACTGCTGAATGCCCCAAACCTGCAGGCCTACAGCTTTCAGCTTTTTCAATCTGTCAGCCACTGTAGTGGGAATGGTCTTGAGAGAAACTTTATAAGAAGACCTAAACCTTCAGGCCCTGCCCTGACGAGATCACCTTTCTATCTGGAAAGGCTGTTGTGAGGCCAGCTCTGTCACAGCAGTGCCCATTGCCTGTCCCTGCCTGCGCTCACAGGACTGACACACAGCAGAACGGTGACCAAGCTGCCAGAGCACTCAGGCCTTGCACCAACACAAGGGATGAGAAGGAGAGTGTAGAGTGGAACCAGAACAGCTCTGGAAGAACAAGCGCTGCTGCTCCCTGGCAGGGCTTCCAGGATGGACTCTTTTTCCTCCTACCACGGACAGGAACCACCCCTGCAGCTCCAAACAGGCCTTGGGGGAATAATATCAGTGAAAAAAAGTCACTGCAGAGCCCTTTATTTTGTTTAAAAAACCAGAGAGAATAGCTGCATATTTATACAGCCAGTGCATTTTAAAAAAGAAAAGCAGACAATGATTTAGAAAGGGGATGACAAAAATATCATGATTTATTAAAAAATAAATACCACCAACACACACACAGAATCTGGGCCTCTAATGAGTTACATTAAAGCTGTTATCTGGTAAAGAGCGGATGACAGACACTTTATTATTTTTGAAATGCCTGCAGCGATTAGTTTCCTCAGGGCATCCCTGACCTCCTTGTTCCTCATGCTGTAGATGAGGGGGTTCAATGTTGGAGGTATCAATGAGTATAGAACAGACACCACCAGGTCCAAGGACAGGAAGGAGATGGAGGGGGGCTTCAGGTAGGCAAAAAAAGAGGTGCTGACAAACACAGTAACCACGGCCAGGTGAGGGAGGCAGGTGGAAAAGGCTTTGTGCCGTCCCTGCTCAGAAGGGATCCTCAACACAGCCCTGAAGATCTGCACATAGGACAGCACAATGAAAATAAAACACAAAAGAAATAAACAGCCACTGACCACAATAAGCCCAGCTTCCCTTAGGTAGGCACCTGAGCAGGAGAGCCTGAGGATCTGGGGGATTTCACAGAAGAACTGACCCAGGGCATTGCCCTTGCACAGGGGCAGTGAAAATGTATTGGCCGTGTGCAACAGAGCATTGAGAAAACCAGTAGCCCAGGCAGCTGCTGCCATGTGGACACAAGCTCTGCTACCCTGGAGGGTCCCGTAGTGCAGGGGTTTGCAGATGGCAACATAGCGGTCATAGGACATGATGGTCAGAAGACAATACTCTGTTGATATTGCAAAGATAAAGACCTGGATAACACATCCCGCATAGGAAATTGCCCTGGTGTACCAGAGGGAATAGGCCATGGATTTGGGGACAGTGGTGGAGATGGTGCCCAGGTCAGTGAGAGCGAGGTTGAGCAGGAAGAAGTACATGGGGGTGTGGAGGTGCTGGTCCCAGGCTATGGTGGTGATGATGAGGCCGTTGCCCAGGAGGGCAGCCAGGTAGATGCCCAGGAAGAGCCAGAAGTGCAAGAGCTGCAACTCCCGTGTGTCTGTGAACGGCAGGAGGAGGAACTGGGTGATGGAGCTGCTGTTGGACATTGGCTGCCTGTGGGCTTGAGGATCTGTGCAAGAAGGAAAATGTAGTGATGGTTTAGATTAGACTTCTCTGGGAAAATCCAAAGCCATTTCCCACAGACCCTCCGACCCCGTCACACAAAGAGACACTTTTCTTTTTCCAGGAGAACGTCCTGGCTGGAGCCCTCGTCGGTGCTTGATGAGTGTGCAATGAAGAGCAGGGTCTCTGCCCAGGGGCTCCTGAGGAGTCAGCCTGACCCTGTGTGATCGGGTGGGCAGGGGCCAGTCCTGGGGTTCAGCTTTGTCAGCTGGAACCACTCCTGGTGCAGAAGGGACTGTCAGCATCTGTACCCCCAAGCCTGAGAAACTGAGTTTGAGAGGTTTGGCATTTCTACAGCTCCTTCTCCCCTCCCACCCTGGGGAGTGTTGTTGGGTGTCAGAAACCCTCAGCATTTCTGCTGCACTCAGGGAGAACAGAGCGAGTCCTGCGAGACCAGAGGGTGCCTGTGGGTCAGTGCAGAGTGAGGGCAGCTGCTCTGTCCCTCTCTCTTGCTCCAGCTGCCCTGGGCTGGCACCTTTCTGAGATGGGGGCTGATCACACTCCCATGTTACCCTGAAAAGCCACCAGGCACTGCTGAGAGCAGAGGGATCCACCCCAGACCATGACAGGTCTCACCCTTTCCTAAGGTCTCTGCTCCCCATCCACAATATATCTGGTTTAGATTTCCTCTCCATCCCAGATTATATCCCTGCTGCCTGGAGTTTCTCCCCTTGGGAGGTGTTTCCCTGTCCATGTCTCTTCCCTTTCAGTGCTCACAGACCATCCCACCCTCTGTGCCCTCCCCCTGGCCCTACAGATCCTGCCTGTTCACAGGGCACTGCCTGGGGGCATCTTCCTGTCTGCAGGCTGGAAAACAGGACAGGTCAGACTAAGGCTGACGGGTCCAGCCAAGGTGATGCAGGTGCTGTGCACAGGCAGAGGGGTGAGGAAGGGATGGCATGAGCCTTCTGGCAGATGTACTGATCACTCACAGTTGCAGTTCAGGAGCCTCAGTGACTTGTTTCAGCATGAGGGCTCATTTTCATTTTATCCTTTCCTGCACCCCCCACCCCTTGGGAGAGGAAGCTGAATAGACAGGCTCAGGAAAGCTCCCTATCTGCCTGGTAATCCTTGCACTGATCTTGTCATTGGGGCATCCCCTTAGAAAAATATTGCAGGTGATCTGAAGCTGTGAGCAGCCCTGACCCACACAGCACCCTCTCGACATAAGAAGCACCTTTCCTGCCCTTATCGGGGATGCTCCTTCCCTCCATAGCTTCTCCCCACAGCACCGTGGGGATCTCCCCCAGACAGGGACCCTGCTCTGCAGGACAGCCCTGGGCACCCCTGGGTGCTCCCCCTGCAGTCACCCTCAGCAGAAGTTGTCATCATTCCCTGTCCCTCTGACAGTGCAACAGGGAAGCCCTGCTCTGGAGTGTGTTCTTCTCCTCTACAACAGACATACTGTGAGAGAGACCTGACAGATCCTGTAAATCATGGAATGTACCAGCTTGGGGTCTCCCTCCAGGAAATGCAGCTGCGTTGTCCTACAGCCAGAGACTTACCGTGTTAGAACTGTGATTTGTCTCATTGAATCCTCAGCAACCAAGCACCCCACATTGCCTTTAATCTCTCTGTGCCTGGCTCCTGTGCCCTCGGTGCTGCAGGCAGAGCCCTCAGCCCTGCTGCGTGTGCAGAGGAGCTGCTCCTGGGCAGAGCTGTCTCTCTGCAGCGCTGCCGCTGCCATGAGCTCCCTGTGTCCCAGGAGCCCAGCCCAGCTCAGCAGCACAGGAGCAGCCCATGATGTCCCTTTCTCTGTCCCCTCTGGGCTTCCTCGTGGTGTCTCTGGGGCTCCAATGGCACAACTTTGAAGCTGAAGTAATCAGTGGTGTTGATTCTCTCTCCTCTTCAGGGACACTTCTTCCCAGCATTGTATTTTTCATTTTAAAAAATAAATCGGTATGAGAATCATATTTTCTTGTCCCACCATTAGACAGGACACCAGGAATATTACAGCAAAGTATCTAATTTCTCAAGGATGGGGGAGGAATATCTTCAGTTGAATGACTTCAGGCATTTTGTTCTGGTTTTATACTCCTCGGTTTAGAGAGACATTCATCAGTCTTTGGCCATGTCATGTCTGTGCTCTGAAGCAAAACCTTTGCACACATGGGCTCTTGGACACTTGGTACCAGGTTTCTTGTGCAGGTCAGAGCTGGGCTGGTGCCACAGCTGGGGTGGTTCAGCCCAGATGTGAGGCAATGTCCTCAGCCAGGGACCTGACTGGGGGAGCTGGAGCTGTCAGTGCTGCAGACAGAGCTGTGACACGGATGGAATGAACTGCCAGGCAGGGTGGCAGGAGTGAGTTCATCTGGTCTCAAGGACAGCAGCCTCCAAGCACAGCAACAGTCCAGATCAAAGCTCAGTCCAGACCTGTAAGGCAATTCAAGGGCCCTATAATGAGCTGTTACTACTGCAGGAACAGTTAAAGGAGAAACAAAGACACTGTGTGGACACTGATGAATATAATAAGAGGTGAGAATCTCTGTGTGCTCTTGTCCTCTCTCTTCACCAGCAAGGTCTCTGTCACTGGAGTCAGAACAACCAGCAGTGCTTGGAGATCAAATCAAGGGTCACTGTAACTAACACAAACCTTCCCAGTGTATGGGACAGCAGGGGCAGCATCCCAGGAGCTGGGACAGCAGGACGATGTCACAGTGAGGCCACTCTCCACCATCTTGGAAAGCTCATGGAGACTGGGGGGACTCCCTGACCACTGGCAGCTCTCACACAGTGTGTGCACTTTTCAAAATGGCCAATGGGTGAGCAGGGGAACTAAGGGCTGTGCCCCAGAGCATGTCCACTGGGACCCCATATCTGGGTGTCTGGAAGAAAAGGTGACGGGGTTTACCCAGGGCAGGTTATGCCTGTCCATCCTCTTTGCTTTCTGTGAGGAAAGGACAGGGTTGTGGACGTGGGCAGAGCAGTGGTGGTCTGCTACCTGGAAGTCAGCAAGTCAGCATCATCTCCACAACACTCTTGTGCCCAAGGCAGTAAATTCTGGTCTGTGTCAGTGTGTAAGTAGATGGGTGAAAACCAATCTGGATGGTTGGGCTTGGAAAGGTGCTGTAGAAAGGGAGAAACTTCCCAGTCATGAGGACAGTCCAGCACTGGAAGCTGTTTCCCAGGAGTGCGCACCCACTCTGTCCCAGAAAGTGACAAAGATGTGTTTGGGTAAAGCCCTGAGTAATCTGGTCTGACCCTGCTGTGAGCAGGAGGTTGGTCAAGACACCTCCTGAGCTCCCTTTGAGCCTTAATGACACTATTCTTCCTTCCCCTTCACATTTTCAATTTAGGGAGAGCTCTCAGGTTCTCCCTGACCACAGGAATAATTTACATGAGGTGCAGGGCTGCTTCTTTCAAGACACAACTGCTGAGGTGTGGTAGATGTTTTGAAAAGCAAGAATGATAGTTAGGAATATTAGGACATGTTAGGAATGTTAGGACAGTTTTTCCACACAACAGCACCCTCTGAGGGAACCTGGAGGTGATGGAACTGAAATGGTTTCAACCCAAATTATAGAATCATAGCACCATAGAATCATTAAGGCTGGAAAAGACCCTTAAGAACATGGAGTCAAACCATAAATCTAACACTCCCAAGTCCACCGCTAAACCATGTCCCAAAGCACCACATCTCCACGTCTTTTAAGCACCTCCTGCAATGGAAGCTCCAATCCTGAGCTGGCAGGACACCATTGGCTGCAGTTGGACATAAGATACTGGTCATGGCTGTGAGTTCTGCCCTCGCTGGCAGAATGTCTCACACCCTCACTGAGGAGGGCAGGGGGCTGGGAGATGGGAGCACGTTTCAGTTTCCAGATCCCAGCACAGAGCCCAAACCATCCTGCCCTTGGACCCTGGCATCCCATTTCCTGAGATGCAAAGCTGGTGGCCTTCTGTGGATAATCATGTTAAAAGGCATGAAAAGTCCTTCAAATGTTTGTGTAATTTGTATAGGAATGTCGGTTTTATATGCTTACATTTAAATATCTGTGAAACAGTACTCTGCATCTGTGGTCGCCTCTCTGGCAATGACAATTAAATAGGTATTTGCACTATAAGGTTTCATACCCCAGCCACAAGCACACATCTAAGTGGTTCAGATGATGGGTGTTGTGGCAAACGTCACCCTTTGTGTCCCCAGGTGATGGACACTGCTCATGTGCCTCTGCAGAGAGGGCCAGGAGCTGGATCCTCTTATTGGGACAGACTCCTTCCAGGAGAGACACAGACAGAGGGGGAACTCATCAGGGCTTTACGGCATTTCACTCGGCATCAGTTTTGACATATTGGGTGCTGTCCTGTGACTGCCCTTTCTGCACAAATGATCATAAAAAGACAACCATTTAGTAAGACATGGTCATAAAGGGCTGTTATGGACAAGAAAGCTCACCATGAACTCTGGAGAGAGCAAGGAAGTTCATAATAAGCACCAGGAAGAACCAAGAAGCTCGAGGCCTCTTCTAAAGAGCAGGAGGCCTGAGCAGCCATGATTGGCCATTGTAGGTGTGGGAGAGGGTCAGGGCATGTCAGGGAGAAGCAATGAGATGGCTGATGGCTTTAGTGAACCCTTCCAGCCATGTCTGAGCCCAGAAATGGAAAGCAGTTGATGTCTGCAGGTGGAGGAGGAACAGGAGAAAGATTTTCCTGGGAATATGGAAGGAAGAAAGGCCTCTCTGGGCTAATCATGTATGGCAGTGCCATTTGCATGCTGTGGGCATGGCTGTGTCTGGGAGATGGGGAACGGCTGCTGCTGGGGTGGCTGTGCTCAGTCATGGCCCATGAGCTGACCCTGCTCTGCTCCTCTCTTACACTGCCCACACTTGGATGGTCCTCAGGAACCATCCATGAGCTGGTGGATCCATGAACCTCCTGGTGTGATGGGTATGGATCCAAATAGGGGATTCAAGCAAGTGTGGGACTGGGACATTGAGGTGATTGGTGAACATTGCCAGGTGTATGCAAGAAGCTGGATGAGTTGTGAGGAATTCACAGGCATTTCCAACTCTGCAGAAAAACAGAGCCTTACATTAAAGCAAGATGAGTTGGCATGAAACTCGCCATCAAAGCACAAAACACTCGCACTGACCACAGGAAAAGCCTTGAAAATCAGTTCAGAAAAATCTACTAGGTCCCAGGGGTCAGGGCTCAGCCATTCTGGTGATGAACAAGCATCAAGGGCTGACATGGCATCAGAGCCACCTCCACATGGCCCTCACCACCTGGAACCAGTGTCTCCAAGTCTTTCCTTCACCAGCCTCCAGGGACAGGGACCTGCACTGGTTGTTTCCTTCACAGCTGTGTCATTGATGGCCCGTCATGGGTCCAAACACCCTCAGAAACTTGGGGTTTGGTTATGCCTTTCACTTCATTAGAGATTGGTTCATTCTTTCAGCAGCTGCAGTTCAGGATCATGGCAGCAGAGGGCTCATTAACATCAAAAATGCTCTACAAGACAAGGTTCTGTGCATCATTATCCTAGAGGCTTCAAGTCTGGTGTGGATGATTAGGGGGATTTCAGGAACAGCCAAACAGAGAGCATTTCCATAACAAATAGCAATAAAGCCAAATTTCTTCTATTTCCTTCCCTGCTCACCCTTCCCTCCCTTTCCAGAACAGGTGGCATCAGCAGCCTCCAGTTCATATTGGTGTGGAATGTCTCCTAGGAAAGACTGAATATGTCAGAAAAGTGGGTACCTAAATCACCATATGAGCGAGGAGGAAGGCCAGGACACCTCAAGAGGAGTCACACTCCTCTGGACCAAGAGGTGGGTGTTCCTGGCAATCTCAGGTGCCACAGCACAGCGATACTTGTGTTCAGGAGCTGGTCAAGTGACCCATCTCCTGGTCTGTAATGGTGCCTGAGTTTGCTCAGGTCACCCCTGACTTGAGCCCCATCCACTGCTGGGTGTTCTCCAGACTCCTGCCTTCTGGAACAGAGGCCCAGGAGACCTTGCAGGTGAAGATGGAGGCAAAGAAGCCATGAAGAACCTCAGTCCTGCCTGATTCTACTCTTCTCAAGTCCAGCAGCAGGCCCACGTTCACCCTGTCTATTCTCTTACTGCAAGTGAAGCTCTGTCAGCTCATCTTGCTGCCCTTCCCGTGCAGGTATCAAGTCCAGGGCAGCTTTGTAACCATCCCCACATCCATGGACAAGGTTTCTAAATTCCTCCTTTGCAGCTTCCCCTGTTCCCACCTCCTGTGTGCTGCCTTTTTGCCCTGCAGCTCCAACAGTTCAGAGGAGCAGCCTAAAAAGATAAATGCTTCTGTTCATGGGTACTTCGAGAGATCATTCCTGTGCTTGGAGCAGGATGTCCTGTAAGGATTATCAGATTTCCTGAGCTCCTTCACCCTTAAGATCTACTTCCATGTCACCACTTTGCCCACCATCCCCCAGTATGTCCAAGTCTTCTCCTCTGGAGCCCACCAGCCTGTGCTGTGCTGCTGGCCTTCCTCCCTCCCCTCTGGTGCCTGGGACCCCTCTGTGTCCTGGTCATGACAGCCAAGGTGGACACTGATGTTCACATCCCTTACCAGCTCTTTCTTGTTTCCCAGTTCCAGATTCAGGTGAGCATCACCCTTGTGGGCCCACCAGGCAGCCACATTAAGAAGTTGTCCCAAGATCTTCTAGAATGTTGGCACCTACAGCTTTGACTGGCCAATGAATGTCAGGGCAATTACAGTTCCCCATATGAACCTGCTCATTGACTGCAGAATTCCTCAGGTTCTGACAGAAGGTCTTTTCCATTTCTTCTCCATGATCAATTATTTTGTAACACCAAACATGTTGTCACCCTGCACTTCGTTTACATGGCAAAGTCTTGGAACTGGGGGTGAGTGCAGCTGTGCTGCAGTTGTCACCGCTCTGAGAAGACAACAGGAATTTGTCTGATGTCAGTCAGAGCTGATTTCAGCTGCTCCAAGATGGACCCACTCCTTGCCAAATCTGAGCCATTCAGACATGCTGGCAGCACCTCTGGGATATTGTATTTGAGAAAGGGTAAAAAACGCTGCACAACAGCAGGTGGGAGAGAGGAGGGAGGAAATGGGAGAGAAAAGCACTGCAGACACCAAGGTCATATCCCACAGGACCCAAGCAGGTCCCTCAGCAGCCAAATCCTGCTCTCCTGAAATCCTGCTCTTGGCCTTGTGCTCATCTCCCAGGAGCCTCAGCTCCACTTTCCCATCCCTGACTGTTCCATCCTGACCAACTCTTTCTGGTTTGTAAGTGTGAAGTCCCACAGGGCACCTCACCCACTGACTCCTCAGTCACCCGTGTCAGGAAGATGTCGTCAATGAGCTCCAAACCCTCCTGGATGGCTGGTTCCCTGCAGATATTGGGATATCTCAGGTCTGCCATGAGGACACGGCCCTGGAAACATGAGGCTTCTTTCATTTGTCTGGAGGAGGCCTCATCTAATTCCAATTTCTCATCAGTGAGTCAGTAGCTGATGTCCACTCACCACAACATTGCCCATGTTGTTCTTCCCTCTCATGCTGACTCCTCAATGTTCAGCTGACATTGTCTGTCCCCAGGCAGAGCTCCACACATTCCTGCTGCTCTACCATATGAATGGAAACTTCCCCTCAAAGTGCAGACATCTGGCGTGATGAGTACTGGACGCCCAAGACTCCACAGTTTCTCCAGGAGACGGTATTTGTAGTGCCCTGTAACTCCTTATCCTGTTATCTTGGGAGAGAAACCCTAAGCAGGATAAGGCATCTGCATGGAAACATTAACAGCTGAGTGAATGGAGCTTCTGTACAGGGAGAGGAAATCACGTTGAGGAAATGTGGCATTCACCCATGAGAAAGATATGAAGTTTGATTAGGAGAAGTGACCAGTTCTTTATCAAGGCAGGACAATAACCCCATCCATCAGGACAGAGCAGGACCTGACACACCGAGCAGTGACCCTGAGGAGAAGGGCCTGGGCACTCCAAGGTCCCCACAGCAGCCCGTGGTGCACGCTCACCATGAACAAGGCAGCTGCACACGGGGCTGCATGAGGAGGAGCGTGGGGACCCAGACACCTGCAGTTCTCATCCCAGTCGGTTCAGCACTGGTGTGACCCACACACACGGGTGTGTGCCAGTGTGCGGCTTCCCAGTTTGGAGCAGCAGGGAGGAACTGGAGAGTGCAGGGCTGTGCCAAGGCAGGTTCAGCACCTTGTGCACATGGTGTGGGGTGCTGAGGGACCTGGGCTGCTTTGGCCCAGCAGCGCTGGGGAGGCTGCAGCAGTGCAGGAGTAGGCTGAGAGTGCTTGAAGGGTGGTTTCAGAGATGGTGGAGGTTTTCTCCATAGTGGGAAAGCACATGAGAAATAAATAATGGCCCAAAGTGCAGCTGGGGAGGTCCAGGCTGGACATGAGCAGAAAGGAATGTGATGGAAGGGCAGTGCTGTGGTGGAGCAGGTAAGCAGAGGGAGTCTGCATCAGCCCAAGGCTTTGTGCTTCAAGGAGCAGCTGGGGAGGATGGAGAGAGCTCAGCAAAGGAAGGAAGATGCTCAGACAGGAGCAAGGTGGGGCAGCAGGGGAATGTCTCCAGCCTGCAGGGACAGAGGTGCAGGGGATGCCACAGCACAGGACAGGCTGTCGTGGGGATGATCAAGGGATGTAAAGAGGCTGAAAGCCCCACCAGACATGAGCTCCTTCTCACCTTGGCTATGCCTGTTGTCTGCACCTCTGATGCCTGTGAAGAGACACCTTGTCCTTCCAGCACAGGGGCCTCATGGCCTCCTTGTCCCCAGCCAGGAACCTGGGAGGTGTGGGACCATAGTCCTGCCCTTGGCCTTGCACAGCCCCGCATCACACTGTCCCAGGAAGGGCCCTGGGAAACGTTGGAGGGACAGGATCTGCCTTCCCAGGGCTGGGGGTCAGGGCTTGGCCTTTTGGTTAAAGAAACACAACCAGGTTTACTCAGCATCAGAGCCATCTTTACTGGGCTTTTCCTGACCTCGAGTTTTCTTCTCTAACCAAACCTGCATATTTTTTCTCAGTAGGTTCCCTCAGTGGGACCCATTAACATTACAAGAAACTTTGGAGTTTGATTCTGACTTTGACTTCTTGAGAGGTTTCATCAGGAATCTGACAGGATCTGTCAGGTCTCTCTCACAGTATTTCTCATGTAGAGGACAAGAACATGGTCCAGACCAGTGCTTCCCTGCTGCACTGTCAGAGGGACAGGGCATGATGGCAGCTTCTGCTGAGGGTGATTGCAGATGAGCACCCAGGGGTGCCCAGGGCTGTCCTGCAGAGCAGGGTCCCTGCACCCCAGGGCTGTGCCGGGCAGGGACTCTGCCGCCTGCCAGGGTCAGCGCTCAGCCTGCCCGGGAGATCCCATGGCAGCAGCTGTGGGGGGAAGGAGCGACCCCCGGCAGGGCAGGCAGGGAGCTTGTGGGTTGAAGGGGCTGTGTGGGTCAGGGCTGCTCAGAGCTCCAGATCCCCCCACAGACATGGCAGAGGGGCCTTCTGAACAACAACACTGAGGCAGCAACAGCTGCAAGGGAAACAGTCTGTGCTTTCAGTTTTCCACTCTTGCTCGTCTGGGTGTGCAGTAGATTTGGGGATTTATTTCTCTCTTTGGAGAAGACACTGAGACCCCAGTTCTCATTAGGACCTGTCTGAGCTGCTCCTGAGCCCCTGCACACACAGAGCTGCCCCTGGGCAGTGCCAGGAGGTGTGAGCAGGACAGAGCTGAGCACACAGCGGGTGGGACGGGGTCTGTGACACTGACAGGGAGCAGACCAGGGACAGACACACAGCTGCAGGCAGCACAGACATGGGCAGAGAGAGGGAGCTACAACCTGAAATGCTGGGGAGGGGATTCAGGCTCCCCTGCCATTCCCGGCAGTGCAGACACATTTCCCAGTGCAACCCCTGGTCTCCCCTCCTCCCCAGCAGACCCTCTGCCCCAAAGCCATGGGGTCCAGGTCACGAGTCTCCACCTCAGCAGCTGGACCTCCAGGTGAAGGGTTCTGGAACGTGGTACTCAAAAAAGGTGCTAAAAGTACTTGCTCTACATTGTCATTATGTGAGTGGCAGCAGCACAGCCGGGTCAGGAGAAGGTTCCACAGCATGCCTGTCTGCCTTTCTGTCCTTGCTTTATTTCTCGGGAACACTGCAGTGTCCTTCCCTGTTTCTCCAGCTGTCCCTGGTGCTCTTGCTCTCTGGGGTTGGGGTGGGGATGTGGGTCAGTTTTTGTTCTGAATCCAGTTCGGTGGATCTTGCCTCAAAGGTCTTTTCATGGAAACCAGATGCCCAAGCTGCATTTTAAACTGTGATTAACAGTTTCTCTCAGTCAGTAGAAAGAGAGAATGAGCTAAAACATCCCTCCATCAGGGTTTTCCATGAGAAACAGCCTGTTTATTTTCCTCAGAGAAGTCTCCCCTAACTTGTCACTGCCTTTTCGTCATTGCACAGGTCCTCATGCCCACAGGCAGCCAATGTCCAACAGCAGCTCCATCACCCAGTTCCTCCTCCTGCCATTCACAGACACACGGGAGCTGCAGCTCTTGCACTTCTGGCTCTTCCTGGGCATCTACCTGGCTGCCCTCCTGGGCAACGGCCTCATCATCAGCACCATAGCCTGGGACCAGCACCTCCACACCCCCATGTACTTCTTCCTGCTCAACCTCGCCCTCCTTGACCTGGGCTCCATCTCCACCATTGTCCCTAAGTCCATGGCCAACTCTTTGTGGGATTCCAGGGTCATTTCCTATGCAGGGTGTGCTGCCCAGGTCTTCTTTGTATTTTTCTTGCTTAGTGCAGAGTATTCTCTCCTCACCATCATGTCATACGACCGCTATGTTGCCATCTGCAAACCCCTGCACTACGGGACCGTCCTGGGCAGCAGAGCTTGTGTCCACACGGCAGCAGCTGCCTGGGCCACTGGGTTTCTCTATTCTCTGCTGCACACGGCCAATACATTTTCACTGCCCCTGTGCAAGGGCAATGCCCTGGGCCAGTTCTTCTGTGAAATCCCCCAGATTCTCAAGCTCTCCTGCTCACAATCCTATCTCAAGGAACTTGGGCTTCTGATGGTCAGTGTCTGTTTAGCATTTGTGTGTTTTGTGTTCATTGTGGTGTCTTATGTGCAGATCTTGAGGGCCGTGCTGAGGATCCCCTCTGAGCAGGGACGGCACAAAGCCTTTTCCACCTGCCTCCCTCACCTGGCCGGGGTCTCCCTGTTCATCAGCACTGCCATGTTTGCCTACCTGAAGCCTCCCTCCATCTCCACCATCGTCCCCAAGTCCATGGCCAATTCCCTCTGGGACACCAGGGCCATCTCCTACACAGGATGTGTTGCGCAGCTATTTTTATTTGTCTTTTCTATTTCGTCCGAGTATTTTTTTCTCATGGTCATGTCGTACGACCGCTACGTTGCCATCTGCAAACCCCTGCACTACGGGACCCTCCTGGGCAGCAGAGCTTGTGTCCACATGGCAGCAGCTGCCTGGGCCACTGGGTTTCTCTATTCTCTGCTGCACACAGCCAATACATTTTCACTGCCCCTGTGCAAGGGCAATGCCCTGGGCCAGTTCTTCTGTGAAATCCCCCAGATCCTCAAGCTCTCCTGCTCAGACGACTTCCTCAAGGAATCTGGGCTTATTGTGGTCAGTGTCTGTTTAGGATTTGGCTGTTTTGTGTTCATTGTGGTGTCTTATGTGCAGATCTTGAGGGCCGTGCTGAGGATCCCCTCTGAGCAGGGACGGCACAAAGCCTTTTCCACCTGCCTCCCTCACCTGGCTGTGGTCTCACTGTTTATCAGCACAGGTTCCTTTGCCTATCTGAAGCCTCCCTCCATTTCCTCCCCATCCCTGGACCTGTTGGTGTCTGTTCTGTACTCAGTGATTCCTCCAGCAGTGAACCCCCTCATCTACAGCATGAGGAACCAGCAGCTCAAGGATGCCCTGAGGAAACTGATGACTGGATGGTTTTCTGAATCAATAAACTCCTCATCTGCTACTGCATAGTTATTTCAATGTGACTACAGACCCAGCCTGTCATCTGGATTGTCTGTTGTTGTTTGTAGTGTTTTTATTTTGATAATGTTGTCGTCCACTTTACTAATTATCTGTCTGCTTTTCTTTTATAGCCACTGGTTGTTTAAATGAGGAGCTGTGCTCTCCTTGTCTTTAAACAAAATAAAGGGCTCTTTAGTGACTTGTTTTTCACTATATCCTTCTTGCAAAGCCTTTTTAGAGCTGAGGGATGGTTCCCGTGATGGGTGGAAGGGATAACAGCTCTGGCATGGCAGCACCGCCAGGGAGCAGCAGCGCTTGTTCTTCCAGAGCTGTTCTGGTTCCACTCCACACTCTCCTTCTCATCCCTGGTGTTGGTGCAAGGCCTGAGTGCTCTGGCAGCTTGGTCACCGTCCTGCTGTGTGTCAGTCCTGTGGGCGCAGGCAGGGACAGGCAATGGGCACTGCTGTGACAGAGCTGGCCTCACAACAGCCTTTCCAGACAGAAAGGTGATCTCCTCAGGGCAGTGCTTGATGGTTTATATCTTCTTGCAAAGTTTCTCTCAAGCTTATTCCTACAGAAGTGGCCACAGATGAAACATCAGTGTACAGCTGAACAGTGTGTGTGTGTGCCGGGCTGGCACACAGCAGTGTCCTCTCACAGCCAGGCTCCTGCCAGAGACCTGCAGGACCAGCAGAGCAGGGGCTGGGCTGTGCCCCTGTGCACTGGACACCCCATGGAAGGAGCCTCAGGTCAATCATCATGGACTGGCCCCTCAAAAACACCATTTCCAGCACTGGCCTCTCACCCTAGCTCAGGGGTCTTTGTCCCTCCATGGAATTTTACCAAATGAGTAGGTGAGAGGTTCATGTTTGCTTTGTACAGATGAGATTTGAGCATGCACATCATATACGTGAGTTGACATGAACGCAAGACAGCACAAACACCATCAGCTATTCCTTGGGGTTCCTTGAAGGCCATTGAGACAGAGAGTTTATTGAGGTCACATCATGTTGGGACTAATATCCCATAGGAAACCACCAGAAAGCAGCTCTGGGATGTGCTTCCTTGAACCAATGTCCACTCCTAATGATGAGGTGAGTGCAGAACATGACAACACACCATGGGGCTGAGGTGCCTCCCATCCTTTTGGAATCGGAAGAGGAGGCCAGAGGGACACTGTGACTCCTGCCTCTGTGCATAAAAGGGAAATTGTCTATCCCTGAATATCTCAATGTGTTTTAAGAGTTCATGAGGCCAGCTCAGATGTGGACACCTGACAGAACCCTCGATATTTCTGTATGTTACTCCAGGGACAAACCCCAGTGGCCCAGTGAGATTCATCTCAGCTGCCTTGGACAGGCTCATTGCAAGTGTCCCTGTTTGCTCCATCACCTTTGCCATCTCCATCACATGCTGTTCTACACAGTTCTACACCTGCCCCTCTTTCCCTGTGGGAAATTTGGATTGTGGTCTCAGAAGTGCCAGAGTGATCAGGGAGGTTCAGAGGTCCCTCAGAAAGGCAGACATCAAACCCATCTTCAGGAATGGCAGGTAGGAGAACTGGGAGAATGACAGGATGCTCAGCCTACGTCTGTCCCCAGGAGGGTGACGGGCCACATTCTCCTGCAGGCATCTCCAGGTGGTTGAAGGACAAGGAAGGAATTGCTGAACCCAAATGGACAGGGGAAAGAAAGGCATGTTGAGTACATGGAGTTTTGCAAGGCCCCAGACATGGTCTCCTGTGGTGCCTTAGAGCAGATTGGTGAGATCTGGGATGCAGATGTGGATGTTGTGATGGGTGGGGAGTTGGCAGCATGACCAAACCCAAACATCATCAGTGGTACAAGGTCCTGTGTTTAGCCAGTTACAAGCGGCATCCCTCAGTGATGAGTACTTGGGCCAACACTGTCGAACGGCTTTATTCTGCCACTTCATTATGTCATGGAGCACATTTTCAGCTCCTTTGTGGAGGATGCAAAGCCAGGCAGAGGCCTAGAACAACATCAGCTGGTGGACCCTGCCTTGAGCAGGAGAGGGAGACAAGATGATGTTCAGGGCTCTCTTCCCACCTGAGTTATTCTATGGTTCAATGAATCTTTACCTTGGAGAAGTGTTTGAAAAAATAATATGTCATCCTTACCAGTTAAAAGAATGAATCCTGTCTGCAATTGCTAACCTAAAATATGTAAATCCTCTCAGTTTTGGTCAGTCTGCTCCCCTAACAAAGATAAAAGTGACATTTAAAACACCCAATCAGAACCTGCAAAGAATACTGTCCTTGCAGCGCAGACACTCTGGAGCCTGCACAATTAGCTGAGTCTTGTTTTAACATCTGTCTCAAGACTGTTACATAAAGTGTCCTTTAGCTGAGCTTTGCTCCTTTTACGCTCATTATAATACTAAAACACACATCCCCAGGATGGGAGCCCCAGGCTCAGCCCGGGACCCTCTCTCAACAAGCATGTGTAGTGGTAAAATGATTATATAACCAATATGCCAATGTGTGAACACTTGGCTCTTTAGGACTGCCGGGAGGGTGTGAATGTAGGAATAAGATTTGTATATAAAAGATGTTCCTTCTCTATCTGTTGTGCTGGTTTCATTCCAGCATCCAGACTTGCACAACACTGGAATAAACAAGATCTCATCTCTGGGTGTGGGATTGGCTTTGCACTTCAGGTAGCGAATTCACCATGAGCAACCAGGAAGAAGGAAAACAATAAGAAATAAAAGAGGTAGGAGAGGACATAGAAAAGGTTTCAACATTTCACATTCCTGTCAAGAATGCTTCTCCTCTCAGATCTTTAGCAGGAAATAGATTTCATCAGCTTGATAAAACAAACACAGTTTTACCTAGTCAGGTCGCGGCCCATAATGAGTGGGATGGATGGGATTATGGTGTCAGTTGAGTCTCCAAAACTCATAATTGAGTGGAAAGACTTTGGCTGTGCAGGGGACAGTGGGGTCAGTTCTGTGTCTGGAGGTGACAGCCCAGCAGCAGGGACATGGCTGGGAAAGAACCTCTGCCTAAGTGCCCACAGGTCTTACCCAGGAAGAGAGACGGGTTGTCGTGTCCATCCCACCTGAGAACATGACGGGACATGGGCAGGGACATGGTCGTGTCTGTCAGAGAAGCTGAAAGGCCAGCAGCACTCATGGGATTCAGAAGATCATGGCGAGGTGACTTCTCTCTGGTGAGGTGAAAGACCACAAGAAGCCTAACGGGTTGGGTTCCCTGCATGAAGGGCAGTTTATGAGATGGTCAAACTTTTCTTAATAGTGGGAAGAAGCAGGAAAGAGAAAAAAGAAGTCTACTTGGAAGGTGAGGAATGGATATGAGGAGGAAGAAATGTCACTGGATGGGCAGTGCTGTGGTGCAAGAGGTCACCCAGAGGGAGCTGGATCAGCCCATGGTTTGTCTTCCAAAGAGCAGCCAGTGAGGGTGTAGACACACCAGTGAAGGTGCAGAGATGCTGGGGTGAGAGCAGGTGGGGAAGCGAGATGGGTGTCTGCAGCCTGCAGGGAAAGAGGGGCAGGGGTAGCACCGTGTAGAACAGCCTGTGGTGGAGATGGCAAAGGGCGCTGTAAGGCTGGAAGGGACCCACAGAACCCAGGTCTGTGTCCCCTTGGCCATGGCAGTTGTCTCTGCCACTGAGGCCCAGGAGAAGA
The DNA here is from genome assembly GCF_964273445.1 of Streptopelia decaocto. Lineage (NCBI taxonomy): Eukaryota > Metazoa > Chordata > Aves > Columbiformes > Columbidae > Streptopelia > Streptopelia decaocto. The sequence goes on along the minus strand of NC_138676.1, from coordinate 6,466,194 downwards.
CATGTTGTCCTCATGGCACTGGGGCCTCGGTGCCTCCTTGCAGCCCCATGGGGAAGCTGGAAGTTGTTGTCCCAGTGTTGTCCTTCCCTGGGCCTTGCACACCCACATCCCACGGTCCCAGCAAGAGCCCTGAGCCTTGTGTGAGGGACAGGATCCCCTTCCCATTGCCTGGAGGTCATGGCTCCTCCTTTCTTCTTCAGAAACCAAACCAAGCAAACTCCCCCTGGGAGTTACATCACTTTTCTTTACATCAGATTCTTCACTGAAGTTTGCGCCTGGTTGTTACAGCTTTTCTGCAGTTGGCAAGTGTGATGCCCATCTACAGGAATGGCCAAAAGGAGGATCTGGGGAACTACTGTCAGTCTAACTTCTGTGCTGGTCAAGGTCATGGAGCAGATGATCTTGAGTAACATCACATTGCACTTACAAGAGAACCATGTGATCGGGCTCAGTTAACATGAGTTTATGAAAGACAGGTGTTTTTTAACCAACCTGATCTCCTTCTATGGCAAGGTGACCCCCCTAGCAGATGAGGGAAAAGCTGTGGATGTTGTGCACTTAGACTGCAGTAAAGCCTTTGACACCGTATCCCACAGCATCTCCTGGAGAAGCTGCAGCTCATGGCCTGGATTGTGTATCTGTGATGGATCAAGAACTGGCTGGAGGGATGGGCCCAAAGGGTTATGGTGAATGGAGCCAAATCCAGTTGGTGGCCGGTCATGAGTGGTGTTGCCAGGACTCAGTATCAGGGCCAATTCTGTTTAATCTCTATCAATGATCTGGGTGAGGTGATCGAGGGCACCCTTAGTAAGTTTGCAGATGACACCAAGTTGGGTGGGAGTGTTGATCTGCTTGAGGGTGGGACGGCCATGCAGAGGGATCTGGAGCTGCTGGATCATTTGGCTGAGGCCAATTGTCTGAGGTTTAACCAGAACAAGTGCCAGGTCCTGCACTTATGTCACAACAGCCCCAGGCAACACTACAGGCTCAGGGAAGAGTGGCTGGAAAATTTTCTGGTGGAGAAGGATATGGGCATATTGATCAACAGCAGCTGAACCAGAGCCAGCGTGTGCCCAGGTGGCCAAATAGGCCACCAATAGTATCCTGGCTTGTATCAGGAGTAGTGTGGCCGGCGGGACTAGAGAAGTGATTGTGCCACTGTACTTGGAACTGGTGTGGCTGCACCTTGAATCTGATCCTTACCATAAGGACATTGAGGCACTAGAGAGAGTGCAGAGGAGGTGACGAAGCTGCTGAGGGGCTGGAGCACAAGTGTGATGAGGAGTGGTTGAGGGAACTGGTGGGTTCAGTCTGGAGAAGAGGAGGCTGAGGGGAGACCTTATCACTGTCCACAACTGCCCGAAAGGAGGTTGGAACACTGAGGGTGTTGGTCTCTTCTCATGACTAGCAAGTGATAGGACAAGAGGAAATGGCCTCGAGTTGTGCCAGGGAAGTAAACCTTCCCTGGATTGGATATTAGGAAAAAATTCTTCCTGGAAAGGGTTGTCAGGCATTGGATTAGGCTGCCCAGGGCAGTGGTGGAGTCACCATCCCAGCAGGGGTTTAAAAGGAGTTTAGACGAGGTTCTTAAGGAAGATGGTTTAGAGCTCGAGTCAGATTATGGTTCAACTCGATGATCCTGAGTGTCTCTTTCACCTGAAACGATACTATGATTGTGTGATATCAACTGCATAATTCTTCTATTACTTCTACTCAGTGCTCTTCACATATCTGCCTCTTTACCTACAGTCCTGAAAGTTTTCTAATTAAGCACACAAGTCTTGAATACCAGATGTAAATGATGGAAGCGACATGGCTCTATCAGTCTGGGCTGATACCTGCCAGTGCCAGGCAAACACCTCAGGTACATGGGGCCTCTCAAGGTTTGCACTGGATGCTTATAGTGAGACCATGGAGCTCAGCCCAAAAACCTGAGAACGCCCCTCAAAACTGAAAACCAAACCAACCCAACAACAAAAAGAACAGAAATCCCCACGCTCTATTTTTTTATCAGATGAAATAATTCAATATTTCTAATAAAATGTCTGTGGAATTTCTATCCTGCCAAAATATGAATTTTCAGAATGTGTGTGGACTGTGGTAGATGAAACATTGGCCTTTCCCTGTGCTTGCAGTGCCAGAACTCTGTCTATCACTACGTGTATTTAATCCCCTGGACATCCAGGAATTTCCACCTGTCCTTACCCAGCTCACCGTGTCTGAACTCATCTCTTCAGAAGCCTGGCTGGACATTTGCACTTTCCATCGCTCCCCAGAGGTTCTTCACCTCTCACTCTTGGCTCATTCAGAGCCTCTCAGCTCTCACTCTGCTTTGAGCTTCAGGCAGGTAAAGTCTTTCAGCAGTTGCTCTCGTACTCCCTATAGGCAACTCTTGAGTTATGGCAACGGACCTCGCTGGAAACTACTTAATTTAACCACAGAACTGAGAAACAGCATTAAGTTCTACTGTGTTTTGGTTTTTTTTTTTTTCCTTTTTTGTTTCCTCTAATTAAAAATTCCACGGTGCCTGTTTACATCCAGTTCTCTAAGGAAACATGAAGCAATTCCTGCGAAGAAGCTGTAACAATCAGTGCAAACTTCAGTGCAGAATCTGATGTAAAGAAATGTGCTGTAAATCCCAGGGGCCAATGAGCAGAACAGGGAGTTTGGGGAGCTGGTTATAGATTTCCTGCTAACAGTCTGAGTAGAGAAACATTCTTCACAGAACTGCTCTGTTTATTTGACACCTTTTAGGTCTCCTCCTCTGCCTGTATTTTTTATTTTCTTGTTCCTCCACCTCTTCCTTCTTCCAAAACCTTTCCAAGGGAAAGATTCCTGGAATCACAGAGCAACTCAGGTTTGAACATCATCTTGTCTCCCTGTCCTGCTCAGGGCAGGGTGACCCAGGTGAGGTTGTCCAAGGCCTCTGCCCAGCTTTGCACCATCCACTAAGGAGCTGAAGGTTCACTGTGTCACATCATACAGGGGAGAATAGAGACGTTCAACAGTGTTGGCCCAAGTGCTGGTCCCTGAGGGATTCCACTGGTAACTGGCTCTGTGGGCACTTTGTACCACTGGTGACATTTGGGCTCCACGGGGGACTATAAATGCTATATAAAATGCTATATAAAAAGGTGTGCTCATGCTTTTGTGACACTAGTGTATTGGAAAATTAAAATGTCATGAGTTTGCCTGTTTAAGAGTTGGGGTGTTCAGCTGGAGAAGAGAGGCTCCTGGGAGACCTTATTGCAGCCTTTCTGGGCTGAAAAGGGGCCGATAAGAACAATGGGGACAGACTTTTGAGCAGGGGCTGTTGCGACAGGACAAAGGGTGATGGTTTAAACTAGAAGAAGGGAGAGTCAAGGAATGAAATGAGGAAGAGATTTTTTACACTGAGGGTGGTAAAACACTCAGGCTTCCCAGAGAGGGGGTGGATGAACCATCCCGGAGACATCCCAGGCCAGGCTGGACAGGGATCTGAGCAACCTGAGCTGCTGAAGATGTCCCTGGTCGCCGAGGGGAGTTGGACCAGACGGGCTGTGAATGTCACTTCCAACTCAAACTACTTTGTGATTCTCGGATTCAGTGACAGGAAAGACTGGATGCATGGATGCTGATAACCAGAAAAGGTCTTGTCTGGCTTGTGCGAGCCAGGCCGGCAGCTTCACCCAGCAGCTCTCCCCACCCGAGTGGAGAGCTGACCCACCTGTGTACAACCGACCCTGCCCCTGCCCCACAGTGCCCAGAGGATGCTGCCCAGGGCCCCAGGATGGACATTTGTGGGGGAGTATTGGGACCACTGGGAGGTTTACTGGGAGCACTGGGGGTTTACTGGGACTTCTTGGAGGTTTCCTGGGAACAATGGGGGTTGCTGGGATCACTGGAGAGGATAGTGGTGATTACTATGTACACTAGAAAGATTAGTGGGGGAGTACTGGGAATACTGGGAGGGTTACTGGGAGCATGTGGGGTTGCCTGAGTGTTACTGGGAGTACTAGGTGGTTACTGGGAGCACTGGGAGGGCTACTGGGAACAACGGGGGTTGCTGTGAGCACTGGAGGGGTTAGTGGGGGCCACTGGGTGCTCTGGGGAGGTGTCTGGGAACACTGGGGGTTGCTGGGGAGTTACTGGGAGCACTAGGTAGTTACTGGGAGCACTGGGAAGGTTACTGGGAACAGTAGGTTTATTAGTGGGGGGTTTCTGGGAACACTGGGAGGGTTACTGAGAGCACTGGGGGTTTACTGGGAGTTCTTGCAGGATTACTGGGAACTGGGGTTGCTGGGGCTTTACTGGGAGGGTTATTGGGAGTGTAACTGGGAACATTAGAAGGATTAGTGTGGGGTTATTGGGAACATTGTGGGGGTTACTGGGAACATTCCAGTTGGTGGGGATTTACTGGGAGTACTAGGTGGATGCTGGGAGCACTGGGAGGGTTATTGGGAGCACTGAGGGTTTATTGGGAATTTTTGGAAGATTACTGGGAACAATGGGGGTTGCTGGGAGAACTAGAGGGGTTAGTGGGGGGTTACTGGGAGCACTGGGAGGGGTTACTGGAAACAGTGGGGGTTGCTGAAGGCTCACATGAAAGCACTAGGTGGTTACTGGGATCACTGGGAGGGCTAGCGGGGGACTACTGGGAGCAATGAGGGGGTTGCTGGGGCTCACTGCAAGCACTGGGGGTTGCTGGGAGCACTGGGGTTTACTGAGAGCACTGGGAGGTTTACCGGGAGGATTACTGGAAACAGTAGGAACATTACTGGGGGGTTAATGGGAACACAACATGGTTACTGGGAGCACTGTGGGGGCCTGCTGGGAGAACAAGGACAGTTAGTGAAAGCACTGGGGGTTAACTGGGAGTCCTTGGAGGATTACTGGGAACAATGGAGGCTGCTGGAAGCACTGGAAAGGTTAGTTGGGGGCTACTGAGAGCACTGGAGGGGTTAATGGGAGGGTTACTGGGAGCACTCGAGGGGTTAGTGGGAGGGTTACTGGGAGCACTGGAGGGGTTAGTGGGGGTTACTGGGAGCACTGGAGGGGTTAGTGGGGGTTACTGGGGGCACTGGAGGGGTGAGTGGGAGCATTACTGGGAGCACTGGAGGGGTTAGTGGGAGAGTTACTGGGAGCACTGGAGGGATTATTGGAAGTACTGGAGGGGTTAGTGGGAGCATTACTGAGAGCACTGGAGGGGTCAGTGGGGTTTACTGGGGGCACTGGAGGGGTCAGTGGGGGTTACTGGGGGCACTAGAGGAGTTACTGGGAGCACTGGAGGGGTTACTGGGAGTACTGGAGGGGTCAGTGGGAGGGATATTGGGAGCACTGGAGGGGTCAGTGGGAGGGTTACTGGGAGCACTGGAAGGGTCAGTGGGAGGGTTACTGGGAGCACTGGCAGCATTAGGGTCATACTGCTGTGGGTGTCCATACAACCCACCAGCTCTGGGTGAGGACGTTGCCGAGGCCTCTCCAGCAGCTGAGAGCGGCCTCAGTCACAGGCCCTGCTTGTCCTGGGGTTTGAACTGCCCTGATTTTTCTGGAATGACGACTCAGCCAGATCTTGTGTGGCAGGAGCAGCATAGCAAGCAGAATTGCAACCCTGGATTTCAGCAGGGTAAACTTTGACCTTTTCAGGCAATTGCTGGGGGAAATCCCGCGGGCAAGGCTGCTTGAAGGTAAATCCATAAATCCATGGGTCCGGATGGGATGCACCCGCGGGTGCTGAGGGAGCTGGCTGAGGTCATTGCTGGGCCGCTCTCCATCATCTTTGCTAAGTTGTGGCAAATGGGAGAGGTGCCTGAGGACTGGAGGAAAGCAAATGTCACTGCAGTCTTCAAAAAGGGCAAGAAGGAGGACCCGGGGAACTCTAGACTGGTCAGCCTCACCTCCATCCCTGGGAAAGTGATGGAACAACTTCTCCTTGGTGCTGTCTCAAGGCATATCAGGGATAAGAGAGTCATTAGTGGTAGTCAACATGGCTTCACCAAAGGGAAGTTGTGCTTGACCAACCTCCTTGACTGTTATGAAGACATAATGAGGTGGACAAATGATTACAAAACAGTGGATGTGGTCTACCTTGACTTCAGTAAAGCCTTTGACACAGTCTCCCACAGCATCCTCACAGCTAAACTGGGGAGTGCGGTCTGGACGATCGGGTAGTGAGGTGGACTGTGAACTGGCTGAAGGGAAGAAGCCAGAGAGTCGTGGTTAGTGGAGCAGAGTCCATTTGAGGCCTGAATCTAGTGCAGTGCCTCAGGGGGCAGTGCTGGGGCCGCTGTTATTCAATATATTCATCAGTGACTTGGATGAGGAAACAGAGTGACTGTCAGCAGGTTTGCTGATGACACCAAGCTGGGAGGAGTGGGTGACACTGGAAGCTGTGTTGCCATCAGAGACCTGGACAGGCTGGAGAGTTGGGAGGAGAAAAAAATAATGAAATACAACAAGGGTGAGTGTAGAGTTTTGATCTGGGCAGGAACCACCCCAGGTTGCAGTATAAGTTGGGGAAGGACCTGTTGGAGAGCAGTGTAGGGGAAAGGGACCTGGGGGTCCTGGGCACAGCAGGATGACCATGAGCCAGCACTGGGCCCTTGTGGCCAGGAAGCCAATGGTACCTGGGGTGGATGAGAAGGGGGTGGTCAGTAGGTCAGAGAGGTTCTCCTGCCCCTCTGCTCTGCCCTGGGGAGACCACACCTGGAATATTCTCATACCAATTTATTTTTTATTAGCAAGAATACAATGCTGGCAAGAAGTGTCTCTGTAGAGCAGACACAAGTAACATTACTGATTACTTCAGGTTGTTTGAAAGGTTGTGCCCCTGGAGGCCCAGGGACACCTGGAGGAGCCCAGAGGGGACAGAGAAAGGGACATCATGGGCTGCTCCTGTGCTGCTGAGCTGGGCTGGGCTCCTGGGACACAGGGAGCTCATGGCAGCGGCAGCGCTGCAGAGAGACAGCTCTGCCCAGGAGCAGCTCCTCTGCACACGCAGCAGGGCTGAGGGCTCTGCCTGCAGCACCGAGGGCACAGGAACCAGGCACAGAGAGGGAAACGCAGTCTGGGGTGCAAGGATGCTGAGAGGTCACCGGAAATGAAATCCTCTCAGATATGAAACCTGTGGCTGCAGGGCATTGAACCTGCAGATCATGGTAGGATCTCAGAAAGCTGTCACAGTGCAGAGCCTGCAAGACATGTAAGTACAGCTCTCAGAGGTTCTCTGATTAGAGGGGAGGATGTGCTGCAGAGAAGGGGTTGCCTTCTGCACTGTCAGTGACAAGACGTGAATGCTGCGTTCTCCCCAGGGTGGCTGTGGGGTGTAAATGTCAATGTGCAGGCAGGGGTGCCCAGGGCTGTCCTGCAGAGCAGGGTCCCTGCACCCCAGGGCTGTGCTGGGCAGGGACTCTGCTGCCTGCCAGGGTCAGCGCTCAGCCTGCCTGGGAGAGCCCAGCAACACTGAGGGGAGAAGCTGTTGGGGGAAGGAGCGATCCCCGGTAGGGCAGGGTCCTTCTGCTGCTGGGTTCTCTGTGGGTCGGGGCTGTTCACAGCTCCAGCTTATTCCAGAATATTGACAAGAGGAGGTTTCAAGGAGAAGAAGAAGACAAAGAGTACTACAAAGATAAGGAACCTCCCTGAGTCTGTGTTTTCAGTCTCCTACTCTGGGGAATGGGTGGTGATTAAGGCTGTTCTTAGTTTTAAACAAATACTTGAGACACATGAACTGCAGTAGGTCTTCAAGAGAATCCTGGCATGCCTTGCCTCTCCTCTGCCTATGCAGAACCAACATCACCTTTGCTGGACACCTTACACTTAATCTGACCTGTCCTCTTTTCCAGCCTGCAAACAGGAAAATGCCCCAGGCAGTGCCCTGGGAACAGGCAGGATCTGTAGGGCCAGGGGGAGGGCACAGAGGGTGGGATGGTCTGTGAGCACTGACAGGGAACAGACATGGACAGGGAAACACCTCCCAGGGGAGAATCTCCAGGCAGCAGGGAAATGATCAGAAATGAGAGGAAACCAAACCCGGAATTGTTATGGGAGGGAGAAGAGAGAAAAGTCCCTGTGACCCCCTGCAGTGCAGATCCCTCCTGTGAGCAGCCCCCTGGCCTTCTGTCCCACCCAGCAAAGCCTCTGCCCTCAGGGCCGGGGGCTCCAAGGCATGAAGCAGCTCCTGTGCAGCCAGAGCTCCAGTTCCTCTGCAGAGCACAGGGGCTGAGAGCAGCTGCCCGACAGTGTTGGTGTCTGGGAGGTGGCTGCACAGCTGGGGAAGGGTGACGCTGTCTGAATGCCCAGCTGCCTCTGCCCTGGCCTCTCTCACACCCACCCTCACCGCATTTTCCTTCTTGCTCCCCTGCTCTGGGTCACTGCTGTTGGGATCTTGTTCTTGCTGTCAGGCTCTCTGGGGATGGCAGTTTCAGCTGCAGAGTCACAGCCTGATCTTGTGGGTCCTTTCCTGCAGGTGTGTCCATGGGCACACGTGTCCCAGCTTTGCTCTGACCTGTGGGCTGTGGGCAATGCAGTCTGTGGGGCTGGGCAATGAGCTGTGTGTGACGTGGACTAAACGTTGTGTGCTGAGACCTTAGGAAAGGGTGAGACCTGTGATGGTCTGAGGTGGATCCCTCTGCTCTCAGCAGTGCCTGGTGGCTTTTCAGGGTAACATGGGAGTGTGATCAGCCCCCATCTCAGAAAGGTGCCAGCCCAGGGCAGCTGGAGCAACACAGAGGGACAGAGCAGCTGCCCTCACTCTGCACTGACCCACAGGCTCCCTCTGGTCTCACAGGACTCGCTCTGTTCTCCCTGAGTGCAGCAGAAATGCTGAGGGTTTCTGACACCAAACAACACTCTGCAGTGAATATGGGGGGAGGTGTAAAAAAACCTCGAAATCTTAAACTACCTTCACCATCTCTTTTCCTTATCACTGGGACAGCAAGTGCTGGCAACCCTTCTGTATTAGCAGAACCAAGATTGTCCCCACCATTCCTGTGTCCCCACTTCTGCCCAGCTGGACTGACTTATCGATGGCCCATTGGCAGAGGCCCTGCTCTTGGTTGCACATTTTCCAGCCCCAGGCAGGGCTGCAGCCACAGTGCTGAAGAATATTCTCCTAGAAAATCAAAAGGATGTCTATGTGTGACAGGGGACGGTCCATGGGAGTTCGTTTGATTTTGGTCAGAGAACACTTCCCTGGGTTCACACTGTCTTTTTTTTCTCATGACAGCGCCCCATGTTCAGGAAAAACAAATGTCCAACAGCAGCTCCATCACCCAGTTCCTCCTCCTGCCGTTCACAGACACACGGGAGCTGCAGCTCTTGCACTTCTGGCTCTTCCTGGGCATCTACCTGGCTGCCCTCCTGGGCAACGGCCTCATCATCACCACCATAGCCTGGGACCAGCACCTCCACACCCCCATGTACTTCTTCCTGCTCAACCTCGCCCTCCTCGACCTGGGTGCCATCTCCACCATTGTCCCCAAATCCATGGCCAATTCCCTCTGGGACACCAGGGCCATCTCATACTCGGGATGTGCTGCACAGCTCTTTTTTTTCTTATCCTGTGCTACAGCAGAGTATAGGCTCCTCACCGTCATGTCGTATGACCGCTACGTTGCCATCTGCAAACCCCTGCACTACGGGACCCTCCTGGGCAGCAGAGCTTGTGTCCACATGGCAGCAGCTGCCTGGGCCACTGGGTTTCTCTATTCTCTGCTGCACACGGCCAATACATTTTCACTGCCCCTGTGCAAGGGCAATGCCCTGGGCCAGTTCTTCTGTGAAATCCCCCAGATCCTCAAGCTCTCCTGCTCACACTCCTATCTCAGGGAACTTGGGCTTATTGTGTTTAGTCTGTTAATCGGTTTTGGCTGTTTTGTGTTCATTGTGGTGTCCTATGTGCAGATCTTGAGGGCCGTGCTGAGGATCCCCTCTGAGCAGGGACAGCACAAAGCCTTTTCCACCTGCCTCCCTCACCTGGCTGTGGTCTCTTTGTTTGTCAGCACTGTCATGTTTGCCCACCTGAAGCCCCCCTCCATCTCCTCCCCATGGCTGGACCTGGTGGTGTCTGTTCTGTACTCGGTGGTTCCTCCAGCAGTGAACCCCCTCATCTACAGCATGAGGAACCAGGAGCTCAAGGATGCTCTGTGGAAACTCATATCTTAGTGTTTTCTGAAGCAATAAACTGCTCATCTGCTTCTACAAGAAGTTGTAATGTAACTTGTTAAAGGTCCAGCTTGTCATCTGTATTTGCTGTTCTTGTTGGCATTTTTTATTCTGATAATGTTGTCATCCCCTTTCTAAATCACTTTCTGCTTTTCTTTTTTAACCCCTGGTTGTGTAAATGAGGAGCCATGATCTGTGTGTATTTAAACAAAGTAAAGGGTCCTGTATGACTTGATTTTCACTATATCCTTCCTGCAAGGCCTTTTGGAGTTGCAGGGACAGTTCCTGTCCATGGGAGGAGGGGAAAAGAGTCCATCATGGCAGCACCGCCAGGGAGCAGCAGCTCTTGTTCTTCCAGAGCTGTTCTGGTTCCAGTCCACACTCTCCTTCTCATCCCTGGTGTTGGTGCAAGGCCTGAGTGCTCTGGCAGCTTGGTCACTGTCCTGCTGTGTGTCAGTCCTGTGAGCGCAAGCAGGGACAGGCAATGGGCACTGCTGTGACAGAGCTGGCCTCACAACAGCCTTTCCAGATAGAAAGGTGATCTCCTCAGGGCAGTGCATGATGGTTTATATCTTCTTGCAAAGTTTCAAGCATATTCCTACAAAAGTCACCCACAGATGAAACACCATTGCACAGGTGAACAGTGTGTGTGTGCCGGGCTGGCACACAGCAGTGTCCTCTCACAGCCAGGCTCCTGCCAGAGACCTGCAGGACCAGCAGAGCAGGGGCTGGGCTGTGCCCCTGTGCACTGGACACCCCATGGAAGGAGCCTCAGGTCAATCACCATGGACTGGCCCCTCACAACCACCATTTCCAGCACTGGCTTCTCACCCACAGACGTTGTTCTTCCCTCCACAGATGGACATTGAATGAGTAGTTCAGCAGTCCATGTTTGCTTTATACAGGTGTTGAGGTTTGGACTGCGGGATGGCAACCGTGGCAGATGTGGGTGTTAGCGCCCTCTCCTCCCCCTTCCTTCTTCAGTCCCTTCCTCTCCCCGCTTCCCACTCAGGACAGGCGATTGGGAAAGAAAGAAGGACAGAGAGAAGAGAGTTGGAAAAATTAAAGATGTTTTACTAATGCTACCAATAAAAATAGAGAAAATAATACAAAATATATAAAACCAATCTTGAAAGTCCCAGCAACTGCTCATGCAGATGAGGGACCGGCACCTGAAGTTCTGGACTGGACTCTGCAGCTAACTGGAGCTGGATTCAATCACTAGGCCTCAGTTTTCAGGGAATACTAGCAAGGTCTTCTCCTAATGTTGGCCAGAAGGAAAAGGGGTGAGATCCTCATGATCTCCCACTTTTATATGAAGTATTCACATGAATGGGATGCTATACTCTGTTGGTCAGTTTCTGGTCACCTGTTTTCTCATTGCCTCTCTCACAAGATGTACATCTGTCCTTATCAGTGACCTCTCATTCCATTGCTATGGTTACCAAAACATGTGTCTGACTTTCCAGAAAAATGCAGCTAATATGAAGCTTTAGCTGACAGGCAAATTCACTAAAAGAGAAACTTGTTTTTAACTAAACCAGGACAACAGATGAGAAGTGAGCACATGCATCATGTACGTGAGGTGACATGAACACAAGTGAGCACAAACATCATCACTATTCCTTGCGGTTCCATGAAGGCCTGTGGCACAGACAACATCTTGAGGTCACTTCATGTTGGGAGGAGCATCCCATAGGAAATCACCTGAATGCAGCAGTTGTACTTCCTTGAACTGAGGTCCTTGTGTCCATTCCTCATGACGTGGGACATGGGTGACACACCACAGGGCTGAGGTGTCTCCTGTCCTTTTGGAGTGGCAATAGGAGGCCAGTGCCTCTGTGTAAAAGTGACAGACTCTGTCTCTGAACATCCCTGGGTGCATAAGGCGTCCATGAGGCCAGCTCAGATGTGGACACCTGACAGACACTGACATATCTGTGTGTGACTCCAGGAACAAACCCCACTGCCCAATGGGATTCATCTTGGCTGCCTTAGGATCATTGCAAGTGCTCCAGTCTGCTACCTCACCACTGCCTGTTATTCTGGATTGTGACCTCAGAAGAAACAGGGTAATCAGAGAGGTTCTGCATCTTTGGAAAAGGCAGACATCAAAGCCATGTTCAAGAAAGGCCGGAACAAGTATTGGGAGAATTGCACGTTGTTCAACTTGCCTCTGTCCCTGGGAAGGGGATTGGACACATCCTCCTGTAGAGTGGGATTTCAGCTCTTTTGAGGGTGATGAAAAGGTGGGTTGAGGCCACGAACAACCTCCCCTGGTTCACCAAGCCTTGAGCAGGATAGGGAGACAAGATGAGTGAGACAAGGGCTCTCTTCAGGCAAGGCGAAGAAGTGGGATGGGTGTCTACAGCCTGCAGGGAAAGAGGGGCAGGTGTAGGACTGTGTAGAACACGCTTCAGTCTTGGTCAGGTCCGGGGTGCTAAGGAGGTGAATGGATGGGTGTGGTATTATGAGGTCAGTTGTGTCTCAGGAACTCATAATCCAGTCAGAAATGCATGGCTGTGACGAGCTGTCATGTCCATCCCACCTGAGAATATGACGGGACAGCAGCAGGAACATGGTCGTGTCTGTCAGAGAAGCTGCAAGTCCAGCAGCAGTCATGGGATTTAGAAGATCATGGTGAGGTTACTTGCCTTCTGTCAGGTAAAAGACCACAAGAAGCATAACGGGTTGAGTTCCCTGCTTGAAGAACAATTTTTGAGACGGTTGAGTTTTCCTTAGTAGCAGAAAAAAACAAGAGAGATAAAAAATAACTCACAACGTGCAACTTCAATGATGGAGACTGGATATGAGGATGAAGAAATGTCACGGAAGGGCAGTGCTGTGGGGCAAGAGGTCACCCAGAGGGAGCTGGATCAGCCCATGGTTCATGTTCCAAAGAGCAGCCGGTGAGGGTGCAGACACAGCAGTGAAGGTGCAGAAATGCTGGGGTGAGAGCAGGTGGGGAAGCAAGATGGGTGTCTGCAGCCTGCAGGGAAAGAGGGGCAGGGGTAGCACCGTGTAGAACAGCCTGTGGTGGAGATGGCAAAGGGCGCTGTAAGGCTGGAAGGGACCCACAGAACCCAGGTCTCTGTCCCATTGGCCATGGCAGTTGTCTCTGCCACTGAGGCCCAGGAGAAGACATGTTGTCCTCATGGCACTGGGGCCTCGTTGCCTCCTTGCAGCCCCATGGGGAAGCTGGAAGTTGTTGTCCCAGTGTTGTCCTTCCCTGGGCCTTGCACACCCACATCCCACGGTCCGAGGAAGAGCCCTGAGCCGTGTGTGAGGGACAGGATCCCCCTTCCCATTGCCTGGAGGTCATGGCTTCTCCTTTCTGCTTCAGAAAGCAAACCAAGGAGTTTCTGAGCATCAGAGCTGAAGAAAAGACTCAAATGAGACCTCCTGGTGGCTACAGCTTCCTCACAAGGGGAGAAGGAAGGGCAGGTACTGAACTCTTCTCTGTGGTCACCAATGAGAGAACCCAAGGGAATGGCAGAAGATGTGCCAGGGGAGGGTCAGGTTGGACATGAGGAAAAGGTTCTTCCCCCAGAGGTGCTGGACACTGAACAGGCTCCCCAGGGAGGTGTCACGGCCCCAGCCTGACAGTGTTCAAGAAGAGACTGGACAACGTCCTCAGACACACGGGGTGACCTGTGGGGTGTCCTGTGCGGGGACAGGAGTTGGAACCCATGATCCTCGTGGGTCTCTTCCAGCTCAGGACATTCTATGATTCTATGAAATACTACATCAAAAGCCCATGTTTTCACTGTACAGATGAGTTGTAAACACACACATCATGTGCATGTCCACTGTGTGCATGTGGTGAGATGAACCCAAGAAAACACAAATGCCATCAGCTATTCCTTGGGGTGCCATAAAGGTCAGTGGGACAGAGATGGTGTTCAGGGGTCTCTTCCAACCTGCGTTATTGTAGGATTCCATGAATCTTTTCCTTGGAGAGCTCTTTCATGTCAGAATAGACAGAGGAAGGAGAACAAAAAATCAGAGGCAGAAGCAGAGATGTAAAATGCCCCAGAGTAAATACAGCAGCTCCTCTGAGGAATGTTTCTTCACTCAAACCTTGATAGGAAATCTATTGGATAAATGTGATGAAAGCAGCTTAGTTTGATCTGCTCACACACTGGACCACAAGGAGGGTGACGGTGGGTACGATGTCATGTGGTCACTGTGTCTCAGGAACTCATAGTCCAGTAGGAACCAATGGGTGTGGAGGGCACTGTGAGGTCACTTCTGCCTCTGCAGGGGATTGGCCAACAGCAGGAACATGGCTGGGAAAGGACTGTGAGGTCACACACACGAGACGAGCGATCGGGCCCAATCAGCATGGCTGGATGAAAGGCAGGTCCTGCTTGACCAACCTGATCTCCTTCTGTGACAAGGTGACCGGCTGAGCAGATGAGGGAAAGTCTGTCGTGGGGAGTGAATCCGCCACACAGGCTGTGGGTGTTGTGTCCTTAGACTGCAGTAAAGCCTCTGACACCGTATCCCACAGCATCTCCTGGAGAAGCTGCAGCTCATGGCTTGGATGATGTATCTGCAATGGGTAAAGAACTGGCTGGAAGGCATTTTGTCTCCTGGAGCCATTTGTCCCCTTCCTGTTCACATGGGCATCCCATGAATGCATCACTGCTCTACCCCAGTGTAGACAGGCACAAGCCCTTCTCCTCCTGGAACTCCCACCAATGCCACTGGTTTCTACAGCAGCCTCATCCTGCACTGTGGGATGCCCAGAACAGCCCTCCCAAGACAGTTTGACAAAGCCTTTTTTCTACACCTTCCCCACATCCCTGCTCAATCCCCTCATGTACAGCTCAAGGACCAGAAAGGTTGGGTGGAAGTGGAGCTTTGAGAACAATGGTCAGAAAAGCTTTGAGGTGCACAGAGAGCCCATCAACATGTTGGCAAGCTGCTATCTCTGAACAAGCCCAGAAGACCAGCTCAGCATTTGCTGTGTCCCAGAAACTCGCCTGGAAGGTTGGGATATGGAGAAAAGGTTTGGTCTGGGAAGGGACAGACAGGAGCTGGTGGAACTGGCTGGTGTGACCGTGAGACGTTTCCCAAACACCTCAGAAAAGTCCTGGCTCTCAGGGAGGCTGCATGGTCCTCTGAGAAAAAAAATAGCAAAAATGACTTATCATGGAATCATAGAATTATTGTGGCTGGAAGAGACCCTTAAGATCATCAAGTCCAACCATAACCTAAATCTGGCGCTAAACCATGTCCCTAAGAGCCCCATCTATCTGTGTTTCAAACACCTTCAGTGATGGGGACTCCACAACCTCACTGGGCAGTCTGTTCCATTGCTTCTAAACCCCTTCCCCAAATATTTTTTTCCTAATATCCAATCTAACCCTCCCCGTGTGCAACTTGAGGCCATTTCGTCTTGTCCTATCACTTGCTACTTGGGAGAAGAGACCAACACCCTCCATGATAAAACCTCCTTTCAGGCAGCTGTAGAGAGTAATAAGGTCTCTCCTCAGCCTCCTGTTCTCAAGGCTGAACAGCCCCAGCTCCCTCAACCGCTCCTCATAAGACTGGTGCTCCAGACCCTTCACCAGCCTTGTCACCCTCCTCTGAACTCTCTCCAGCACCTCAATGTCTTCCTTGTCATGAGGGGCCTAAAACTGACCCCAGGATTCAAGGTGCTGCCTCACCAGTGCCCAGTACAAAGGGATGATCACTTCTCTAGTCCTGCTAAAGCTCTGATTGAATCAAGGCTTGAACACCTTGGTGTGACCCAGTTGGTGACAGGTTGGACTGCAGACTCCTGAGGCCCCTTCAACCTCAGTTCTCTCATGATCCCATTGTGATGTTGGGCTCTGTTTCAGACTGGAGCAGAGCAGGCGATGATGGGGCAGGATCCACCTGTGCTGTAGGTGACCATCTAAACCAACATCTCAGCCAGGGAACCAGCCAACACCTCAGTGTGACTCGCTCTGGGCAACGTGTGAGGAGTCCTGGGCAGGGAAGGTTCAGAGGGCATGGGGCGCTGTGCAAGACACAACATGATCTTGGCTTCATGCCTGCAGGCCCATCAGATGTCAGTTGATGTCAATGGATATTAAAATAAGAACTCAGGACAAAGATCCAAAGCAAAGGAAGGTGTAAACTTACTATCTATCTATCTATCTATCTATCTATCTATCTATCTATCCATTTATTTATTTATTTATTTATTTTCAAGTCTTTGTAGGGGAGTTTCTTTTCTTTGGAAAGTAAAGAGTTCTCCAGAACTGGGCATGGATTTAGGACACAAATGTCTTCAGCTCCAAAGACACAAACACCTGGTGCCAGTGTAGATGCCCCGGGAACCCCTGCCCAGGCTCCACCTGCACTGCAAGGTGCTCTGGTCTCCCCAGGTCCTCTGTGACAGATGCCAATCCCAGGCCAGCACCCCAGGTACACTTGGCCCCTAAAATTGCACTGGCTGTTTATGGTGAGACAGCTGATGACTGATGTACTAAGGGTAGGAGAAGAAATATTGGTCTTCCCCTGTACTTCTATTACCAACACTCTAGTATTTCATCTCCCTCGTCATTCAGGAGTTCCCACCTCCCCTGACTAAATGTCCCTGTCCAAGGACAACTTTCCAGCACTGTCTGGACGTTTGCCCTTCCCAGTGCTCTCAGGTTTCTCCTCCACTTGCTCTTTGGTCATTCAGTTGCCTCTCAACTGTCTGGTTTCTGCTTTGAGCTTTAGGGAGTTACAAACTTGCCCCATTCTTCAGAGCTCTAATTGACATGGCAGTCAAAACGTTCATTGTGTTTATTTCTATCCTCTCCTATCTCTCTGTCTAAACCAGTTCTTGTGTGGGTGTCCCTTGTGGATGCTGGACCTCATCAGATCCAGCTTACACACACAGCTGAGGAAAGTGTTTTGCTGTTTATTGAACTGTGCAGTGTTTGCACAGGAGAGCAGGTGGAGCTGGTGCACAGGAGCTGCAGCATCTCCTGCAGATCTCATGGAGAAGTCTGATGTAGGAAAAGTGATGCAATCTCTGGTGGCCAATGAGGGAACCAGCAGACTGGGGGTGGGGGTGAGGAGCCAGGTTGTCCATACAGCGTCCAGCCTCAAGGGACTGTTCTCCTGCCTGTCCAGATGTCTCCAGGAGACCCTCGGGATCAATGTCCAGTGTAGAATGCTGCTGTCACTTCTTCTATACACTGGAAAATTGATAGAAAATACCCTGGAAAGAAAAAACCCTCCTTTATGAAATCTTCTTTGAAATCTTCATCAGCAAGTGTCCTATTGAAACCTCTCTAGTTAGTTCTACAAGTCTTGAAGATTTGAAGAAAATTAGGGAAAGAAACATCTCTCGTTAGGGTTTTCTGTGCTATAATGAACCCCATGGCGTATTTGGTGCTGAGTCCATGAACCTCAGATACCAAGGACAGACTGAAGAATCTGCTCAAGAAGTCCAAGCCAGAAGCAAACTCCAAAGTACCTTGAAGCATTAATGGGCCCCACTGAGGGCTGTTCCTGACAAAGCCTCCCCAGGGACTCGTTAGAGCAGATAATTGGAGGCAGTGATTGCATCAGGCAAAGGCAAAGTGCAGCAGCTCTGATGCTGAGAAAGCCCTTGGTTTGTCTGATGAAGGACAATGGCCAAGCCTTGAGCCCCTGCCCCTGGGAAGGGAGATCCTGTCCCTCACATGTGGCTCAGGGCTCTTCCTGGGGCTGTGGGGAGCGCGATGCCCAGTGCAGGACAATGGTGTGACACTCTCTGGGGGTGCAAGGAGGCAATGGGGTGCCATGGCCATGACAACCATGTGTCTCCTCTTAGGCCTGGCTGTCAGGGACATCAGCCATAGCCAAGGGGACAAAGACCTTGGCTCTTTCAGGGACATCCAGCCTTGCCAGCACCCTTGGCCATGTCCACCACAGTCCATCCTGCACTGTCCCAGACCTGTGGCTGTTTCCCCACAGGCTGCAGACACCCCATGAGCTTCCCCACCTTGTTCTCAGCCCAGTGTGTCCCCACCTGTGCTGCTGTCTCTCCATCCTCACCAGCTGTTCCTGGAAACACAAAGTCATGCCTGATCCAGAGTCTGTCTGAATGACCACAGCACTGTGCTCAGAATGACATTTCTCTATCCTGAGCTCCACTCTGGGCCTCCAGAGCTGCAGTTTCTGTTGGCTTTCCTTTCTCATGCTGTTCCCTCTACCAAAAATAGTAAAATAAAATAAAATAAAATAAAATAAAATAAAATAAAATAAAATAAAATAAAATAAAATAAAATAAAATAAAATAAAATAAAATAAAATAAAAGGCATCATTTGGAAAGCGATTTTCAGGATTTCTGAAGCTACTACTGCCCTTTCTTGTCATGGTTTTACCACAGCCACCAACTAAGACCATGAGAGCTGCTCACATCCTGCTCCCAGTCCCCAGGTGAGATAAGGGAGAGAACTGAAAGGGAAGGGAGAAACTTGTGGGTTTAGAAAAAAAAAAATAATAAGACAATAAAAATCATAAAAGTAACAACCTACTAATAATAATATACTTATACTATTTCTATTTACATAAAGTAAAATATATGATACTCAGTGTAATCCCCCACATAACTCCAGTTGTGCTGAACAGGCAGCCCAAAAGAAGAGAGCACCCTGGTCCTGAACAGCTGATCCCAGCAAGAGAAAGTACAAGTGCAAAAGGCAGAGAGGCCCAAGGGCCAACTGAAAAAACGCAAAACATCATAAAACTGAACTAACACTGAATTCCCAATAGAATGGAACTTCCGAACAGAGCTAACCAATGTAGCCAGAAAACCAAAATTAACGGGCTGGAAAAGGCACCTCCAGCTTTATACCGAGCATGACACTAATGGTAGAGAATAGCTCGTTGATTGACCTGGATGTCAGTACAGGTGCTGTCCTGTCTGTATCCCCTCCTACCAATTTGCACCCGCAGCTGCACTCCAGAGAAGCCCTTGGTTTCACTGACAATAGTCCAGGTAAATTAAATAGAAATAGGTAAATTAAATTAAGAAAATATAATCAGTACTCTCCCCCATGTAACTCCAGTCACATGGAGCAGCCAGTCCTGCAGAAGGGAGCACCTTGGTCCTGAACAGCCCATCCCAGCAAGAGAGAGCAAAAGGGCAACAGGCAGAAAGGCCCAAAGGCCAACGGCAAAATGGCAGAACGGCAAAAGGCCGAACTGACATCGAACTCCTGACAGAATGAAACTTCTGAATGGAACTGACCAAACCAGCTGGAAAACCCAAAGTAACGGATGTAACAAGCCCTAAAAACTGGCTCCAGCTTTAGACTGAGCATGGCGCTAATCATATGGAATATTTAATTAATCAACCTGCACGTCAATCCAGGTGCTGTCCTGTCTGTGTCCCCTCCTGCCAATCTGCATCTACAGCCGGATGGATGAAGAAGTCCTTGGTTTACCTGACAACAGCCGAGATCTCAGTGAGTTCTGACATTCCTTTCATAGCAAATGGCAAACACTGTAAAGCTGCTAAAAGACAAAATGAACTCTATCCCAGGGAAGAAACAGCGTTACCTCATTATTCTCACAGGAAATCTAAACAAAAGATTGTACTGGCTGTGAAGGAGAGAGGTTCAAAATGCATGAAGAAAATTAACTCAATTTCAGTAAAACCAGCACGTTTCCTCAGCCTCCCCTTCACCAGGCTAAAGCAGTTTGGGTGTCTCAGCATCTCCACACGTGACCCAGACTTTCTCTGGCCACACGACAGCTCCTCCCGTTCCTCCAGAATGGGGAACCTCACACTGGGACACACGGCTCCAGATGTGACCACACCAGTGCTGAGTCACGATGGACAATAACTGCCCTTGTCTGGGTGGCCACGCTCCTCCCAGTGCAGCCCAACGTGCTCATGGGCATGTTCCTGTTTAGCACCACTGAGAACTGGCTGGACATCCAGGCTCAGAGGGTTGTGACCAGTGGCACAAAGCCCAGCAGGAGGTACCATGAGGAGCACTGAAGGACACCATATCCCTACCCAACATCTCCTCCTACAGGTGTCTCTTGGGTCCCTGGAACCACCTCAGTGCCAAGGGGAAGAGCACTGCCTGTATGGGGTGGAGGAGATGGGGTCTGGAATGAGGGTCCTGGGGCAGTTTCTGCTGGTTGTTCATGCAGCAACAAGCTGGGCTGGATATTTGGAGAGAGGAACTCTTCCTAAGGGCCTCCAATGGGCTTAGGGATGTAGATGCATTCAAGGACCTTTACATCCTTGTTGTAAAAATATGTAGGGCCCAGAACTGCACACAGCTCTCAAGGTGAGGCTGCACCAATGCTGAATACAGCAGCATAGTCACCTCTTTTGACCACATGGCCATGCTCTGTTTGATGCACCTCAGGGTGGGGGTTACTGTCTTGACTGCTGGGGGACAGTGTTGGCTCCTATTGACCCTGTGGCCAACCATCACGCCAGATCCCTTTCTGCAGGGCTGCTCTCCATCCGCTCTCTCCCATTCTACACTTGCGCTCAGTGTTACTCTATCCCAGGTGAACAATCCAACACTTGGACTTGTTCAATTTCATGCCAAGTGCTGCGTCCTGCACTTGGGTCACAACAACCCCAGGCAGCACTACAGGCTCAGGGAAGAGCGGCTGGAAATCTGCCCAATGGAAAAGGCCCTGGGGGTGTTGATGGACAGTGAGTGAACATGAGCCAGCGTGTGCCCAGGTGGCCGAGAAGGCCACCAGCATCCCAGCATGCATCAGGAATAGTGTGGCCAGCAGGACCAGGCAAGTGATCATCCCTCTGTTCTTGGCACTGGTGAGGATGCACCTCAAATCCTGTGTTCAGTTTTGGGCCCCTCACTACAAGAAAGACCTTGAGGTGCTGGAGTGAGTTCAGAGAAGGGCAACAAAGCTGGTGAGGGGTCTGGAGAACAAGTCAGATGGGGAGCAGTGGAGGTAACTGGGGCTGTTTAGCCTGGAGAAAAGAGGGCTGAGGGGAGACCTTATAGCTGTCTACAGCTACCTGAAAGGAGGTTGGAACATGGAGGGTGTTGGTCTGTTCTCCCATGTAGCAAGTGGTAGAAGGAGAGGAAATGGCCTCAAGTTGCACCTGGGAATATTCAGTTTGGATATTAGGAAAAATTTCTTCATGGAAGAGTTTGTGAGGCATTGGAACAGGCTGCTCAAGGAGTGGTTGAGTCACCATCCCTGAAGGTCTTTAAACCACATATAGATGAGGTTCTTAGGGGCATGGTTTAGTGCCAGAGTTAGGTTAATAATTGGACTCAATGATCTTGAGAGTCTCTCCCAACTTAAATTATTCTATGATCTCTTTGGGATGAGAAACGTGATGGGGCAGCTCTCCCAGATGGAGTACTGATACGGATAGATGGACAGATGGGTGGATAGATAGATGGATTGGGACAGAGAGGGGGATCAGCCTATCAGCCTAAGGGCTGGGGCCAGCCATGGCATGATGGAAGCAAGGCCAGTCCCCCTTTGTCCCCTGCTCTTGTTTCCAAGAGAGCCTTTACACCCATTGCTGGCAGCCCTCCTGTGCCAGCCCCTCTCACCAGCACACGACTCCTGGCCAGGAGCTCTTCATGCTGCTCCTGCTACCGCAGTGACAGAGCAGCCTGCCCTGAGCTGGGGAATGCAGCTCATTCTCCTGGGTCATT
Source organism: Streptopelia decaocto (assembly GCF_964273445.1). Classification (NCBI taxonomy): domain Eukaryota; kingdom Metazoa; phylum Chordata; class Aves; order Columbiformes; family Columbidae; genus Streptopelia; species Streptopelia decaocto. The sequence goes on along the minus strand of NC_138676.1, from coordinate 6,444,408 downwards.
CATTCTCCTGTTGAAGCACAGAGCACAGGGAGCAGGCTGTGGTGCCTGGAAACCACAGCGAGACAGTCCAAGGCAGATCACTGATGGAGCTGCTGTTGGACATTTGCTGCCTCTGGGCATGAGGACCTGTCATAGGAGGAAAAGACAGTGATGCTTTAGATGAGACTTCGCTGGGAGAAACCAAAGCCATTTCCCACAGACCCTCCGACCCTGTCACACAAAGAGACACTTTTCTTTTTCAGGAGAACGTCCTGGCTGGAGCCCTCGTCGGTGCTTGATGAGTGTGCAATGAAGAGCAGGGTCTGTGCCCAGGGCCTCCTGAGGAGTCACCCTGACCCTGTGTGATCGGGTGGGTAGGGGCCAGTCCTGGGGTTCAGCTTTGTCAGCTGGACCCGCTGCTGGTGCAGAAAGGACTGTCAGCATCTGTATCCCCAGGCCTGAGAAACTGAGGGAGCCTGTGGGTCAGTGCAGAGTGAGGGCAGCTGCTCTGTCCCTCTGTCTTGCTCCAGCTGCCCTGGGCTGGCACCTTTCTGAGATGGAGGCTGATCACACTCCCATGTTACCCTGAAAAGCCACCAGGCACTGCTGAGAGCAGAGGGATCCACCTCAGACCATCACAGGTCTCACCCTTTCCTAAGGTCTCAGCACACAACGTTTAGCGCAGGACACACACGGCTCATTGCCCAGCCCCACAGACTGCATTGCCCACAGCCCACAGGTCAGAGCAAAGCTGGGACACGTGTGCCCATGGACATACCTGCAGGAAAGGACCCACAAGATCAGGCTGTGACTCTGCAGCTGAAACTGCCATCCCCAGAGAGCCTGACAGCAAGAACAAGATCCCAACAGCAGTGACCCAGAGCAGGGGAGCAAGAAGGACAATGCGGTGAGGGTGGGTGTGAGAGAGGCCAGGGCAGAGGCAGCCGGGCACTCAGACAGCGTCACCCTTCCCCAGCTGTGCAGCCACCTCCCAGACACCAACACTGCCGGGCAGCTGCTCTCAGCCCCTGTGCTCTGCAGAGGAACTGCAGCTCTGGCTGCACAGGAGCTGCTTCATGCCTTGGAGCCCCCGGCCCTGAGGGCAGAGGCTTTGCTGGGTGGGACAGGAGGCCAGGGGGCTGCTCACAGGAGGGATCTGACCTGCAGGGGTCACAGGGACTTTTCTCTGTTCTCCCCCCCATAACAATTCCGGGTTTGGTTTCCTCTCATTTCTGATCATTTCCCTGCTGCCTGGAGATTCTCCCCCTGGGAGGTGTTTCCCTGTCCATGTCTCTTCCCTGTCAGTGCTCACAGACCATCCCACCCTCTGTGCCCTCCCCCTGGCCCTACAGATCCTGCCTGTTCACAGGCACTGCCTGGGGGCATCTTCCTGTCTGCAGGCTGGAAAACAGGACAGGTCAGACTAAGGCTGACGGGTCCAGCCAAGGTGATGCAGGTGCTGTGCACAGGCAGAGGGGTGAGGAAGGGATGTCATGAGCCTTCTGGCAGATGTACTGATCACTCGGATTTGCAGTTCAGGAGTCTCCCTGACTTGTTTAAGCATGAGAGCTCATTTTCATTTTATCCTTTCCTGCACCCCCCAGCCCTTGGGAGAGGAAACTGAAAAGACAGGCTCAGGAAAGCTCCTTATCTGTCTGGTAATCCTTGCATTGATCTTCTGCTTGAGGCATCCACTTGGAAAAATTCTGGGGGTGATCTGGATCTGTGAGCAGCCCTGACCCACACAGCACCCTCTCCACAACAGAAGCACCTTTCCTGCCCTGATAAGGCTCACACCTTCCCCCAGACAGGGACCCCGCTCTGCAGGACAACCCTGGGCACCCCTGGGTGCTCACCCGGCTTCACAGCTGTTCAACATGGCCTGACAAGAGCCCTGTCCTTACAGACCCCACAAGCTGTGCCTGTGCCAGTTTCAGGAGATGCCTCCAGGAGCTACAGCTGCACTGCCCTGCACCAGAGACTTACCATGGCAAGGGCTGCAAAGGTTTCTCCTCCAGTAAGCTCTCAGTCATCCTCCCAGTCCTGACCACCTTTAATCTCTCTGCCTTGCTCGTCTCCTGAGATCCCCAGGCAGAGCCCTCAGCCCTGCTGCATGTGCAGAGGAGCTGCTCCTGGGCAGAGCTGTCTCTCTGCAGCGCTGCCGCTGCCACGAGCTCCCTGTGTCCCAGGAGCCCAGCCCAGCTCAGCAGCACAGGAGCAGCCCAAGGCGCTTTAATGACCCCTCTGGTGGGTTTGGTGCTGAGTCCATGAACTTCAGACCCTGGAGGAAGGTGATGAAACTTCTCAAGAAGTCAAAGTCAGATTCAAACTCCAAAGTTTCTTGTAATGTCAATGGGTTCCACTGAGGGAACCTACTGAGAAACAATATCCAGGTTCAGTTAGAGAAGAAAACTGGAGGTCAGGAAGAGCACAGTAAAGGTGGCTCTGATGCTGAGTAAACCTGGTTGTGTTTCGTTAACCAAAAGGCCAAGCCCTGCCCCCCAGCCCTGGGAAATCAGATCCAAAGTTTCTTGTAGCCTTAATGGGTCACACTGAGGGACACAACTGAGAAACTGTTCCTTGGATCTGGTTAGAGCAGAAAACTGGAGGCAGAATGACAGGTCAGGAAAAGCAAGGTGAAGGTCTCTCTGATGACCAGTAAACCTGGATGTGTTTCTTTAACCAAAGGACCAAATCCTGACCCCCAGCCCTGGGAAGTTAGATCCTGTCCCTCCCAAGTTGCCCAGGACCCTTCCTGGGACAGTGTGATGTGGGGCTGTGCAAGGACAAGGGCAGGACTATGGTCCCACCCCTCCCAGGTTCCTGGCTGGGGACAAGGAGGCCATGAGGCCCCTGTGCTGGAAGGACAAGGTGTCTCCTCACAGGCATCAGAGGTGCAGACAACAGCCATAGCCAAGGGGAGAAGGAGCTCATGTCTGGTGGGGCTTTCAGCCTCTTTACATCCCTTGATCATCTCCACGACAGCCTGTCCTGTGCTGTGGCATCCCCTGCACCTCTGTCCCTGCAGGCTGGAGACATCCCATCTGCTGCCCCACCTTGCTCCTGTCTGAGCATCTTCCTTCCTTTGCTGAGATCTCTCCATCCTCCCCAGCTGCTCCTTGAAGCACAAAGCCTTGGGCTGATGCAGACTCCCTCTGCTGACCTGCTCCGCCACAGGACTGCCCTTCCATCACATTCCTTTCTGCTCATGTCCAGCCTGGACCTCCCCAGCTGTACTCTGGGCCGTTATTTCATTCTCATGCTCTTTCCCACTATGCAGAAACCTCCACCATCTCTGAAACCGCCCTTCAAGCACTCTCAGGCTACTCCTGCACTGCTGCAGCCTCCCCAGCATTGCTGGGCCAAAGCAGCCCAGGTCCCTCAGCACCCCACACCATGTGCACAAGGTGCTGAACCTGCCTTGGCACAGCCCTGCACTCTCCAGTTCCTCCCTGCTGCTCCAAACTGGGAAGCCGCACACTGGCACACACCCGTGTGTGTGGGTCACACCAGTGCTGAACCGAATGGGATGAGAACTGCAGGTGTCTGGGTCCCCACACTCCTCCTCATGCAGCCCCGTGTGCAGCTGCCTTGTTCATGGTGGGCGTGCACCACGGGCTGGTGTGGGGACCTTGTAGTGCCCAGGCCCTTCTCCTCAGGGTCACTGCTCAGCGTGTCAGGTCCTCTCTCCTGATCGATGGGGTTATTGTCCCTCCTGATCCATCACTGCCCATTTCTCCTTTTACAAATTAAGAGTTTTCTGTTGGGTAAATCCCAGATTTTCTCAAGGTCCGGACTCTCCCTGGACTGAAGCTCCATTTGCTCAGCTATTAAAGTTTGCATGCAGATTGTTTATCCTGATGGGGGTGTATCTCCCAACATAACAGCATGAGGAGTTATAGGACACTATAAATACCATCTCCTGGAGAAACTGTGGGTTCTTGTGCTTCTGATTCTCATAATGCCAGAGCTCTGGAGTCAAAGAGAGAGTTTCTGTTCATGTGGTAGAGCAGCAGGAATGTGTGGAGCTCTGCCTGGGAACAGACATTTCCTCCCTCCTCTCTCCCACCTTCTGTTGTGCAGCGTTTTTTACCCTTTCTCAAATACAATATCCCAGAGGTGCTGCCAGCATCACTGAGTGGCTCAGATTGGGCAAGGAGTGGGTCCATCTTGGAGCAGCTGAAATCAGCTCTGTCTGATGTCGGTAAAACCCTGTTGTCTTCTCAGGGAGGTTGTGGAGGGGTCTTGATAGATAAAGACCTGTTGCTGAATTAGTCAGGCTCAAAGGAATCTCAAGGCCTCTTCGAGAAGCTGAGATCAGAGTCTGCTGTGAGAAAGAGGGGCGTTCCTCAATCACCGGGGTCCTGGCGTGGCGTGAATCATCGGACATATCATCAGTGAGACTCCAGAGCACGGACAGCCCACAATACTCATTTAGCGAATCCATGCTTGGAGCGTGGACGCGTGATTAGAATATAGTTACGTATATAAGGAGACTTGTTTCTGTAATAAATGGCTTAGCGTGATTCACATTGAATCGACTGGTTTTGCTAAGTCCTTATCTCGCTCTAACAAATGGTGACCCCGACGTGATACTCTGAACGGCGTACCACTGAAGTTGGGGAAAAGCCTAGAGCAGGCCCAGCCGGAGGCGGATCAGCTGGACTGAAAACCGGGCGGAGTGTACGGACGCTCCGCGTTAATTGAAGAAGTCACCGTAAAAGGGTGAGCGGCTGGGAGCGGGAGGAGGGGAGAATGAAGTTATGGAGCAAAATATATCCTCGAGGAAGAAGTTATAGTTAAACTCCTCCTGCCTATTCTCTCTATGAGAGGACTTTAATAAGAAGAAAGTAACATATGTAGACTATTAATTCGGTACAGAATTAATGGCTACCCGGGAGAAAACGAGAAGGCTTATAAATGTTAACTTTGGGATGATAAAGGGCAGAAATTATGGAATAAGGTCAGCAATGGAGATGATAAAGAAACTAAATCATTAGTGACTACATAGAAGCTTAAAATTTCCACCTTAAAAGACTTTAAGGCCGAGCGGGCTACCGTTGCCAGAATTTTTCCAGTGTTGCAGCCTGATAACAAATCTAAAAATGACTGTGAAGTTTACCCGGATCGTGTTTTTTGACCCCCTCCCCACTCCATCCCCTGTTGTGCCGTTTCCCCTATGATACAGCAGTCTGGGGCGGGGGGAGGAAAAATGCCGAGCGGGTGGCCTCCTGTACCGTCATCTAACCCTGGTGAGAACAGCAAGTCCAGAGGATTGGAGTCAGACAACTTGCTCAAAGAACCTGTGACAGATGAGAATGCTAAAGTCGTAAACAAGTGTACTATCAGTCCTTTTACCAATCTGCTTTTACTGTCTTTCAACCCTCTAACTCCTACAAAAGAGCAGAAGGAGTCGCCGGATGAGAACTGGGCAAAAGAACTCTGTGAAAGGTAACAGCTATAGATCATTTAGGACAGAACAATGCGGATTCTTTGAAAGGGGCAGGTATCCCACAACTCTTGGAAGAGACACTAATTGGCACACCACAATTACAGGCACGATTAGTTTCTGAAATCCTGAGGCAGTCAGCAGATCTTGCATATCAAGCTATGAGAGAGGTGTCTGAAACCAACAAAACAGCCAAATAATTTGCAACTGTTAATCAGTGTCCCAATGAGAATTACATGCAATTTATTGACTATCTTCAAGAGGCCATCAGTAAGCAGGTTGAAAACTTAGAAGCTAAGGAAGCACGAGTGTTTAGATTAGCAGTAGAGAATCTAATGTTTGCTATCAACATGTTATTTGCAAGTTTTACAGTACATATTATGTGCTCCTGTGTATTGCCTCTCTGAAAATCAAGCAGCTTGTCAGGAATGTGAGTTAATTGTTTTCAAGCAGGCCTGTGCGTTCCCCCCCCTTCCCCTCTCTCCCCCTCCCTCCCTCCCTGTTCTCAAGGTTTTTACTTGCAAGATGGGGTCAGGAATAATTGTTTTCAGTTGTGTTCCTAAAAAATCAGTATTGGGAGGTGTTTTAAAACTTGGGAAAGCACTCGGAATTATAAGGAAGGAAGATCTTGTAAAACATTGTAATTAGTGGTGGTTGCGGCATAAGTTAAATGATTGGGAATAGTGTCCGGGGAATAGAATCTTAAAGTATAACACCTTGTTGCAATTAATGTTGTTTTTAGGGCGAGAAAAGTGGAGCAAAGTAAATCCCTACAAGAGATCATTAAATCATTTCAGACAGCTGAGAGAGAGTTAACTGATAACACACAGGTCACAGCAAACTTGTTAGAGTCTGCAAGATGCTTTCCTTATTAACCTGTTTTCTTTGTGGGTATCTGTTTAAGTATGTTGCAATTTTGGTAGGTCTGTGCTATATGGTACGATAAGTTCACAGTTTGTTAAATCATGAGAATCCGTTGACTGAAAATGTGCATTTTGTGATAATTCAGAAGATCATGAGTAATTTAATTCTTTACTGCGTGAACGTGATCGTAAAATTTTGCGTGTGGTAGCTGTTATTTTTCTCTCCAGCATGCTAGCTTTATTCCAGCATTCAGACTTGCGCAACTCTGTGACAGGCTGTCTCTCATGTCGGTGCACTAAATTTGGCTTTTTCGTACGCACATCAAGTAAAGAATCCAGGTTTTGGAATAACAGTTGTAGCGCACCAGATGAGACACTGAAAACAAAACAAAGCAAAAAAAAGCTCAGTCCGGCGGGGGGGCCGATGGGCTCCGGCGCCACTGACCTGTTTTGTCAGGGAGACCCAGAGGTACCTCCACCTGGCTGAGCAGTGAGCGGCCCAAAGGTGCAATGCAAAAATTGAGATATTGTCTTAAATTAGTGTGACTGTGATCCATCTGCATATTTGAACTGGGTATTTGGTTTTCACATCTGAGCTCAGTATTTTAGTTTGCATATTCATATTTGGTACCAAAAGAATCTTTTCTGGGGAGATAATTCCAAAATGGGAACCGGTTCCACTGCTAAAATTCCACCTTGCTCCCCATTAGGATGCATCCTTACACATTAGAGTAATTGCTTATATTGTTAGAAAAGCATTTAAATTGTTAAAATGCTATGATAGATGTGAATTTAGAAGAGGTTGTATTTAAAAGTTGCTAGAATATTAACTGATTTAGATTTAAGAAAATAGAATAATGGATTGATGTTTATTATACTGGTTTATACTGTTTTTTGACATCTCTAAATTGTAGAAGGTAAATGGAGCTAAGGAATGTAACTATTGTTGAGCTACTTGAAATTGCATATAAAGTGTATTATGGCTGGAATGAAATGGGAAAACACAAGACCAAAACATCCCAGGCCTGTGTGCAGCTCATTGTAACTGAGAAGTTTCCCAGAGCCTCCCACTTCGTACCAGCCATTATGCCAGCTGCGTGACCTTGGTTATCTCTAAACTGCAGCAAGAAGAGAAAGAAAAACAAAAATGGAAAAACCTGGCTGCCTGCTTTTAAAGCAGTGAAAGGGGGGTTTTCTCTCCCCCCCACAGCAGAGATGTAATACTGAATGGAGCAGTCTGAGGGTGCAGTTTAAAGGCATCCTTAGTAGACCCACAGTTCTAATGAAACTGGAAAATTAAACCAAAAATTTGTTGATAGACTTATTCTGTGGTAATTAGTTGTAAGAGACTTCTTAATAAATTCACCATGCTAGTTTTTGAGGTCATGGGAGAGAACGAAAGAAAGGCCATTTTTTGAGACCAATAGAATGCCAAATTTGGAACAAAGTTTTAATACATGAATTCTTATAGTTGCCAGAAAGTCCTATACCTCTCTTAGGTTAAGATTTGTTAAGTAAATTAAGCTCAAATAACGTTTTCTGAGAATTCTGTTTAGTTGCATGGCCTACAAGAAGCTGCTGGGATGGTGCAGATCTGCTTGCTGCAAGTGAGAAATCTCCAAGGAAATCTCAAATGCTGTATTTCCACTAGTATTAACAGCCAATGTTTCGATAAAGCAAATTCTACACTGATAGATCTGAAACAGGACTTCGATCCAGTAAGGCAAAACAATATCCAATAAATATGACAGCCAAAATGGAGTTAGAAACTTTGAGGAATGAATTTATGACAACCTTACAGGCTGACTGCATTCGATTGGACTTGCAGATTTGTCTATAGCTACAACATAGAAACAACCTGTGGCTATTGTGGGACAGTATGATGAGATTGCTAGCAAACTGATATACTGACTGTTATATACCAATTGTCACTCTGATTTTTTATTTGTAATCTATGTCTTTATAAATTGCACTAGCTGGTTTTCTTAACAGCACAGCTTTTGGCATGCCTAAATGTAAACTGCTGCAGAACCTGCAAGTCTTTAACATCAGGTCATAGGCCATACTTGTATTTGGTCTGATCTTACATACTTGCAAAGTTTTTGTTGATGATTCTGGCAAGTCTCATAAAGCTGTACTGGTTTGGTGTGGAGATAACAATTGGCATCATTCTGTAAAAATTATTGAATGTTCAACCCAATTAGCAGAACTTGGCACAGCTTTAAATTACTTAGAGCTTTTTAAGGAGGAACCTCTAAATTTGATTTGTGACTTTGAGTACGTAGTCAAGATCTAACACACGTATCTGGTTCTGAACCTTTTTTGTTTGTTTGTTTATTTTAAAAAAGAAGGGGGGAAGTAGGGGAAACACCACAAAACCAATTGTCAAAAGCATTGTATGTGATGAAATACTTTGCAAGTATGACCCAAAACCATGCTAAATCAGTAAGAACCTACATTAGTTATGGTCAAATCACTAGTCAATGGAAAAGGCCACATCAATTGATAACCTGGGGAAAAGGTTATGTTTGTGTCATTACAGGCCGAGGATTGAAGTGGATTCAACAAAGATTCAACGGATGCACAGGAGGGAGATAAGTTGTGAGGACTGATTCAGATGTATACCATGGATCCTAATTCAGTGTTACAGATGCTCGCAGACCTGGTGATCTAGAAGCCTATTAGCAAGCAGGTGGTGTACCTTCTGTGGAGAATGGCAATTTGAACAATCAGCAGGAGATCCAAAAGGGTGATATTATGATTAGATAGTTAATGCATAGATAAGGTAAAATTATGAGATATCTCTACCATAGTAATCTAAGTTTAGCAACTGATAAAGTTTTAGAAGGGATATTAAGGTTAAGCTACTGATCTTTTAAATAGGTTAAGATAACTTTTAAGATATTAATTCAATTATTAGTATATACTGATGGTATTAAGTATGTTACCCTATAAACTGCGCAGTTATAGATCTTTTAGGAATTTAAGAGAATATATTGTATTAACTTCTCTGGTTATTTTGAATCTATTAAAATAGTGTGTTAAAAAGGTTGCCATAGTAGAATTAAGGTTTTAAGAATAGCCAGGTAGTAGTTTGATCTTATTAAGTAAGGTTTAACTGCATTATATGTAATTGTAATTATGTTGTTAATCACGTGTTCTATGTTGCAGTATATTTCAAAAATGATGCACCGTGCGGTTTAAGGGGCCTGACTAATTCAGGAAAAGAAAGGGGGAAGTGTGGAGGGGTCTTGATAGATAAAGACCTGTTGCTGAATTAGTCAGGCTCAAAGGAATCTCAAGGCCTCTTCGAGAAGCTGAGATCAGAGTCTGCTGTGAGAAAGAGGGGCGTTCCTCAATCACCGGGGTCCTGGCGTGGCGTGAATCATCGGACATATCATCAGTGAGACTCCAGAGCACGGACAGCCCACAATACTCATTTAGCGAATCCATGCTTGGAGCGTGGACGCGTGATTAGAATATAGTTACGTATATAAGGAGACTTGTTTCTGTAATAAATGGCTTAGCGTGATTCACATTGAATCGACTAGTTTTGCTAAGTCCTTATCTCGCTCTAACAGGAGGTGACAACTGTAGCACAGCCACACTCACCCCCAGTTCCAAGACTTTGGCATGGAAACCCAACATAGGGTGACAATGCTTCGGGTGCTGCAAACTACTTGATAATGGAGAAGTAATGGAAAAGATCTTCTGTCAGCAAAGCAAGGAAATCTCCAGTCAAGGAGCAGCTTCCTCTGGGGAACTGTAATTGCCCTGACAGTCACTGGCCAGGCAAATCTGCCAACAGTCCAGAGGATCTTTGGCCACCTGCTTAACATGTCTGCCTGCTGGGCCAAAAAGAGTGATGCTCACCAGGATCTGGAAATGGGAAACAAGAAAGAGCTGGTGAAGGATGTGAATATCAGTGTCCACCTTGGCTGTTGTGACCAGGACACAGTGGGGTCCCAGACACCAGAGGGGAGGGAGGAAGGCCGGCAGCAGAGCACAGGCTAGTGGGCTCCAGAGAAGACTTGAACATACTGGGGGATGGTGGGCAAAGTGGTGACATGGAAGTAGATCTGAAGGGTGAAGGAGCTGAGGAAATCTGATCAGCCTTACAGGACAGGCTGCTCCAAGCACAAGAATGATCTCCCCATGTACCCATGGAAAGAAGCATTTATCTTGTGAGGCTGCTCATCTGAACTGATGGAGCTGCAGGGCAAAAAGGCAGCACACAGGAGGTGGGAGCAGGGGAAGCTGCAAAGGAGCAATTTAGAAACCTTGTCCATGGATGTGGGGATGATGACAAAGCTGCCCTGGACTTGATACCTGCACGGGAAGGGCAGCAAGGTGAGCTGACAGAGATTAACTTGCAGTGAAAGAATAGACAGGGTGAATGTGGGCCTGCTGCTGAACTTCATAAGAGTAGAATCAGACGAGACTGAGGTTCTTCATGGCTTCTTTGCCTCCATCTTCACCAGCAAGGTCACCTGGGCCTTGGTACCTGAAGGCAGGAGTCTGGAGAACACCCAGCAGTGGATGGGGCTCAAGTCAGGGGTGACCTGAGCAAACTCAGACACCGTTACAGAACAGGAGATGGGTCACTTGACCAGCTCCCTGAACACAAGTATCACTGTGCTGTGGCACCTGAGATTGCCAGGGACACCTACCTCTTGGTCCAGAGGAGTGTGACTCCTCTTAAGGTGTTCTGGACTATCTCCTGATTCACATGGTGATTTAGGCACCCGCTTTTCTGACATACTCAGTCTTTATCTGGAGACGCTCCATACCGATATGAACTGGAGGCTGCTGATACCACAAGTTCTGGAAAGAGAGGGAAGGGCGAGCAGGGAAGGAAATAAAAGAAATTTGGCTTAACTGCTATTTATTGTGGAAATGCTCTCTGTTTGGCTATTCCTGAAATCTCCCTAATCATCTACACCAGACTTGAAGCCTTTGGGAAAATGATGCACAGAGCCTTCGCTTGTAAGAGCATTTTCGATGTCAATGAGCCCTCTGCTGCCATGATCCTGAACTGCAGATACTGAGAGAATGAACAAACCTCCAATGAAGCGAAAGGCAGAAGAAACCCCAACTTCTGAGGGTGTTTGGACCCCACGAAGGGCCATCACTGACAGAGCTGTGAAGGAAACAACCAGTGCAGGTCCCTGTCCCTGGAGGCTGGTGAAGGAAAGACTTGGAGACGCTGGTTACAGGTGGTGAGGGCCATGTGGACGTGGCTGTGATGCCATGTCAGCCCTTGATGCTTGTTCATCACCAGAATGGCTGAGCCCTGACCCCTGGGACCTGGTAGATCTTTCTCCAATGTTTTTCAAGGCTTTTTCTGTGGTCAGTGTGTTTTGTGTTTTGGGGTGGTGTTTATGTCAAGTGCTGTTGCTTTAACTGCAAGGCTCTGGTTTTCTGTGGAGTTGGAAACACCTGTGAATTCCTCACAACTCATCCAGCTTCTTTCATTCACCTGGCAATGGTAACCAGTCACCTCAGTGTCCCCGTCCCACACTTGCTTGAATCCTCTGTTTGGATCCATACCCATTACTCCAGGGGGTTCATGGATCCACCAGGTTCATGGATGATTCCTGAGGACCATCCAAGTGTGGGCAGTGTAAGAGAGGAGCAGAGCAGGGTCAGCTCATGGGCCATGACTGAGCACAGCCACCCCAGCAGCAGCCGTTCCCCATCTCCCAGGCACAGCCATGCCCACAGCATGCAAATGGCACTGCCATATGGGATTAGCCCAACAGAGGCCTTTCTTCCTTCCGTATTCCCAGGAAAACCTTCCTCCTGTTGCTCCTCCAACTGCAGACATCAACTGCTTTCCATTTCTGGGCTCAGACATGGCTGGAAGGGTTCACTGAAGCCATCAGCCATCTCATTGCTTCTCCCTGACATGCCCTGACCCTCTCCCACACCTACAATGGCCAATCACGGCTGCTCAGGGCCTCCCGCTCTTCAGAAGAGGCCTTGAGCTTCTCGGTTCTTCCTGGTGCTTATTATGAACTTCCTCACTCTCTCCAGAGTTCACAGTGAGCTTTCTTGTCCATAATAGCCCTTTATGACCATGTCTCACTAAATGGTTGTGTTTGTATGATCATTTGTGCAGAAAGGGCAGTCACAGGACACCACCCAATATGTCAAATCTGATGCCCAGTGAAATGCCGTAAAGACCCGATGAGTTCCCCTGTGTCTGTGTCTCTCCTGGAAGGAGTCTGTCCCGAGAAGGGGATCCAGCTCCTGCCCCTCTCTGCAGAGGCACATGAGCAGTGTCCATCACCTGGGGACACAAAGGGTGACGTTTGCCAGACCACCCTTCATCTGAACCAATTAGATGTGTGCTTGTGGATGAGGTATGGAGCCTTATAGTGCAAATACCTATTTAATTGTCATTGCCAGAGTGGCTACGACAGATGCAGAGTACTATTTTACCAATATGTAAATATAGGCATATACGACTGACATTCCTAGACAAATTACACAAACACTTGAAGGATTATTCATGCCTTTAACATACTTATCCTCAGAAGGCCACCAGCTTTGCATCTCAGGAAATGGGATCCAGAGTCCAAGGGCAGGATGGTTTGGGCTCTGTGCTGGGATCTGGAAACTGAAACGTGCTCCCATCTCCCAGCCCCCTGCCCTCCTCAGTGAGGGTGTGAGACATTCTGCAGCGAGGGCTGAACTCACAGCCATGACCAGTATCTATGTCCAACTGCAGCCAATGGTGTCCTGCCAGCTCAGGATTGGAGCTTCCATTGCTGGAGGTGTTTAAAAGATGTGGAGATGTGGTGCTTTGGGACATGTTTTAGTGATGGTCTTGGCAGTGTTTGATTTACGGTTGGACTCCGCGTTCTTAAGCCTGTTTTCCAGCCTAAATGATTCCATGATTCTATGATTTGGGTTGAAATCATTTCAATCCCATCACCTCCAGCTTCCCTCAGAGGCTGCTGTTGTGTGGCACAACTGTCCTGGCTCTCCAGGCAGGTTGGGCACTGGTTTGGTGCCTGAATTGGCAGTTTTCCCCTTCCTGGGGTAAAAGGCTGTTGAGCAGAGACAGTTGTAGAGATTTGGGACACAGGGGTTTGCAGCAATCCTGTCAAAACCTGAGCAGGATGAGCTTTGGAGCCCAGGAAAAATGGAGATGGGCTGAAGGATGTGTTTGAACAGTGGTGCTGTCACTGATAACAGTAACAGGGAACTCCTTATTCTCACTGATGTTGATGATGAACTAAAACTCTTTAATTTCATTCCTAACAGTGATTCTTACTTTTCAAAACATCTCCTATACCTCAGCAGTTGTGTCTTGAAAGAAGCTCTTAGAACAATGATTTGTCCCTCCTGTGAGGTGGAGGTGGTGTAGGGGAATAGTTTCTTTTTGAGACAAAGATGCCAAGGAACAGGTCCCAGGTCAGTGCAAAGGCACAAAGGGAGCCAGAATCTTTATGTGTGTGCACTGACACACACTGTCACCTGCATTTCCAGTCTCTGCAGTCCCAACTGCGCAGCAGAGTCTGGAGTTCTGAGCTCCCTCATCTGCCCTGTGTGACACGTGTAAAATGGAATGGAATCCATGGAATTCCATTCATGGAATCCATGGAATCCAATGGTTGGTTTTGATTCTCTTCACAGTCTGGAGCACCACATGGGTCAGGAGACAAGCCAGGATACCCAACCAGGACTCACATGCTCTGCTCTTACAGTTCAGGTGTTCCCAGGAATCTCTGCAGACATGACATGCTGATCCGTGGGTTAAAGGAGCTGGTCAAGAGCCTCGTCTCCATTTCTGTAACGATGGCTTTGCTGCCCGGCTGCTGTGCAGACTCTGTACTTGGAGGCTGACACCTCTTCAGTAACCTGTTCTGAAAGGATCAACAAGATGGGAATGAACTGAGCAAAAGAGAAGAACCTGGCTGGGGGCAAATGAAAAGGGATGCAATAGATGTGGGTTCAGGACTGTTTGGGGGCACTTGTAAAACCTCCCTGCACCTCATGTGAATTATTCCTGTGCTCAGGGAGCACCTGAGAGCTGTCCCTAAATTGAAAACATGAAGGGGAAGGAAGGACAGCGTCATTCAGGCTGGATGGGACCTCAGGAGGTGTCTTGACCAACCTCCTGCTCACAGCAGGGTCAGACCAGATTGCTCAGGGCTTTATCCAAACACATCTTGGTCACTTTCTGGGACAGAGTGAGTGCGCACTCCTGGGAAACAGCTTCCAGTGCTGGACTGTCCTCATGACTGGAAAGCTTCTCCCTTTCTACAGCACCTTTCCAAGCCCAACCATCCAGATTGTTTTTACCCATCTACTTACACACTGACACAGACCAGAATTTACTGCCTTGGGCACAAGAATGTTGTGGGGGATGATGCTGAATGCCTTGCTGACTTCCATGTAACAGACCACCACTGGTAACAGACCATCAATGTTATCCCCACGTCCACAACCCTGTCCTTTCCTCACAGAAAGCAAAGAGGATGGACAGGCACAACCTGACCGGAGTAAACCCCATCACATTCTCTTCCAGACACCCAGAAATGGGGTCCCAGTCGACATGCTCTGGGGCACAGCCCTTAGTTCCCCTGCTCACCCATTGGCCATTTTGAAAAGTGCACACACTGTGTGAGAGCTGCCAGTGGTCAGGGAGTCCCCCCAGTCTCCATGAGCTTTCCAAGATGGTGGAGAGTGGCCTCACTGTGACATCGTCCTGCTGTCCCAGCTCCTGGGATGCTGCCCCTGCTGTCCCATAGACTGGAAAGGATTGTGTTAGTTCCAGTGACCCCTCACTTGATTCCCATGGTTGTGCTGACTCCAGTCAAAGAGGCCTGGGAGATCTCCCTGGAGAAGTGGGAGAACAAGAGGACACAGGGATTCTCAGCTCTTATCAAATTCATCAGTAACCACACAATGTCTTTGTTTCTCCTTTAACTGTTCCTGCAGTAGTAACAGCTCATTTTGGGCCCTTGAATTGCCTTACAGATCTAGACCAAGTTTTGATCTGGACTGTTGCTGTGCTTGGAGGCTGCTGTCCTTGCAGAGCAGATGAACTCACTCCTGCCACCCTGCCTGGCAGTTCATTCCATCCGTGTCACAGCTCTGTCTGCAGCACTGACAGCTCCAGCTCCCCCAGTCAGGTCCCTGGCTGAGGACATTGCCTCACATCTGGGCTGGCCACCCCAGCTGTGGCACCAGCCCAGCTCTGACCTGCACAAGAAACCTGGTACCAAGTGTCCAAGAGCCCATGTGTGCAAAGGCTTTGAATCAGAGCACAGACATGACATGGCCAAAGACTGATGAATGTCTCTCTAGACCGAGGAGTATAAAACCAGAACAAAATGCCTAAAGTCATTCAACTGAAGATATTCCTCCCCCAGCCTGGAGAAATTAGATCCTTTGCTGTAACATTCCTGGTGTCCTGTCTAAAGATAGGAAAAGATGATTCTCGTACCGATTCATTTTTTAAAATGAAAAATACAATGCTGGAAAGAAGTATCTCTGAAGAGGAGAGAGAATCAACACCACTGATTACTTCAACTTCAAAGTTGTGCCATTGGAGCCCCAGGGACACCTGGAGGAGCCCAGAGGGGACAGAGAAAGGAACATCATGGGCTGCTCCTGTGCTGCTGAGCTGGGCTGGGCTCCTGGGACACAGGGAGCTCATGGCAGCGGCAGCGCTGCAGAGAGACAGCTCTGCCCAGGAGCAGCTCCTCTGCACACGCAGCAGGGCTGAGGGCTCTGCCTGCAGCACCGAGGGCACAGGAGCCAGGCAGAGAGAGATTAAAGGCAATGTAGGGTGGCTGGTTGCTGAGGATTCAATGAGACAAATCACAGCTCTATCATGGTAAGTCTCGCTGTAGGACAATGCAGCTGCATTTCCTGGAGAGAGACCCTAAGCTGGTACATTCCATGATTTACAGGATCTGTCAGGTCTCTCTCACAGTATCTCTGTTGTAGAGGAGAAGAACACCCTCCAGAGCAGGGCTTCCCTGCTGCACTGTCAGAGGGACAGGGAATGACGACAACTTCTGCTGAGGGTGACTGCAGGGGGAGCACCCAGGGGTGCCCAGGGCTGTCCTGCAGAGCAGGGTCCCTGTCTGGGAGAGATCCCCTTGGTGCTGTGGGGACAAGCTGTGGGGGGAAGGAACATCCCCAATAAGGGCAGGAAAGGTGTATCTGCTGTGGAGAGGGTGCTGTGTGGGTCAGTGCTGCTCACAGCTCCAGATCACCTGCAGGATTTTTCTAAGGGGATGCCCCAATGACAAGATCAATGTAAGGATTAGCAGACAGATAAGGAGCTTTCCTGAGCCTGTCTTTTCAGTTTCCTCTCCCAAGGGCTGGGGGGTGCAGGAAAGGATAAAATGAAAATGAGCTCTCATGCTTAAACAAGTCAGGGAGACTCCTGAACTGCAACTCTGAGTGATCAGTACATCTGCCAGAAGGCTCATGACATCCCTTCCTCACCCCTCTGCCTGTGCACAGCATCTGCATCACCTTGGCTGGACCCCTCAGCCTTAGTCTGACCTGTCCTGTTTTCCAGCCTGCAGACAGGAAGATGCCCCCAGGCAGTGCCTGTGAACAGGCAGGATCTGTAGGGCCAGGGGGAGGGCACAGAGGGTGGGATGGTCTGTGAGCACTGACAGGGAAGAGACATGGACAGGGAAACACCTCCCAGGGGAGAATCTCCAGGCAGCAGGGAAATGAGCAGAAATGAGAGGAAACCGAACCCGGAATGGTTATGGGAGGGAGAACAGAGAAAAGTCGCTGTGATCCCGCGCAGGTCAGATCCCTCCTGTGAGCAGCCCCCTGGCCTCCTGTCCCACCCAGCAAAGCCTCTGCCCTCAGGGCCGGGGGCTCCAAGGCATGAAGCAGCTCCTGTGCAGCCAGAGCTGCAGTTCCTCTGCAGAGCACAGGGGCTGAGAGCAGCTGCCCGGCAGTGTTGGTGTCTGGGAGGTGGCTGCACAGCTGGGGAAGGGTGACGCTGTCTGAGTGCCCGGCTGCCTCTGCCCTGGCCTCTCTCACACCCACCCTCACCGCATTTTCCTTCTTGCTCCCCTGCTCTGGGTCCCTGCTGTTGGGATCTTGTTCTTGCTGTCAGGCTCTCTGGGGATGGCAGTTTCAGCTGCAGAGTCACAGCCTGATCTTGTGGGTCCTTTCCTGCAGGTGTGTCCATGAGCACACGTGTCCCAGCTTTGCTCTGACCTGTGGGCTGTGGGCAATGCAGTCTGTGGGGCTGGGAATGAGCTGTGTGTGTCCTGCGCTAAACGTTGGGTGTTGAGACCTTAGGAAAGGGTGAGACCTGTCATGGTCTGAGGTGGATCCCTCTGCTCTCAGCAGTGCCTGGTGGCTTTTCAGGGTAACATGGGAGTGTGATCAGCCCCCATCTCAGAAAGGTGCCAGCCCAGGGCAGCTGGAGCAAGACAGAGGGACAGACCAGCTGCCCTCACTCTGCACTGACCCACAGGCACCCTCTGGTCTTGCAGGACTCGCTCTGTTCTCCCTGAGTGCAGCAGAAATGCTGAGGGTTTCTGACACCAAACAACACTCCCCAGGGTGGGAGGGGAGAAGGAGCTGTAGAAATGCCAAACCTCTCCAACTCAGTTTCTCAGGCCTGGGGGTACAGATGCTGACAGTCCCTTCCGCACCAGGAGCGGTTCCAGCTGACAAAGCTGAACCCCAGGACTGGCCCCTGCCCACCCGATCACACAGGGTCAGGCTGACTCCTCAGGAGCCCCTGGGCAGAGACCCTGCTCTTCATTGCACACTCATCAAGCACCGACGAGGGCTGCAGCCAGGACGTTCTCCTGGAAAAAGAAAAGTGTCTCTTTGTGTGACGGGGTGGGATGGTCTGTGGGAAATGGCTTTGGTTTCTCCCAGAGAAGTCTCATCTAAACCTTCACTGACTTTTCCTCCTATGACAGGTCCTCATGCCCAGAGGCAGCCAATGTCCAACAGCAGCTCCATCACCCAGTTCCTCCTCCTGCCGTTCACAGACACACGGGAGCTGCAGCTCTTGCACTTCTGGCTCTTCCTGGGCATCTACCTGGCTGCCCTCCTGGGCAACGGCTTCATCATCACCACCATAGCCTGGGACCAGCACCTCCACACCCCCATGTACTTCTTCCTGCTCAACCTCGCCCTCCTTGACATGGGCTCCATCTCCACCACTCTCCCCAAATCCATGGCCAATTCCCTCTGGGCCACCAGGGCCATCTCATACTTGGCATGTGCGACACAGCTCTTTTTGTTTCTCTTCTTGATCACAGCAGAGTATTGTCTCCTCACTGTCATGTCGTATGACCGCTACGTTGCCATCTGCAAACCCCTGCACTACGGGACCCTCCTGGGCAGCAGAGCTTGTGTCCACATGGCAACAGCTGCCTGGGCCACTGGGTTTCTCTATTCTCTGCTGCACACGGCCGATACATTTTCACTGCCCCTGTGCAAGGGCAATGCCCTGGGCCAGTTCTTCTGTGAAATCCCCCAGATTCTCAAGCTCTCCTGCTCACACGCCTACTTCAGGGAAATTGGGCTTATGGTGGTCAGTGCCTTAGTAGCTTTTATGTGTTTTGTGTTCATTGTGGTGTCCTATGTGCAGATCTTGAGGGCCGTGCTGAGGATCCCCTCTGAGCAGGGACGGCACAAAGCCTTTTCCACCTGCCTCCCTCACCTGGCCGTGGTCTCCCTGTTCCTCAGCACTGCCATGTTTGCCTACCTGAAGCCCCCCTCCATCTCCTCCCAATCCCTGGATCTGGTGGTGTCTGTTCTGTACTCGGTGGTTCCTCCAGCAGTGAACCCCCTCATCTACAACATGAGGAACCAGGAGCTCAAGGATGCCCTCTGGAAACTCATATCTTAGTGATTTCTGAAGCAATAAACTGCCCATCTGCTTCTACATAGGAGTTTTAGTGTAACTAATTACAGGCTCAGCCTGTTATCTGCATTTTCTGTTGTTGCTGGTAGTTTTTTTTATTGTTATAATGTTGTCATCCCATTTCTAAATTCTCTGTCTACTTTTCTGTTATAACCACTGGCTGTGTAAATGAGGAGCCATGTTCTCCTTGTCTTCCCGCAAAATAAAGGGCTCTTTAGTGACTTGTTCTTCACTATATCCTTCCTGCAAGGCCTTATGGAGCTGCAGGGACAGTTCCTGTGTTCATGGGAGGAGGGAAAAGAGTTCATCATGGCAGCCCTGCCAGGGAGCAGCAGCGCTTGTTCTTCCAGAGCTGTTCTGGTTCCACTCCACACTCTCCTTCTCATCCCTTGTGTTGGTGCAAGGCCTAGGAGAGGACAAGTTGTCCTATTGGCACTGGAGCCTCGGTGCCTCCTTGCAGCCCCATGGAGAAGCTGGAAGTTGTTGTCCCAGTGTTGTCCTTCCCTGGGCCTTGCACACCCACATCCCACGGTCCCAGGAAGAGCCCTGAGCCGTGTGTGAGGGGCAGGATCCCCCTACCCATTGCCTCGAGGTCATGGCTTCTCCTTTCTGCTTCAGAAAGCAAACCAAGGGGTTTCTGAGCATCAGAGCTGAAGAAAAGACTCAAAGGAGACCTCATGGTGGCTACAGCTTCCTCACAAGGGGAGAAGGAGGGGACGGTACTGATCTCTTCTCACTAGTGACCAATGACAGAACCCAAGGGAATGGCAGAAGATGTGCCAGGGGAGGGTCTGTTGCACATGAGGAAAAGGTTCTTCCCCCAGAGGTGCTGGACACTGAACAGGCTTCCCAGGGAGGTGTCACGGCCCCAATCCGACAGTGTTCAAGAAGAGACTGGACAACGTCCTCAGACACACGGGGTGACCTGTGAGGTGTCCTGTGCAGGGACAGGAGTTGGACTCCATGATCCTCGTGGGTCCTTCCAACTCAGGACATTCAATGATTCTATGAAACACTAGGTCAAAAGTCCAAGTTTTCACTGTGCAGATGTGTTGTAAACATACACATCATGTGCATGTCCAGTGTGTGCATGTGATGAGATGAACCCAAGGGAGCACAAATGCCATCAGCTATTCCTTGGGGTGCCATAAAGGTCAGTGGGACAGAGATGGTGTTCAGGGGTCTCTTCCAACCTGTGTTATTGTAGGATTCCATGAATCTTTTCCATGGAGAGCTCTTTCATGTCAGAATAGACAGAGGAAGAAGAAAACAAAGAGGCAAAAGCAATCTGGGGTGTTGATTGACAGCAGGTGAACATGAGCCAGTGTGTGCCCAGGTGGCCAAAAAGGCCAATGGCCTCCTGGCTTGTATCAAGAATAGAGTAGTGGACAGAAACAGGGCAGTTATCGTCCCCTTGTACTTGATGCTGGTGAGGCCACAATTCAAACCCTTGGTTCAGTTTTGGGCTCCTCACTGTTGCAAAGACCTTGAGGTGCTGGAGTGAGTGCAGAGGAGAGGGACAAGGCTGTTGAGGGTCTGGAGCACAAGACTTCTAAGGAACAGCTGAGGGACAAGGGGGTGTTTAGCCTGGAGAAAAGGAGACTGAGGGGAGACCTTCTCGCTCTCTACAACTGTCTGAAAAGAGGTTGTAGCATGGAGGGTGTTGCTCTTCTCCTGAGTAGCAAGTGATAGGATGAGAGGAAATGGCCTCAGCTTGTGCCAGAAAATGTGCAGAATTGATATTAGGAAACATTTCTTCATGGAAAAGTTTGTGAAGCAGTGGAACAGGCTGCCCGGGGAAGTGGTTGAGTCACCACTCCTGGAGGTGTCTAAAAGATGTATAGATGAAGCTATTAGGGACATGGTTTAGTTCTAGAGTTAGGTTATGGTTGGACTCCATGATATTAATGGTCTCTTCCAACTCAAATGATTCTATGATTCTATGATCCTGTGATTCTCTGCTTGAAGGGTCATTTCCCAGGTGGTGGAGCTTTCCTTGGAGGAAGGAATCATAGAATCATAGAGAGTGTTGCAATGGAGCTTGAAAGGCCATCTAGTCCAACCCTCTGCTATGAGCAGGGACGTCTTCAGCCAGCTCAGATTGCTCAGAGTCCCATCCAGCCTGGCCTGGGATGTCTCCAGGGATGGGGCATCCACCACCTCTCTGGGCAATTGGTGCTGTTATTTCATCTTCCCCATTGTAAAAAATGTCTTCCTCATATCTGGGCTTTAACTCTCCCCTTCTAGTTCAAAACCATGACCCCTTGTCCTATCACAACATGTCCTGCTCAGAAGTTTGTCCCCATCATTCTTATTGTCTTCTTTTAAGTACACAAAGGCGACAATAAGGTCTCCCCGCAGCCTTCTCTTCTCCAGGCTGAACTGCACCAACTCTCCCAGCCCGTCCTCCCAGCAGCGCTGTTCCATCCCTCTGATCATCTCGGTCACCCTGCTCTAGCCCCTCTCCAACACATCCATGTCTTTCCTGGGATTCACATGGGTCCACTTCTCGTGCTTATCCTGGCCCTTCTTGATGGCATCTGTCCCTCAGGCATATCAGGAACACTGCTCAGTTTGGTGACATCCGCAAACTTGCTGAGGCTGCACTTGATCCCACTATGTCATTGATGAAGATATTAAACAGTACTGATCCCAGTGTGGACCCCTGAGGGACATCACTTGTCACCAGTGGCCATCCAGACATTGTGCCATTGACCACCACCCTCTGGGTGCGACCATTGAGCCAGTTCCTCACCCACAGAACAGTCCAGCCATCAAATCTATACCTCTCCAAATTAAAGAGAAAGATGTTGTGAGAGACCATGTCAAAGGCTTTACAGAAGTCCAGATAGATGACATCCATAGCCCTTCCTTTGTCCACTGATGTAGTTACTCCATCGTAGAAGGCCACTAGGTCGGTCAGGCAGGACTTGCCCTTGGTGGAGCTGTGCTGGCTGTCTCAAATAACCTCCCTGTCCCCCTTGTGCCTTAGCACACCTTCTAGGAGGATCTGAGCCATGATCTTCCAGGCACAGGTAAGAGGCTGACAGGTCAGTCGTTTTCAGGGTCCCCCTCTCTACAGCAGAAACACTGACACACAGCGCAGCCTGGAACATGGAGACTGGACATGAGGAGGAAGAAATGTCACTCAAAGGGCAGTGCTGTGGTATAAGAAAACATCCAGAAGCACCATGAGATAGGTCCATCTTCTTGTGTTTCCAGGAACACAGCACAAGAGTGGAGACACATCAGTCAATGTATGGAAATACCAGGGTGAGAGCAAGGGGAGGAAGCGAGATGGGTGTCTACAGCCTGCAGGGAAACAGCAGCAGCTGAGGGACAGTGTAGGACAACCTGTGGTGGAGATGGCAAAGGGCACTGGCAAGGCTGGATGTCACCAAGAGAACCCAAGTCTTTGTCCCCTTGGCTATGGCCATCGCCTCTGCCACCAAGGCCTGTGAGGAGACGTGTTGTCCTCAGGCACTGGGGCACCTCATGGCCTCCTGCACACCCTCAGTAAGGCTGGGAACTGTCACCCCATTGTCCTTCACTCACACCACACAGCCCACATCCCCTGCCCCAGGAAGAGCCCTGAGCAATGTGTGAGGGACAGGATCTGCCTTCCCAGGGGCTGGGGGTCAGGCCTTGGCCTCTCTGCTTCACCCAACTAACCCAGGGTTTTCTCAGCACCTCAGCTGCCTGCACGTTTCCCTTTGTTTATCTGCCATCATGGCCTCCAATTCTCTGCTCTAGTGAGTCCCTGGGGAGGCTCTGCTGGTACTTGCCCTCAGTGGAACTCATTAATACTTCAAGGAACTTAGTACTTTTTCCTTCTGGCTTTGACTTCTGGAAAGGTTTGTGGAGTCTCCTCTCAGCACCTGAGCAATGTTCAAGGACTCAGCACCAAATGCACCATGGGGCTCATTACACTCAAGAAAGCTCTAACAAACCATGTCTCTACTTGTAATGCCCTTCCAATCTTGTATAGTTAATTAGAGAGTTTTCTTTGTGTAACTATGGAGAAAGATTTCAAAAAGCTTCTGATAAAGAAGTCTTTCTATTGTAAAGGGTGTATTTCAATCCTTTTCAGTTTGGCAAAGAGGTGGTTCCAGCATTGTCTGATGTTGATCCAGGGTCTCTCCTAAGGAGGTCTGGACTGGCTGGAGAAGCTGTCCCTTGAGGTCTCACACCGTGTGGACAACCTTGCTCCTCACCTCCCCAACCCCATCGTTTCTCTCATTGACCCCCTGGGCCTTGCATCCCTTTTCCTCACACCAGACTTCACTGCATCTGCAGCTGGGTGTGCCAGCTCCTTTGCACCAGCTCCCACCTGCTCTCCTTGCAGACCCAAGTGCTCACAGCAAAGAGGGACTTTGCTTTACCCTTGAACACACAAAATACAACTGATGAGAGTCATGATTAAAAGAAAACAGGCTCCTCAACTGTACACCAAGGACAAGCTGCCACCACTGAGGTTCACCTTCTCCAAGGCAGAACCATGCAAGAAATGTTGTAGACAGAAAGGAAATTATAAAATAAACACAATAAAAGAGTTGGCTAAAGACAGAATTAGGCAGACTACTGAAAGACAAGGAAGCTTTTAACTCCTTGAAGCTGAAAGCAGCAACTGGATTGTTGACAAGTGTGTGAGTGATCAAACAGTAAGAGGAAGGGAAACCCAGAGAGCAATGGCAAGTGTTGTGTGCAGATCAGCTGCTGGAAATGGGACTGCAGACATGGTCAGTTTAGTCAGGGCAGGAGGAAATACCTGGAGGATGAGGGAGATGAGATGCACAGATAACAGAGAGAGTGCTGAGAAGGCAAATCTAGTGGAGGGTCAGCAGTTCTCCTCTTGCTCTTGGGGCAGACCCAGGAGCTGGCACAGCAGGACCATGTCATAGTGAGGCCACTCTCCACCATCTTGGAAAGCTCATGGAGACTGGGGGGACTCCCTGACCACTGGCAGCTCTCACACAGTGTGTGCACTTTTCAAAATGACCAATGGGTGAGCAGGGGAACTAAGGGCTGTGCCCCAGAGCATGGCCACTGGGACCCCATATCTGGGTGTCTGGAAGAGAAGGTGATGGGGTTTGCCCAGGGCAGGTTGTGCCTGTCCGTCCTCTTTGCTTTCTGTGATGAAAAGACAGCGTTGTGGACATGGGGAGAACATTGATGGTCTGTCACCTGAAAGTTATCAAGACATGCAGTGTCACCCACTAATATTCTTGTGTCCAAGGTGGGATATTATGGTCTGTGTCCGTGTGCAAGTAGATGGGTAAAAACAATCTGGATGGTTGGGCTTGGAAAGGTGCTGTAGAAAGGGAGAAACTTTCCAGTCATGAGGACAGTCCAGCACTGGAAGCTGTTTCCCAGGAGTGCGCACCCACTCTGTCCCAGAAAGTGACCAAGATGTGTTTGGATAAAGCCCTGAGCAATCTGGTCTGACCCTGCTGTGAGCAGGAGGTTGGTCAAGACACCTCCCGGGGTCCCATCCAGCCTGAATGATGCTGTCCTTTCATCCTGTTCATGTTTTCAATTTAGAGAAAGCTATCAGGTTCTCTCTGAGCACAGGAATAATTAACATGAGGTGCAGGGCTGCTTTACAAGTACATCTAAAGAGCTATAACAGCAACTTTGGCATCCCTTTTCTTTTGCCCCAATCCAGGGTCTTCTTTTTTGGTATGCTAATACCCTTCCAGAAAAACTGCTCGTCTTGTTAACCCTTTCAGAGCAGGTTGTTCAACAAGTGTGAGTATCCATGTACAGAGTCTGCACATCAGTCAGGCATCAAAGCCACCATTACAGAAATGGAGATGAGGCTCTTGACCAGCTCTTTGAAGCCAGGAATCAGCATGACATGTCTTCTGAGATGCTATTGAACACCTAAACTTGAAGAGCAGAGCATGTGAGTCCTCATTGGGTATCTTGGCTTGTCTCCTGACCCATGTGGTGCTTCAGGCTGTAAAGAGAATCAAAACCAGCCATTGGACTGGGGTAGTTCCATTTTACACATGTCACACAGGGCAGATGAAGGGAGCTCAGAACTCCAGGCTCTGCTGCACAGTTTTGTATTCAGACATGGGAAAGGCAGGTAACAGTGTGTGTCAGTGCACACACATAAAGATTCTGGCTTCCTTTGTGCCTTTGTACTGATCTGGGATCTGTTCCTTGGCATCTTTGTCTCAAAAAGAAACTGTTCTCCTGTGCCAACAACATCTCACAACAGGAAAAAATTTAAAAAAAAAATAATAAAATAAAAAAAAAAAAAAAAAAGGAGAAAAGTTCTTTCAGAAGGGTGATCTTGGGGTAATTCTGTCCAATAGGTGTACTCTTGAAATTATTAAAAAAAAAAAAGGGGGCAAAAAACATAAAGAGTTCCCTGTTAGTGACAGGACCACTGTTCGCAAACATCCTTTAGAGCATCTAGATTTTTCCTGGGCTCCAAAGCTCATCCTGCTCAGGTTTTGACAGGATTGCTGCAAACCCCTGTGACCCAAATCTCTACAACTGTCTCTGCTCAACAGCCTTTTACCCCAGGAAGGGGAAAACTGCCAATGCAGACACCAAACCAGTGCCCAACCTGCCTGGAGAGCCAGGACAGTTGTGCCACACAACAGCAGCCTCTGAGGGAAGCTGGAGGTGATGCAATTGAAATGGTTTCAACCCAAATCATAGAATCAGAGAATCATTTAGGCTGGAAAAGACCCATAAGAACATGGAGTCCAACCGTAAATCAAACACTGCCAAGACCATCACTAAAACATGTCCCAAAGCACCACATCTCCACATCTTTTAAACACCTCCAGCAATGGAAGCTCCAATCCTGAGCTGGCAGGACACCATTGGCTGCAGTTGGACATAAGATACTGGTCATGGCTGTGGGTTCAGCCCTCGCTGGCAGAATGTCTCACACCCTCACTGAGGAGGGCAGGGGGCTGGGAGATGGGAGCACGTTTCAGTTTCCAGATCCCAGCACAGAGCCCAAACCATCCTGCCCTTGGACTCTGGATCCCATTTCCTGAGATGCAAAGCTGGTGGCCTTCTGAGGATAATCATGTTAAAAGGCATCAATAATCTTTCAAGTGTTTGTGTAATATGTCTAAGAATGTCATTTTTTTAAAGAAAAAAAAAAGTTTAACATATTTATAATTAAATATCTGTAAAATAGTACTCTGCATTCATGAAAGCCCCACTGGCAGTGCCAATCAAATAGGTATTTGCAGTATAAGGCAAGATACCTTGTCCACAAGTAAATATATAGGTGGTTCAGATGACGGGTGGTGTGGCAAACGTCACCCTTTGTGTCCCCAGGTGATGGACACTGCTCATGTGCCTCTGCAGAGAGTGGCAGGAGCTGGATCCCCTTCTCGGGACAGACTCCTTCCAGGAGAGACACAGACACAGGGGGAACTCATCAGATTTTCATGGCATCTCACTTGGCATCAGTTTCTATGTAATTGGAGATTTCATTTCTGCACAAATGTTCTTAAAGAGACAACTATTTAGTGAGACATGGTCATAAAGGGGCTGTTATGGACAAGAAAGCTCACCATGAACTCTGGAGAGAGCAAGGAAGTTCATAATAAGCATCAGGAAGAACCAAGAAGCTCGAGGCCTCTTCTGAAGAGCAGGAGGCCTGAGCAGCCGTGATTGGCCATTGTAGGTGTGGGAGAGGGTCAGGGCATGTCAGGGAGAAGCAATGAGATGGCTGATGGCTTCAGTGAACCCTTCCAGCCATGTCTGAGCCCAGAAATGGAAAGCAGTTGATGTCTGCAGGTGGAGGAGGAACAGGAGGAAGATTTTCTGGGAATATGGAAGGAAGAAATGCCTGGTGGATGCATGAACCTCCTGGAGTGATGGGCTATGGATCCAAATAGAGGATTCAAGCAAGAGTGGGACTGGGACATTGAGGTGACTGGTGACCATTGCCAGGTGTATGAAAGAAGCTGGATGAGTTGTGAGAAACTCACAGGCATTTCCAACTCCACAGAAAACCAGAGCCTTGCAGTTAAAGTAACAGCACTTGACATAAACACCACCCCCAAAACACAAAAACCTCACACTGACCACAGGAAAAGCCTTGAAAAACATTGGAGAAAAATCTACCAGGTCCCAGGGATCAGGGCTCAGCCATTCTGGTGATGAACAAGCATCAAGGGCTGACATGCCATCAGAGCCACCTCCACATGGCCCTCACCACCTGGAACCAGCGTCTCCAAGTCTTTCCTTCACCAGCCTCCAGGGACAGGGACCTGCACTGGTTGTTTCCTTCACAGCTGTGCCATTGATGGCCCTTCATGGGGTCCCAAATACCCACAGAAACTTTAAGTTTCCTTCTGCCTTTCCCTTCATTTAGAGGTTTGTTCATTCTCTCAGTGTCTGCAGTTCAGGATCATGGCAGCAGAGGGCTCACTAACATCTAAAATGCTCTTTCAAGCCAAGGCTCTGTGCATCATTTTCCTGAAGCTTTCGAGTCTGGTCCCCGGAGCCCTTGCTGGTGAGTATGGAGGCAAAGAAGCTATGAAGAACCTCAGTCCCGTCTGATTCTACTCTTCTGAAGTTCAGCAGCAGGCCCACATTCACCCTGTCTATTCTTTTACTGTAAGGAAACTGCGTCAGCTCATCTTGCTGCCCTTACACTCCCCTGCAGGTATCAAGTCCAGGGGAGATTTGCCAAGGTTTCTAAATTCCTCCTTTGCAGCTTCCCCTGATTCCACCTTCTGTGTGCTGCCGTTGTGCCCTGGAGCTCCAACAGTCCAGAGGAGCAACCTCACTAGACAAACACTTTTTTATGTTGGTACTTGGAGAGATCATTCTTGTGCTTGGAGCAGGCTGTCCTGTAAGGTTTCTCAGATTTCCTGAGCTCCTTCACCCTTCAGACCTAATTCCATGTCACAACCTTTATTGGCCGCCATCCCCCAGTGTGTCTAATTGTTCTCCTCTGGAGCCCACCAGCAGCTCTGCTGCTGGCCTTCCTCCCTCCCCTCTGGTGCCTGGGACCCCACTGTCTCCTGGTCACAAGAGCCAAGGTGGACACTGATGTTCACATCCTTCACCAGCTCTTCCTTGTTTCTCAGTTCCAGATCCAGGTGAGCATCACCCTTGTTGGCCCAGCAGGCAGACATGTTAAGCAGTTGGCCCAAGATCCTCTGGACTGTTGGACCCTACAGATTTGCCTGACCGATGAATATCAGGGCAATTACAGTTCCCCATAGGAAGCTGCTCATTGACTGGAGATTTCCTTGCTTTGCTGACAGAAGATCTTTTCCATTATTTCTCCATTATCAAGTAGTTTGCAACACCCGAAACATTGTCACCCTATGTTGGGTTTCCATGCCAAAGTCTTGGAACTAGCGGTGAGTGCGGTTGTGCTACAGTTGTCACCTCTCTGAGAGACAACAGGAGTTTGACCTATGTCAGACAGAGCTGATTTCAGCTGCTCCAAGATGGACGCGCTCCTTGCCCAATCTGAGCCACTCAGTGATGCCGGCAGCACCTCTGGGATATTGTATTTGAGAAAGGGTAAAAAACGCTGCACAACAGCAGGTGGGAGAGAGGAGGGAGGAGGTGGGAGAGAAAAGCTCTGCAGACACCAAGGTCATATCCCATAGGACCCAAGGAGGTCCCTCAGCAGGCCAAAGCTTGCCTTCCTGAAATCCTGCTCTTGGCCTTGTTCTCATCTCCCAGGAGCCTCAGCTCCACTTTCCCATCCCTGACTGTTCCACCCTGACCAACTCTTTCTGGTTTGTAAGTGTGAAGTCCCACAGGGCACCTCACCCCACTTACTCCTCAGTCACCCGTGTCAGGAAGATGTTGTCAATGAGCTCCAAAACCCTCATTGTCGCCAGCCAGGAACCTGGGAAGGGTGGGACCATAGTCCTTCCCTTGGCCTTGCACAGCCCCACATCACACTGTCCCAGGAAGGGCCCTGGGCAATGTGGGAGGGACAGGATCTGATTTCCAAAGGGTAGTCAAGGTTTGGTCCTTTGCTAATGAAACACATCCAGCTTTACTGACTGTCAGAGAGACCTTTACTTTGCTTTTCCTGATCTGTCATCACTGCCTCCAGTTTTCTTCTCTAACCGGATCCTAGGAACAGTTTCTCAGTTGTGTCCCTCAGTGCGACCCATTAATGCTACAAGAAACGTTGGAGTTTACATCTGACTTTGACTCCTTGAAAAGTTTCTTCAGCTTCCCCTCAGGGTCTGAGGTCCATGGACTCAGCACCAAACCCACCAGAGGGGTCATTAAAGCTCCTTGGGCTGCTCCTGTGCTGCTGAGCTGGGCTGGGCTCCTGGGACACAGGGAGCTCATGGCAGCGGCAGCGCTGCAGAGAGACAGCTCTGCCCAGGAGCAGCTTCTCTGCACACGCAGCAGGGCTGAGGGCTCTGCCTGGGGATCTCAGGAGACGAGCAAGGCAGAGAGAGATTAAAGGTGGTCAGAACTGGAGGATGACTGAGAGCTCACTGGAGGAGAAACCTTTGCAGCCCTTGCCATGGTAAGTCTCTGGTGCAGGGCAGTGCAGCTGTAGCTCCTGGAGGCATCTCCTGAAACTGGCACAGGCACAGCTGGTGGGATCTGTGAGGACAGGACTCTTGTCAGGCCATGTTGAACAGCTGTGAAGCTGGGTGAGCACCCAGGGGTGCCCAGGGCTGTCCTGCAGAGCAGGGTCCCTGCACCCCAGGGCTGTGCCGGGCAGGGACTCTGCCGCCTGCCAGGGTCAGCGCTCAGCCTGCCCGGGAGATCCCACTACACTGAGGGGAGAAGCTGTTGTGTGAAGGAGCAAACCCTACTGTGCAGGAAAGGTGCTTCTGCGGTGGAGAGGGTGCTCTGTGGGTCACTGCTGGTCACAGCTCCAGATTACCCCCAGCATTTTTCCAAGGGGATGCCCCAATGACAAGATCATTGCAGGGATTACCAGACAGATAAGGAGCTTTCCTGAACCTGTCTTTTCAGTCTCCTCTCCCAAGGGATGGGGGGTGCAGGAAAGGATAAAATGAAAATGAGCTCTCATGCTTAAACAAGTCACTGAAACTTCTTAACTGCAACTGTGAGTGATCAGTACATCTGCCAGAAGGCTCATGACATCCCTTCCCCACCCCTCTGCCTGTGCACAGCACCTGCATCACCTTGGCTGGACCTGTCAGCCTTAGTCTGACCTGTCCTGTTTTCCAGCCTGCAGACAGGAAGATGCCTCCAGGCAGTGCCCTGTGAACAGGCAGGATCTGTAGGGCCAGGGGGAGGGCACAGAGGGTGGGATGGTCTGTGAGCACTGACAGGGAAGAGACATGGACAGGGAAACACCTCCCAGGGGAGAATCTCCAGGCAGCAGGGAAATGATCAGAAATGAGAGGAAACCAAACCCGGAATTGTTATGGGGGGGAGAACAGAGAAAAGTCCCTGTGACCCCCTGCAGGTCAGATCCCTCCTGTGAGCAGCCCCCTGGCCTCCTGTCCCACCCAGCAAAGCCTCTGCCCTCAGGGCCGGGGGCTCCAAGGCATGAAGCAGCTCCTGTGCAGCCAGAGCTGCAGTTCCTCTGCAGAGCACAGGGGCTGAGAGCAGCTGCCCGGCAGTGTTGGTGTCTGGGAGGTGGCTGCACAGCTGGGGAAGGGTGACGCTGTCTGAGTGCCCGGCTGCCTCTGCCCTGGCCTCTCTCACACCCCCCCTCACCGCATTGTCCTTCTTGCTCCCCTGCTCTGGGTCACTGCTGTTGGGATCTTGTTCTTGCTGTCAGGCTCTCTGGGGATGGCAGTTTCAGCTGCAGAGTCACAGCCTGATCTTGTGGGTCCTTTCCTGCAGGTGTGTCCATGGGCACACGTGTCCCAGCTTTGCTCTGACCTGTGGGCTGTGGGCAATGCAGTCTGTGGGGCTGGGGAATAAGCCATGTGTGCCCTGCGCTAAACGTTGGGTGCTGAGACCTTAGGAAAGGGTGAGACCTGTCATGGTCTGAGGTGGATCCCTCTGCTCTCAGCAGTGCCTGGTGGCTTTTCAGGGTAACATGGGAGTGTGATCAGCCCCCATCTCAGAAAGGTGCCAGCCCAGGGCAGCTGGAGCAAGACAGAGGGACAGACCAGCTGCCCTCACCCTGCACTGACCCACAGGCACCCTCTGGTATTGCAGGACTCACTCTGTTCTCCCTGAGTGCAGCAGAAATGCTGAGGGTTTCTGACACCCAACAACACTCCCCGGGGTGGGAGTGGAGAGGGAGCTGTAGAAAAACCAAACCTCTCCAACTCAGTTTCTCAGGCCTGGGGGTACAGATGCTGACAGTCCCTTCTGCACCAGGAGCGGTTCCAGCTGACAAAGCTGAACCCCAGGACTGGCCCCTGCCCACCCGATCACACAGGGTCAGGCTGACTCCTCAGGAGCCCCTGGGCAGAGACCCTGCTCTTCATTGCACACTCATCAAGCACCGACGAGGGCTCCAGCCAGGACGTTCTCCTGGAAAAAGTGTCTCTTTGTGTGACGGGGTGGGAGGGTCTGTCGGAAATGGCTTTGGTTTCTCCAGAGAAGTCTCAATCTATACCTTTTCCTCCTATGACAGGTCCTCATGCCCAGAGGCAGCCAATGTCCAACAGCAGCTCCATCACCCAGTTCCTCCTCCTGCCGTTCACAGACACACGGGAGCTGCAGCTCTTGCACTTCTGGCTCTTCCTGGGCATCTACCTGGCTGCCCTCCTGGGCAACGGCTTCATCATCACCACCATAGCCTGGGACCAGCACCTCCACACCTCCATGTACTTCTTCCTGCTCAACCTCGCCCTCCTCGACCTGGGCTGCATCTCCACCACTGTCCCCAAATCTATGGCCAACTCTCTGTGGGACACCAGGGCCATCTCATACTCAGGATGTGCTGCCCAGGTCTTCTCTTTTTGTTTCTTGCTTGGTTCAGAGTATTCTCTTCTCACCATCATGTCCTACGACCGCTACGTTGCCATCTGCAAACCCCTGCACTACGGGACCCTCCTGGGCAGCAGAGCTTGTGTCCACATGGCAGCAGCTGCCTGGGCCACTGGGTTTCTCAATTCTCTGCTGCTCACCGCCAATACATTTTCACTGCCCCTGTGCAAGGGCAATGCCCTGGGCCAGTTCTTCTGTGAAATCCCCCAGATCCTCAAGCTCTCCTGCTCACACTCCTACCTCAGGGAACTTGGGCTTCTTGTGGTTAGTGCCTGTTTAGTTTTCATGTGTTTTGTGTTCATTGTGGTGTCCTATGTGCAGATCTTGAGGGCCGTGCTGAGGATCCCCTCTGAGCAGGGACGGCACAAAGCCTTTTCCACCTGCCTCCCTCACCTGGCCGTGGTCTCCCTGTTTGTCAGCACTGCCATGTTTGCCTACTTGAAGCCCCCCTCCATCTCCTCCCCATGGCTGGACCTGGTGGTGTCTGTTCTGTACTCTTTGGTGCCTCCAGCAGTGAACCCCCTCATCTACAGCATGAGGAACCAGGAGCTCAAGGATGCCCTCTGGAAACTCATATCTTGGTGTTTTCTGAAGCAATAAATTGCCCATCTGCTTCTACTTAGCATTTTTAATGTAACTAGTTGCAGGTCCCGCCTCTCATCTCTATTTTCTTTTGTTATTGACATTGGTTTTGATGTGATAATGTTGTCACCCTCTTTCTAAATCACTATCTGCTTTTATTTTATAACCACTGGTTGTGTAAATGAGGAGCCATGATCTATGTGTATTTAAACAAAATAAAGGGTTCTGTAATGACACTATATCACTATATCCTTCACTATATCCTTCCTGCAAGGGTTTTTGGAGCTGCAGGGACAGTTCCTGTGATGGGAGGAGGGGAAACGTGTCCATCCTGGCAGCCCTGCCAGGGAGCAGCAGCGCTTGTTCTTCCAGAGCTGTTCTGGTTCCACTCCACACTCTCCTTCTCATCCCCTGTGTTGGTGCAAGGCCTGAGTACTCTGGCAGCTTGGTCACCGTCCTGCTGTGTGTCAGTCCTGTGTGCGCAGGCAGGGACAGGCAATGGGCACTGCTGTGACAGACCTGGCCCCAGAACAGCCTTTCCAGATAGAAAGATGATCTCCTCAGGGCAGTGCATGATGGTTTATATCTTCTTGCAAAGTTTCTCTCAAGCATTTTCCTATAAAAGTCATCCACAGATTAAACACCCGTGTACAGGTGAACAGTGTGTGTGTGCCGGGCTGACACACAGCAGTGTCCTCTCACAGCCAGGCTCCTGCCAGAGACCTGAAGGACCAGCAGAGCAGGGGCTGGGCTGTGCCCCTGTGCACTGGACACCCCACAGAAGGAGCCTCAAATCAGTCATCATGGACTGGCTCCTCACAACCACCATTATCAGTACTGGCCTTTCACCCAAAGAATCTGTTCTTCCCTCCATGGATGGACACTCAATGAATAGTTCAACAGTCTGTGTTGCTTTGTACAGATGAGATGTGAGCACGCACATCATGGATGTAAGGTGACATGAACACGAGTGAGCACAAACACCATCAACTGTTCCTTGGGGTTCCATGAAGACCTGTGGCACACACAAGGTCCTGAGGTTACTTCCTGTTGGAAGTAACACCCCATGGGAAACTGCCTGAAAGCAGCACTGGGTTGTGCTTCCTTAATTGAGCTCCCCGTGTCCATTCCTCATGACGTGGGACATCTCAGATTAGTGCAGAGCAGGGTGACACACCAGAGCTGAGGTGTCTCCCACCCCTTTGGAGTGGCAACAAGAGGCCGGAGGGACACTGTGACTCCTGTCTCTGTGTGTAAAAGGGACAGACTCTGTCTCTGAGCATCCCTGGGTGCAGAAGGAGTCCTGAGACCAACTCAGATATGGAGGCCTGATGGAACCCTGGCATTTCTGTGTGTGACTCCAGGAACAAACCTCAGCGGCCCAGTGAGATTCATCTCAGGTGCTGGGACAGGCTCATTGCAAGTGCTCCTGTCTGCTCTGTCACCCTTGCCTGTGATTCTGGGTTGTGCTCTCAAAAGTAAGACAAAGTGGTAAGAGGGTTTCCGAGGTCTTTGGAAAAGGCAGATATCAAACCCATCTGCATGAAAAGCATGAAGGAGAATTAACAGCTGGTCAACCTGCCGTCATACCCGGAATTTTGCAGGGTCATAGACATGTTGATCCTTGGTGTCCTAGTAGCCAGATCAGTGATCTCTGGGCTGGAGAATTAGAAGCTGGGTGGGAAGTTGGCTGGACAATCAAGCCAAATGTCATCAGCGGTACAAAGTCCTCCGTGCAGCCAGTTACTAGTAGCATCCCTCAGTGACCAGCACTTGGACCAACACTGTTAAACGTCTTTATTCTCCCTCTGTATAATGTGCCGAGTGCACTT
This sequence comes from Streptopelia decaocto, assembly GCF_964273445.1. NCBI lineage: Eukaryota > Metazoa > Chordata > Aves > Columbiformes > Columbidae > Streptopelia > Streptopelia decaocto. Next base: position 6,409,920 of record NC_138676.1, on the reverse strand, counting down.
TCAGCTTTTCTGTGGATGATGCATAGTTGTGAGGAACCCTTGAACAACCTCGCCTGGTTAACCCTGCCTGGAGCAGGACAGTGAGACAAGTGAGACAAGGGCTCTCTTCAAACCTGAAGTTATTCTCCGATTCAATGAATCTTTCCCTTGGAGATGATTTTGAAGGCAGAATAGGCAGAGGAAGAATAAAAAGAATAAAAGACAGAAAAGGAGTTCTAAATGTTGTCAACAAAAATACAGCAGTTCCTCTGAAGAGTGTTTTTCAACTCAAATCCTTAGTAGGGAATATATTTGATAAATTTGATAAAACAAGTATACTTTTATCTGATTGGGTCCTGGGCCATAAAAAAGGTGATGGATAGTTATGGTATTATGAGTTCAGTTGTGTCTCAGTCACTCATAATCCAGTCAGAATCCTGTGGCTGTGAAGGGGACAGTGAGGCCAGTTCTGTGTCTGGAGGTGACAGCCCAGCAGCAGGGACATGGCTGGGAAAGAACCTCAGCCTAAGTTTGACAGATCCTACCCAGGATAGTGGAGACAGGTTGTCACATCCATCCCACCTGAGAACATGACGGGACAGCAGCAAGGACATGGTTGTGTGTATCAGAGAAGCTGAAAGGCCAGCAGCACTCATGGGATTTAGGAGATGATAGTGAGGTAACTTCTCTCTGGTCAAGTGCAAGACCACATGAAGAATAACAGGCTGGGATCTCTGCTTGATTGGCAGTTTCTGAGGTGGTAAAGCTTTCTCAAGTAGCGGGAAGAAGCAGCAGAGAAAAAAAACCAAAGCCACCTAGTGCAGATTGGGAAGTGGAGACTGGATATCAGGAGGAAGAAATGTCGCTGGAAGGGCAGTGCTGTGGTGCAAGAGGTGACCCAAAGGGAGATGGATCAGCCCATGGTTTGTGTTCCAAAGAGCAGCCAGTGAGGGTGCAGACACAGCAGTGAAGGTGCAGAAATGCTGGGGTGAGAGCAGGTGGGAAGTGAGATGGGTGTCTGCAGCCTGCAGGGAAAGAGGGGCAGGGGTAGGACCGTGTAGAACAACCTGTGGTGGAGATGGCAAAGGGCGCTGTAAGGCTGGAAGGGACCCACAGAACCCAGGTCTCTGTCCCCTTGGCCATGGCAGTTGTCTCTGCCACTGAGGCCCAGGAGAAGACATGTTGTGCTCATGGCACTGGGGCCTCGGTGCCTCCTTGCAGCCCCATGGGGAAGCTGGAAGTTGTTGTCCCAGTGTTGTCCTTCCCTGGGCCTTGCACACCCACATCCCATGGTCCCAGGAAGAGCCCTGAGCCATGTGTTTACATCTCACATGTACAATGAAAACATGGACTTCTGACCTAGTGTTTCATAGAATCATAGAATGTCCTGAGTTGGAAGGACCCACAAGGATCATCAAATCCAACTCCTGTTCCTGCACAGGACTCCCCACAGGTCACACCGTGTGTCTGAGGACGTTGTCCAGCGTCTTCTTGAACACTGTCAGGTTGGGGCCGTGACACCTCCCTGGGGAGCCTGTTCAGTGTCCAGCACCTTTGGGTGAAGAACCTTTTCCTCATGTCCAACCTGACCCTCCCCTGGCACATCTTCCTGTCATTGAGTAGAGCAGGAATTTCAAGGATGTTTGAGGAGGTGCCTTTAAGATTTCACAAGTCTGTGTTCTGTAAAGACAGAGGTTCAACTTGTGAAGCAAACAAGGCTAAACCTAAATTAGTGTGATTTGTGTTTTCTAAACTCTGGGTACAGTCACTTAAGCGTATTTACAAATCTCCTTCTTGCCAATCTTCCCTTATATTCCCACACCTACAATTAGTGTCACGCTCAGTATGAAGCTGGAGCTGACATTTCTGGCTGGTTACTTCCGTTAGTTCAGATTTGCCAGGTACTTTGGTTAGTTTAGTTTGGAAGTTCCATTCTGTTGGGAGTTTTGAGTGAGTTTTTTGCTGTTCTGCCATTTTGCAGCTGGCCCTTGGGCCTTTTTGCTCTGTCTTGCTGGGATTGGTTGTTCAGGACCAAGGTGCTCCTTTCTCCAGGACTGGCTGTTCCGTGTGACTGGAGTTACATGACAGATTGCACTGAGTATATTTTCTTAATTTAATTTAGTTTGATTTTTTATATTTCATTTTAATTTTTAAATTTAATTTCGTTTAGTTATATACATAGTAGTAATATATTATACTATTTTTCTTGTCTTATTAAAATGCTATTTCTGAACCCACGGGTTTCTCCATTCCCTTCGGTTATCTTCCATATTGCACTTAATAGGTTGGGGGACTATGTGAGAAGCTGTTGTGGTCTTAGTTGTTCGCTGTGGTAGAACATTCACAGGGAAGGATAGTAGTGGTCAAGAACTCTTGAAAATCACTTTCCAAGATGATGGCACTTTTTTTTCTTTTTTGTAGTGGGAAACAGCATGAGAAAGGAAAATCATCAGAAACTGCAGCTCTGGAGGCCCAGAGTGGAGCTCAGGATCAAGAAATGTCATTCTGAGTGCAGTGCTGTGGTCACTCAGAGGGACCTGGATCAGCCATGACTTTGTGTTTCCAGGAACAGCTGGTGAGGATGGAGAGACAACAGCACAGGTGGGGACACACTGGGCTGAGAACAAGGTGGGGAAGCGCATGGGGTGTCTGCAGCCTGTGGGGAAACAGCCACAGGCCTGGGACAGTGCAGGATGGACTGTGGTGGACATGGCCAAGGGTGCTGGCAAGGCTGGATGTCCCTGAAAGAGCCAAGGTCTTTGTCCCCTTGGCTATGGCTGATGTCCCTGACAGCCAGGCCTAAGAGGAGACACATGGTTGTCATGGCCATGGCACCCCATTGCCTCCTTGCACCCCCAGGGAGTGTCACACCATTGTCCTGCACTGGGCATCGCGCTCCCCACAGTCCCAGGAAGAGCCCTGAGCCACATGTGAGGGACAGGATCTCCCTTCCCAGGGGCAGGGGCTCAAGGCTTGGCCATTGTCCTTCATCAGACAAACCAAGGGCTTTCTCAGCATCAGAGCTGCTGCACTTTGCCTTTGCCTGATGCAATCACTGCCTCCAATTATCTGCTCTAACGAGTCCCTGGGGAGGCTTTGTCAGGAACAGCCCTCAGTGGGGCCCATTAATGCTTCAAGGTACTTTGGAGTTTGCTTCTGACTTGGACTTCTTGAGCAGAATCTTCAGTCTGTCCTTGGTATCTGAGGTTCATGGACTCAGCACCAAATACGCCATGGGGCTCATTAAAACACAGAAAGCCCTAACGAGAGATGTTTCTTTCTGTAATTTCATTCACATCTTCAAGACTTGTAGAACTAACTGGAGAGGTTTCAATGGGACACTTGCTGATGAAGATTTCAAAGAAGATTTCATAAAGGAGGGTTTTTTCTTTCCAGGGTGTTTTCTGTCATTTTCCAGTGTATAGAAGAAGTGACAGCAGCATTCTACACTGGACATTGATCCAGAGGGTCTCCTGGAGACATCTGGACAGGCAGGAGAACAGTTCCTTGAGGCTGGACACTGTATGGACAACCTGGCTCCTCACCCCCCACCCCCAGTCTGCCGGTTCCCTCATTGGCCACCAGAGATTGCATCACTTTTCCTACATCAGACTTCTCCACTGAGCTCTGCAGGAGGTGCTGCAGCTCCTGTGCACCAGCTCCACCTGCTCTCCTGTGCAAACACTGCACAGTTTAATAAACAGCAAAACACTTTCCTCAGCTGTGTGTGTAGGCTGGATCTGATGAGGTCCAGCATCCACAAGGGACACCCACACAAGAACTGGTTTAGACAGAGAGATAGGAGAGGGTAGAAATAAACACAATTAATGTGTTGAGTGCCACGTTAATTAGAGCTCTGAAGAATGGGGCAAGTTTGTAACTCCCTGAAGCTCAAAGCAGAAACCAGACAGTTGAGAGGCCACTGAATGACCAAAGAGCAAGTGGAGGAGAAACCTGAGAGCACTGGGAAGGGCAAACGTCCAGACAGTGCTGGAAAGTTGTCCTTGGACAGGGACATTTAGTCAGGGGAGGTGGGAACTCCTGAATGACGAGGGAGATGAAATACTAGAGTGTTGGTAATAGAAGTACAGGGGAAGACCAATATTTCTTCTCCTACCCTTAGTACATCAGTCATCAGCTGTCTCACCATAAACAGCCAGTGCCATTTTAGGGGCCCAGTGTACCTGAGGTGCTGGCCTGGGATTGGCATCTGTCACAGAGGACCTGGGGAGACCAGAGCACCTTGCAGTGCAGGTGGAGCCTGGGCAGGGGTTCCCAGGGCATCTACACTGGCACCAGGTGTTTGTGTCCCTGGAGCTGAAGATATTTGTGTCATAAATACATGCCCAGTTTTGGAGAACTCTTTACTTTCCAAAGAATAGAAACTTCCGTACAAAGACTTGAAAATAAATAAATAAATAAATAAATAAATAAATAGATAGTATGTTTACACCTTCCTTTGCTTTGGATCTTTGTTTTCAGTTCTTCTTATTTTAACTTTCGTTGACATCAACTGACATCTGATGGGCCTGCAGGCATGAAGCCAAGATCATGTTGTGTCTTGCACAGCGCCCCATGCCCTCTGAACCTTCCCTGCCCAGGACTCCTCACACGTTGCCCAGAGCGAGTCACACTGAGGTGTTGGCTGGTTCCCTGGCTGAGATGTTGGTTTAGATGGTCACCTACAGCACAGGTGGATCCTGCCCCATCATCGCCTGCTCTGCTCCAGTCTGAAACAGAGCCCAACATCACAATGGGATCATGAGAGAACTGAGGTTGAAGGGACCTCAGGAGTCTGCAGTCCAGCCTCTCACCAACTGGGTCACACCAAGGTGTTCAAGCCTTGATTCAATCAGAGCTTTAGCAGGACTAGAGAAGTGATCATCCCTTTGTACTGGGCACTGGTGAGGCTGCACCTTGAATCCTGGGGTCAGTTTTAGGCCCCTCATGGCAAGGAAGACATTGAGGTGGTGGAGAGAGTTCAGAGGAGGGTGACAAGGCTGGAGAAAGGTCTGGAGCACCAGACTTATGAGGAGCGGTTGAGGGAGCTGGGGCTGTTCAGCCTTGAGAACAGGAGGCTGAAGGGAGACCTTGTCGCTGTCTACAACTACCTGAAAGGTTTTATCATGGAGGGTGTTGGTCTCTTCTCCCAAGTAGCAAGTGATAGGACAAGAGGAAATGGCCTCAAGTTGCACACGGGGAGGTTTAGATTGGATATTAGGAAAAAATTCTTCAGGGAAAGGGTTTTGAAGCAACAGAACAGACTGCTCAGTGAGGTTGTGGAGTTACCATCACTGAAGGTGTTTAAAAGACATACAGAAGAGGTTTTTAGGGACATGTTTTAGTGCCAGATTTAGGTTATGGTTGGACTCGACGATCTTAAGGGTCTCTTGCAACCACAATTATTTTATGATAAGTCATTTTTGCTATTTTCTTTCTCAGAGGACCATGCAGCCTCCCTGAGAGCCAGGACTTTTCTGAGGTGTTGGAGAGACGTCTCACGATCACACCAGCCAGTTCCACCAGCCCCTGTCTGTCCCTTCCCAGACCAAACCTTTTCTCCATATCCCAAACTTCCAGGTGAGTTTCTGGGACACAGCAAATGCTGTGCTGGTCTTCTGGGCCTGTTCAGAGAGAGCAGCTTGCCAACATGTTGATGGACTCTCTGTGCACCTCAAAGCCTTCCTGACCATTTTTCTCATAGCTCCACTTGCGCCCAAACTTCCTGGTCCTTGAGCTGTACATGAGGGTATTGATCAGGGATGTGGGGATGGTGGAGAAAAAAGGCTTTGTCAAACTGTCTTGCGAGGGCTGTTCTGGGCATCCCACAGTCCAGGATGAGGCTGCTGTAGAAACCAGTGGCACAGGTGAGGTGAGAGGTCCAGGAGGAGAAGGCCTTGTGCCTGTCTACACTGGGGTAGAGCAGTGATGCATTCATGGGATGCCCATGTGAACAGGAAGGGGACAAATGGCTCTAAAATGCCTTCCAGCCAGTTCTTTACCCATCACAGATACACTATCCAGGCCATGAGCTGCAGCTTCTCCAGGAGATGCTGTGGGATACGGTGTCAGAGGCTTTACTGCAGTCTAAGGACACAACACCCACAGCCTGTGTGGCGGATTCACTCCCCACGACAGACTTTCCCTCATCTGCTCAGCCGGTCACCTTGTCACAGAAGGAGATCAGGGTGGTCAAGCAGGACCTGCCTTTCATCAAGCCATGCTGATTGGCCCCATTGCTCGTCTGGTGTGTGTGACCTCACAGTCCTTTGCCAGCCATGTTCCTGCTGTTGGCCAATCCCCTGCAGAGGCAGAAGTGACCTCACAGTGCCCTCCACAGCCATTGGTTCCTACTGGACTATGAGTTCCTGAGACACAGTGACCACATGGCATCGTACCCACCGTCACCCTCCTTTTGGTCCAGTGTGTGAGCAGATCAAACTGAGCTGCTTTCATGAAGTGTATCTGATAGATTTCCTATCAAGGGTTTGAGTGGAGAAATGTTCCTCAGAGGAGCTGCTGTACTTACTCTGGGGCATTTTACATCTCTGCTTCTGCCTCTTTGTTTTCTTCTTCCTCTGTCTATTCTGATGTGAAAGAGCTCTCCAAGGAAAAGATTCATGGAATCCTACAATAACGCAGGTTGGAAGAGACCCCTGAACACCATCTCTGTCCCACTGACCTTTATGGCACCCCAAGGAATAGCTGATGGATTTGTGCTCCCGTGGGTTCATCTCACCACATGCACACAGTGGACATGCACATGATGTGTGTGTTTACAACTCATCTGCACAATGAAAACACGGACTTTTGACCTAGTATTTCATAGAGTCATGGAATGTCCTGAGTTGGAAGGACCCAAAGGATCATGGAGTCCAACTCCTGTCCCTGCACAGGACACCCCACAGGTCACACCGTGTGTCTGAGGACGTTGTCCAGTCTCTCCTTGAACACTGTCAGGTTGGGGCCGTGACACCTCCCTGGGGAGCCTGTTCAGTGTCCAGCACCTCTGGGGGAAGAACCTTTTCCTCATGTCCAACCTGTATCTCCCCTGGTACACCCTTCTTCCATTCCCTTTGGTTCTGTCATTGGTCACCACCGAGAACAGATCAGTGCCATCCCTTCCTTCTCCCCTTGTGAGGAAGCTGTAGCCACCATGAGGTCTCCTTTGAGTCTTTTCTTCAGCTCTGATGCTCAGAAACCCCTTGGTTTGCTTTCTGAAGCAGAAAGGAGAAGCCCTGACCTGCAGGCAATGGGAAGGGGGATCCTGTCCCTCACACACGGCTCAGGGCTCTTCCTGGGACCGTGGGATGTGGGTGTGCAAGGCCCAGGGAAGGACAACGCTGGTACAACAGCTTCCAGCTTCCCCATGGGGCTGCAAGGAGGCCCCAGTGCCATGAGGACAACATGTCTTCTACTGGGCCTCAGTGGCAGAGACAACTGCCATGGCCAAGGGGACAGAGACCTGGGTTCTGTGGGTCCCTTCCAGCCTTACAGCGCCCTTTGCCATCTCCACCACAGGCTGTTCTACACGGTGCTACCCCTGCCCCTCTTTCCCTGCAGGCTGCAGACACCCATCTCGCTTCCCCACCTGCTCTCACCCCAGCATTTCTGCACCTTCACTGCTGTGTCTGCACCCTCACTGGCTGCTCTTTGGAACACAAACCATGGGCTGATCCAGCTCCCTCTGGGTGACCTCTTGCCCCACAGCACTGACCTTCCAGTGACATTTCTTCCTCCTCATATCCATTCCTCACCTTCCAAGTAGACTTCTTTTTTCTCTTTCCTGCTTCTTCCCACTATCAAGAAAAGCTGGACCATCTCATAAACTGCCCTTCATGCAGGGAACCCAACCCGTTAGGCTTCTTGTTGTCTTTTACCTGACCAGAGACAAGTCACCTTGCCATGATCTTCTAAATCCCATGAGTGCTGCTGGCCTTTCAGCTTCTCTGACAGACACGACCATGTCCCTGCCGATGTTCCGTCATGTTCTCAGGTGGGATGGACATGACAACCCGTCTCTCTTCCTGGCTAAGACCTGTGGGCACTTGGGCAGAGGTTCTTTCCCAGCCATGTCCCTGCTGCTGGGCTGTCACCTCCAGACACAGAACTGACCTCACTCTCCCCTTCACAGACGAAGTCTTTCCACTCAATTATGAGTTTCGGAGACTGAGCTGCCATCATAATCCCACACCCATCCATCCCCCTCATTATGGGCCGCGACCTGACTAGATAAAACTATGCTTGTTTTATCAAACTGATCAAATCTATTTCTTGCTAAAGATCTGAGAGGAGAAGCACTCTTGACAGGAATGTGAAATGTTGAAACCTCTTCTATGTCCTCTCCTACCTCTTTTATTTCTTATTGTTTTCCTTCTTCCTGGTTGCTCATGGTGAATTCGCTACCTGAAGTGCAAAGCCAATCCCACACCCAGAGATGAGATCTTGTTTATTCCAGAGTTGTGCAAGTCTGGACGCTGGAATGAAACCAGCACAACAGACAGAGAAGGAACATCTATTATGTACAAATCTTATCCCTACATTCAGACCCTCCCGGCAGTCCTAAAGAGCCAAGTGTTCACACACTGGCATGTTGGTTACATAATCATTTTACCACTACACATGCTTGTTGAGATAGGGTCTCGGGATGAGCCTGGGGCTCCCATCCTGGGGATGTGTGTTTTAGTATTATAATGAGCATAAAAGGAGCAAAGTTCAGCTAAAGGACACTTTATGTAAGAGTCTTGAGACAGATGTTAAAACAAGACTCAGCTAATTGTGCAGGCTCCAGAGTGTCTGCGCTGCAAGGACAGTATTCTTTGCAGGTTCTGATTAGGTGTTTTAAACGTCACTTTTATCTTTGTTAGTGGAGCAGACTGACCAAAATTGAGTGGATTTACATGTTTTAGGTTAGCAATTGCAGGCAGGATTCATTCTTTTAACTGGTAAGGACTACATCTTCTGTTTTCAAACAGCTCTCCAATGTAAAGATTCATTGAACCATAGAATAACTCAGGTGGGAAGAGAGCCCTGAACATCATCTTGTCTCCTTCTCCTGCTCAAGGCAGGGTGCACCAGCTGAGGTTGTTCAAGGCCTCTGCCCAGCTTTGCATCCTCCACAAAGGAGCTGAAAATGTGCTCCATGACATGATGAAGAGGCAGAATAAAGTCGTTGGACAGTGTTGGCCCGAGTACTCATCACTGAGGGATGCCACTAGAAACTGGCTGAACACAGGACTTTGTACCACTGATGATGTTTGGGTTTGGTCATGCTGCCAACTCCCCACCCATCACAACATCCACATCTGCATCCCAGATCTCACCAATCTGCTCTAAGGCACCACAGGAGACCATGTCTGGGGCCTTGCAAAACTCCATGTACTCAACATGCCTTTCTTTCCCCTGCCCATTTGGGTTCAGCAATTCCTTCCTTGTCCTTCTGCTGCCTGGAGATGCCTGCAGGAGAATGTAACCTGTCACCCTCCCCGGGACAGACATAGGCTGAGCATCCTGTCATTCTCCCAGTTCTCCTTCCTGCCATTCCTGAAGATGGGTTTGACGTCTGCCTTTCTGAGGGACCTCTGAACCTCTCTGATCACTCTGGCACATCTGAGACCACAATCCAGAATTTCCCACAGGGAAATAGGGGCAGGTGTAGGACTGTGTAGAACAGCATGTGATGGAAATGGCAAAGGAGAGGTAGCAAATAGGGACATTTGCAATGAGCCTGTCCAAGGGAGCTGAGATGAATCTCACTGTGCCACTGGGGTTTGTCTTTGGAGCAGGGAACTGGGAAGATTTGTCTCTCAGTGAGCACTCAGCAACCAACCCCCTACATTGTCTTTCCCCTCTCTGTGCCTGGCTCCTGTGCCCTCGGTGCTGCAGGCAGAGCCCTCAGCCCTGCTGCGTGTGCAGAGGAGCTGCTCCTGGGCAGAGCTGTCTCTCTGCAGCGCTGCCGCTGCCATGAGCTCCCTGTGTCCCAGGAGCCCAGCCCAGCTCAGCAGCACAGGAGCAACCCATGATGTCCCTTTCTCTGGCCCCTCTGGGCTCCCTCCAGGTGTCCCTGGGGCTCCAGGGGCACATCCTTTCAAACAACCTGAAGAAATCAGTGATGTTGATTCTCTCTCCTCTGAAGTGACACATCATTGTGTTCTTTATATTGAACAATGAATTAGTATGAGAATCAACTTTTCTTGTCCCATCATTAGACAGGACACCAGGAATATTACAGCAAAGAATCTAATTTCTCCAAGCTAGGGGAGGAATATCTTCAGTTGAATGAGTTCAGGCATTTTATTCTGGTTTTATACCCCTAGGTCTGGAGAGACATTCATCAGTCTTTGGCCATGTCATGTCTGTGCTCTGATTCAAAGCCTTTGCACACATGGGCTCTTGGACACTTGGTACCAGGTTTCATGTGGCAGGTCAGAGCTGGGCTGGTGCCACAGCTGGGGTGGCTCAGCCCAGATGTGAGGCAATGTCCTCAGCCAGGGACCTGACTGGGGGAGCTGGAGCTGTCAGTGCTGCAGACAGAGCTGTGACACAGATGGAATGAACTGCCAGGCAGGGTGGCAGGAGTGAGTTCATCTGGTCTGCAAGGACAGCAGCCTCCAAGCACAGCAACAGTCCAGATCAAAGCTCAGTCTAGACCTGGAAGGCAATTCAAGGGCCCCATAATGAGCTGTTACTACTGCAGGAACAGTTAAAGGAGAAACAAAGACACTGTGTGGCCACTGATGAATATAATAAGAGGTGAGAATCCCTGTGTCCTCTTGTCCTCCCTCTTCACCAGCAAGGCCTCTGTGACTGGAGTGAGAACAACCAGCTGTGGATGGGGATCAAGTCAGGGGTCACTGGAACTAACACAATCCTTTCTAGTCTATGGGACAGCAGGGGCAGCATCCCAGGAGCTGGGACAGCAGGACGATGTCACAGTGAGGCCACTCTCCACCATCTGTGAAAGCTCATGGAGACTGGGGGGACTCCCTGACCAGTGGCAGCTCTCACACAGTGTGTGCACTGTTCAAAATGGCCAATGGGTGAGCAGGGGAACTAAGGGCTGTGCCCCAGAGCATGTCAACTGGGACCCCATTTCTGGGTGTCTGGAAGAGAATGTGATGGGGTTTACTCCGGTCAGGTTGTGCCTGTCCATCCTCTTTGCTTTCTGTGAGGAAAGGACAGGGTTGTGGACGTGGGGATAACATTGATGGTCTGTTACCAGTGGTGGTCTGTTACATGGAAGTCAGCAAGGCATTCAGCATCATCCCCCACAACATTCTTGTGCCCAAGGCAGTAAATTCTGGTCTGTGTCAGTGTGTAAGTAGATGGGTAAAAACAATCTGGATGGTTGGGCTTGGAAAGGTGCTGTAGAAAGGGAGAAGCTTTCCAGTCATGAGGACAGTCCAGCACTGGAAGCTGTTTCCCAGGAGTGCGCACTCACTCTGTCCCAGAAAGTGACCAAGATGTGTTTGGATAAAGCCCTGAGCAATCTGGTCTGACCCTGCTGTGAGCAGGAGGTTGGTCAAGACACCTCCTGAGGTCCCATCCAGCCTGAATGACGCTGTCCTTCCTTCCCCTTCATGTTTTCAATTTAGACAAAGCTATCAGGTTCTCTCTGACCACAGGAATAATTCACATGAAGTGCAGGGCTGCTTTACAAGTGCCCCCAAACAGTCCTGACCACAACTTTTTCATCCCTTTTCATTTGCCTCAACCAGGATCTTCTTTTTGCTGTCCTAATACCCTTCCAGAAAGAACTGCCCACGTTGTTAACCCTTTCAGAGCAGGTTGTTCAAGAGGTGTCAGCATCCATGTACAGAGTCTACACATCAGCCAGGCAGCAAAGCCACCGTTACAGAAATGGAGACGAGGCTCTTGACCAGCTCCTTGCACCCAGATATCAGTGTGATATGCCTGCTGAGAACACCTGAACTGTAAGTGCAGAGCATGTGTGTCCTTGTTGGGTATCCTGGCTCATCTCCTGACCCATGTGGTGGTTCAGGCTGTGAAGAGAATCAAAACCAGCCATTTGACTGGGGTAGTTCCATTTTACACGTGTCACACAGGGCAGATGAGGGAGCTCAGAACTCCAGACTCTGCTGCACGGTTGGGACTGCAGAGACTGGAAATGCAGGTGACAGTGTGTGTCAGTGCATACACACAAAGATTCTGGCTTCCTTTGGGCCTTTGCACTGACCTGGGATCTGTTCCTTGGCCACCTTTGTCTCAAAAAAACCCTATTCTCCTATTCCAACAACACTTCACACCAGGGAAAAAAAAAGAGAAAAGTCATGAAAGATGCACGATTTTGTGTTAATTCTGTCCAAGAGGTGTACTCTTTATATGATTATAAAAAAAAAAAAAAAAAAACCAAAAAAAAAACAGAGAGAAAAAGCATTGTTCTAAGAACTTCTTTCAAGACACAACTGCTGAGGTGTGATAGATGCTTGGAAAAGCAAAAATGACTGTTAGGAATGAAATTACAGAGCTTTAGTTCATCATGATCATCAGTGAGAATAAGGAGTTCCCTGTTACTGTTATCAGTGACAGCACCACTGTTCACAAACATCCTTCAGCACATCTCCATTTTTCCTGGGCTCCAAAGCTCAGCCTGATCAGAGTTTGACAGGATTGCTGCAAACCCCTGTGACCCAGATCTCTACAACTGTCTCTCCTCAACAGCCTTTTACCCCAGGAAGGGAAAAACTGCCAGTGCAGGCACCAACCCAGTGCCCAACCTGCCTGGAGAGCCAGGACAGTTGTGCCACACAACAGCCACCTCTGAGGGAAGCTGGAGGTGATGCAATTGAAATGGTTTCAACCCAAATCATAACATCATAGAATGATTTAGGGTGGAAAAGACCCTTAAGAACATGGAGTCCAACCGTAAGTCAAATATTGCCAAGACCACCACCAAACCATACCCCAAAGTGCCACCTCTCCACAGCTTTTAAACACCTCCAGCAAAGGAAGCTCCAATCCTGAGCTGGCAGGACACCATTGGCTGCAGTTGGACATAAGATACTGGTCATGGCTGTGAGTTCAGCCCTCGCTGCAGAATGTCTCACACCCTCACTGAGGAGGGCAGGGGGCTGGGAGATGGGAGCACGTTTCAGTTTCCAGATCCCAGCACAGAGCCCAAACCATCCTGCCCTTGGACTCTGGATCCCATTTCCTGAGATGTAAAGGTGGTGGGACTTCTGTGGATAATCATGTTAAAGGCATGAATAATCCTTCAAGTGTTTGTGTAATTTGTCTAGGAATGTCAGTCCTATATGCTTATATTTACATATCTGTAAAATGGTACACTGCATCTGTTGTCGCCCCTCTGGCAATGACAATTAAATAGGTATTTGCACTATAAGGCTCCATACCTCACCCACAAGCACACATCTAAGTGGGTCAGATGAAGGGTGTCTGGCAAACATCACCCTTTGTGTCCCCAGGTGATGGACACTGCTCATGTGCCTCTGCAGAGAGTGGCAGGAGCTGGATCCCCTTCTCGGGACAGACTCCTTCCAGGAGAGACACAGACACAGGGGAACTCATCAGGGCTTTACGGCATTTCACTCGGCATCAGATTTGACATATTGGGTGGTGTCCTGTGACTGCCCTTTCTGTACAAATGATCATAAAAACACAACCATTTAGTAAGACATGGTCATAAAGGGGCTGTTATGGACAAGAAAGCTCACCATGAACTCTGGAGAGAGCGAGGAAGTTCAGAATAAACACCAGGAAGAACCAAGAAGCTCGAGGCCTCTTCTTAAGATCGGGAGACCCTGAGCAGCCGTGATTGGCCATTGCTGGTGTGGGAGAGGGTCAGGGCATGTCAGGGAGAAGCAATGAGATGGCTGATGGCTTCCGTGAGCCCTTCCAGCCATGTCTGAGCCCAGGAAAGCAGTTGATGTCTGCAGGTGGAGGAGGAACAGGAGGAAGATCTTCCTGGGAATATGGAAGGAAGAAAAGCCTCTCTTGGGCTAATCATGTATGGCAGTGACATTTGCATGCTGTGGGCATGGCTGTGCCTGGGAGATGGGGAACGGCTGCTGCTGGGGTGGCTGTGCTCAGTCATGGCCCATGAGCTGACCCTGCTCTGCTCCTCTCTTACACTGCCCACACTTGGATGGTCCTCAGGAATTATCCATGAACCTGGTGGATACATGAACCTTCTGCAGTGATGGGCTATGGATCCAAATAGGGGATTCAAGCAAGTTCGGGACTGAGACATTGAGGTGACTGGTGACCATTGCCAGGTGTATGAAAGAAGCTGGATGAGTTGTGAGGAACTCACAGGCATTTCCAACTCCACAGAAATCCAGAGTCTTGCAGTTAAAGCAACAGCACTTGACATAAACACCACCCCAAAACACAAAACACTCACACTGACCACAGAAAAAACCTTGAAATACATTGGAGAAAAATCTACCAGGTCCCAGGGGTCAGGGCTCAGCATTCTGGTGATGAACAAGCATCAAGGACTGACGTGGCACCAGAGCCACCTCCACATGGCCCTCACCACCTGGAACCACTGTCTCCAAGTCTTTCCTTCAGCAGCCTCCAGGGACAGGGACCTGCACTGGTTGTTTACTTCATAGCTGTGTTAGTGATGGCCCTTCATGGGGTCCAAACACCCTCAGAAACTTGGGGTTTGCTTCTGCCTTTCAGTTCATTGGAGGTTTGTTCATTCTCTCAGTAGCTGCAGTTCAGGATCATGGCACCAGAGGGCTCACTAACATATAAAATGCTCTTACAATCCAAGGCTCTGTGCATCATTTTAGTAAAGGCTTCAAGTCTGGTGTAGATGATTAGAGAGATTTCAGGAACAGTCTAAAAGAGAGCATTTCTCTCCCTTTCCAGGTGGTCTCAGCAGTGTGCTGTTCATAGTGATCTGGAGCATCTCCTGATAAGGACTGAATATTTCAGAAAAGTGGGTGCCTAAAGCACCACTTGAATGAGGAGACAGGCCAGGACAGCTCAAGAGGAGTCACACTCCTCTGGACCAAGAGGTGGGTGTTCCTGGCAATCTCAGGTGCCACAGCACAGCGATACTTGTGTTCAGGAGCTGGTCAAGTGACCCATCTCCTGTTCTGTAATGGTGTCTGAGTTTGCTCAGGTCACCCCTGACTTGAGCCCCATCCACTGCTGGGTGTTCTCCAGACTCCTGCCTTCAGGAACAAAGTTCCAGGAGACCTTGCTGGTGAAGATGGAGGCAAAGAAGCCATGAAGAACCTCAGTCCCGTCTGATTCTACTCTTACAAAGTTCAGCAGCATGCCCACGTTCACGCTGTCTATTCTCTTACTACAAGTTAAGCTCTGTCCGCTCATCTTGCTGCCCTTTCCGTGAAGGTATCAAGTCCAGATCAGCTTTGGCATCATCCCCACATCCATGGACAAGGTTTCTAAATTCCTCCTTTGCAGCTTCCCCTGTTTCCACCTCCTGTGTGCTGCTTTTTTGCCCTGGAGCTTCATCAGTTCAGAGGAGCAGCTTCAAGAGATAAATGCTTCTTTTCATGTGTGCTTGGGGAGATCATTCTTGTGCTTGGAGCAGCCTGTCCTGTAAGGCTGATCAGATTTCCTGAGCTCCTTCACCCTTCAGACCTACTTCCATGTCACCACTTTGCTCACCATCCCCCAGTATGTTAAAGTCTTCTCCTCTGGAGCCCATCAGCCTGTGCTCTGCTGCTGGCCTTCCTCCCTCCCCTCTGCTGCCTGGGACCCCACTGTGTCCTGGTCACGACAGCCAAGGTGGACACTGATGTTCACATCCCTCACCAGGGTTTCCTTGTTTCCCAGTTCCAGATCCAGGTGCGAATCACCCTTGTTGCCCATAAAGCAGACATGTTAAGAAGTTGGCCCAAGATCCTTTGAAACTGCACCTGCAAATATGCCACACCAGTGAATGTCAGAACAATTACAATTTCCCATGGGAAACTGCTCTTTGACTGGTGATTTCCTCAGGTTGCTGATAGATCTTTTCCAGTACTTCTCCATGATGCAGCAGTTTGTTACACCCAACATACTGTCACCCTGTACTGGGTTTACATGGCAAAGTCTGAGGGTGAGTGTGGGTGTGCTGCAGTTGTCACCTCTGAGAAGGCAACAGGAGTTTCACTGACATCAGGCAGAGCTGATTTCAGCTGCTCCAAGATGGACCCACTCCTTGCCAAATCTGAGCCACTCAGTGATGCCGGCAGCACCTTTGGGATATTGTATTTGAGAAAGGGTAAAAACGCTGCACAACAGCAGGTGGGAGAGAGGAGGGAGGAGATGGGAGAGAAAAGCTCTGCAGACACCAAGGTCATATCCCACAGGACCCAAGCAGGTCCCTCAGCAGCCAAATCCTGCTCTCCTGAAATCCTGCTCTTGGCCTTGTTCTCATCTCCCAGGAGCCTCAGCTCCACTTTCCCATCCCTGACTGTTCCATCGTGACCAATTCTTTCTGGTTTGTAAGTGTGAAGTCCCACAGGGCACCTCACCCCACTGACTCCTCAGTCACCCGTGTCAGGAAGATGTTGTCAATGAGCTCCAAACCCTCCTGGATGGCTGGTACCTTGCAGATATTGGGATATCTCAGGTCTGCCACGAGGACACGGCCCTGGAAACACAAAGCTTCTTTCATTTCTCTGAAGGAGGCCTCATCTAATTCCAATTTCTCATCAGTGAGTCTGTAGCTGATGTCCAGTCACCACAACATTGCCCTTGTTGTTCTGCCCTCTCATGCTGACTCTTCAACATTCAGCTGACATTGTCTGTCTCCAGGCAGAGCTCCACGTAATCCTACTGCTCTACCATATGAAGGGAAATATCAGAAACTCCAGACCTCTGGCGTTACAAGTATCAGACACCCAAGACCCCACTTTTTACCCAGGAGTTGATATTTACAGTTTCCTGTAATGCCTCATGCTGTTATGTTGGGAGAGACGCCCTCATCAGGATAAGCCGTCTGTGTGCAAACATTAACAGCTGAGCAAATGGAGCTTCAGTCCAGGGGGAGTCCAGAACTTGTGAATATCTGGTGTTCGCCCATCAGAAATGTCTGACTTTTGACAAGATGAAATGACGAGTTCTCAGTGGCCCTGAGGAGAAGGGCCTGGGCACTACAAGGTCCCCACACCAGCCCGTGGTGCACGCTCACCATGAACAAGGCAGCTGCACCCAGGGCTGCGTGAGGAGGAGCGTGGGGATCCAGACACCTGCAGTTCTCATCCCATTCGGTTAAGCACTGGTGTGACCCACACACACGGGTGTGTGCCAGTGTGCGGCTTCCCAGTTTGGAGCAGCAGGGAGGAACTGCAGAGTGCAGGGCTGTGCCAAGGCAGGTTCAGGACCTTGTGCACATGGTGTGGGGTGCTGAGGGACCTGGGCTGCTTTGGCCCAGCAGCGCTGGGCAGGCTGCAGCAGTGCAGGAGTAGCCTGAGACTGCTTGAAGGGCGGTTTCAGAGGTGGTGGAGGTTTCTGCATAGTGGGAAAGAGCATGAGAAAGAAATAATGGCCCAAAGTCCAGGCTGAACATGAGCAGGAAGGAATATGATGGAAGGGCAGTGCTGTGGTGGAGCAGGTCAGCAGAGGGAGTCTGCATCAGCCCAAGGCTTTGTGCTTCAAGGACCAGCTGGGGAGGATGGAGAGATCTCAGCAAAGGAAGGAAGATGCTCAGACAAGAGCAAGGTGGGGCAGCAGGGGGGATGTCTCCAGCCTGCAGGGACAGAGGTGCAGGGGATGCCACAGCACAGGACAGGCTGTCGTGGAGATGATCACGAGATGTAAAGAGGCTGAAAGCCCCACCAGACATGAGCTCCTTCTCCCCTTGGCTGTGGCTGTTGTCTGTATGTCTGATGCTTGTGAGGAGACACCTTGTCCTTCCAGCACAGGGGCCTCATGGCCTCCTTGTCCCCAGCCAGGAACCTGGGAGGGGTGGGACCATAGTCCCGCCCTTGGCCTTGCACAGCCCCACATCACACTGTCCCAGCAAGGGCCCTGGGCAATGTGGGAGGGACAGGATCTGATGTCCCAGGGCTGGGGGTCAGGGCTAGGCCTTTTGTGAAAGAAACACAACCAGGTTTACTCAGCATCAGAGACACCTTTACTTTGCTTTTCCTGACCTCCAGTTTTCTTCTCTAACTGAACCTGGATGTTGTTTCACAGTAGGTTCCCTCAGAGGGACCCATTAACATTAACTCAGCACCAAACCCACCAGAGGGGTCATTAAAGCACCTTGGGCTGCTCCTGTGCTGCTGAGCTGGGCTGGGCTCCTGGGACACAGGGAGCTCATGGCAGCGGCAGCGCTGCAGAGAGACAGCTCTGCCCAGGAGCAGCTCCTCTGCACACGCAGCAGGGCTGAGGGCTCTGCCTGGGGATCTCAGCAGACGAGCAAGGCAGAGAGAGATTAAAGGTGGTCAGGACTGGGAGGATGACTGAGAGCTCACTGGAGGAGAAACCTTTACAGCCCTTGCCATGGTAAGTCTCTGGCTATAGGGCAGTGCAGCTGTAGCTCCTGGAGGCATCTCCTGAAACTGGCACAGGCACAGCTTGTAGGATCTGTAAGGACGGGGCTCTTGTCAGGTCATGTTGAACAGCTGTGAAGCCGGGTGAGCACCCAGGGGTGCCCAGGGCTGTCCTGCAGAGCAGGGTCCCTGCACCCCAGGGCTGTGCCGGGCAGGGACTCTGCCGCCTGCCAGGGTCAGCGCTCAGCCTGCCCGGGAGATCCCATGGCAGCAGCTGTGGGGGGAAGGAGCGACCCCCGGCAGGGCAGGCAGGGAGCTTGTGGGGTTGAAGGGGCTGTGTGGGTCAGGGCTGCTCAGAGCTCCAGATCCCCCCACAGACATGGCAGAGGGTCCTTCTGAACAATGACATCAATACAGCAACAGCTGCAAGAGAAGGAGTCTGTGCTTTCAGTTTTCCACTCTTGGTTGGCTGGGTGTGCAGTGGGAGATGGGGATTTATTTCTCTCTTTGGAGAAGACACTGAGATCCCAGTTCTCATTAGGACTTGTCTGAGCTGCTCCTGAGCCCCTGCACACACAGAGCTGCCCCTGGGCAGTGCCAGGAGGTGTGAGCAGGACAGAGCTGAGCACACAGCAGGTGGGACGGGGTCTGTGACACTGACAGGGAGCAGACCAGGGACAGACACACAGCTGCAGGCAGCACAGACATGAGCAGGGAGAGGGAGGTGGACCAGAAATGCTGGGGAGTGGATTAAGCCCCCCCTGCCATCCCCTGCAGTTCAGACACATTTCCCAGTGCAACCCCTGGTCTCCTCTCCTCCCCAGCAGACCCTCTGCCCCAAAGCCATGGGGTCCAGGTCACGAGTCTCCACCTCAGCAGCTGGACCTCCAGGTGAGGGGTTCCTGGAATGTGTTACACAGAAAAGGTGCTAAAAGTACTTGCTCTACAGTGTCATCATGTGAGTTGTAGTGAGCACCGCCAGGTAAGGAGAAGGTTCCACAGCATGCCCATCTGCCTTTCTGTCCTTGCTTTTTTTTCTGGTAGCACTGCAGTGTTCTTCCCTGTTTCTCCACCTGTCCCTGGTGCTCTTGCTCTCTGGGGTTGGGGTGCGAGTGTGGGTCAGGTTTTGTTCTGACACCAGTTCAGTGGATCTTGCCCCGGAGGTGTGTTCATGGTATTTAGATGCCCAAGCTGCATTTTAAACTGTGATGAACTGTTTTTCTCACTTAGTAGAAAGAGAGAATGAACTGAAAGACGCCTCCATCGGGGAGGGGGTTTTCCATGAGAAACAGCATGTTTATTTTCCTCAGAGAAGTGTCCCCTGATGTGTCACTGTCTTTTCCTCCTTGCACAGGTCCTCATTCCCACAGGCAGCCAATGTCCAACAGCAGCTCCATCACCCAGTTCCTCCTCCTGCCATTCACAGACACACGGGAGCTGCAGCTCTTGCACTTCTGGCTCTTCCTGGGCATCTACCTGGCTGCCCTCCTGGGCAACGGCCTCATCATCACCACCATAGCCTGGGACCAGCACCTGCACACCCCCATGTACTTCTTCCTGCTCAACCTCGCCCTCCTCGACCTGGGCTCCATCTCCACCACTGTCCCCAAATCCATGGCCAATTCCTTCTGGGACACCAGAAACATCTCCTACACAGGATGTGTTGCACAGGTCTTTCTCTTCACCTTCTTGCTAACAGCAGAGTATTGTCTCCTCACCATCATGTCCTACGACCGCTACGTTGCCATCTGCAAACCCCTGCACTACGGGACCCTCCTGGGCAGCAGAGCTTGTGTCCACATGGCAGCAGCTGCCTGGGCCACTGGATTTCTCAATGCTCTGCTGCACACGGCCAATACATTTTCACTGCCCCTGTGCAAGGGCAATTCCCTGGACCAGTTCTTCTGTGAAATCCCCCAGATCCTCAAGCTCTCTTGCTCACACTCCTACCTCAGGGAACTTGGGCTTATTGTGGTTAGTGCCAGTTTGGCTTTTATGTGCTGCATTTTCGTCGTGGTGTCCTATGTGCAGATCTTGAGGGCCGTGCTGAGGATCCCCTCTGAGCAGGGACGGCACAAAGCCTTTTCCACCTGCCTCCCTCACCTGGCTGTCATCTCTCTGTTTGCCAGCACCTCCTTTTTTGCTCACCTGAAGCCCCCCTCCATCTCTTCCCCATTCTTGGACCTGCTGGTGTCTGTTCTATACTCGCTGATACCTCCAACATTGAACCCCCTCATCTACAGCATGAGGAACAGGGAGCTCAAGGATGCCCTGTGGAAGCTAATGGTGGGATGCATTTAAAAAATAATAAAGTGTTCATCATCTTCTCTTTAACTGATAACAGTTTTAATGTAACTCATCAGAGGCCCAGACTTCTGTGTGTGTGTGGTGGGTGGTGGTGTTTATTTTTTAATAAATCATGATATTTCTGTCATCCCCTTTGTAATTAATTGTCAGCCTTTTTTTCAAACCCACTGCCTGTATAAATATGGACCCATGTTCTCTGTGTATTTAAACAAAATAAAGGGCTCTGCAGTGTTTTTTTTTCACTGATATTCTTCCTCCAAGGCCTGTTTGGAGCTGCAGGGACAGGTCCTGTGTGCATGGGAGGAGGGGAAAAGAGTCCATCCTGGCATCCCTGCCAGGGAGCAGCAGCGCTTGTTCTTGCAGAGCTGTTCTGGTTCCACTCCCACACTCTCCTTCTCATCCCTTGTGTTGGTGCAAGGCCTGAGTGCTCTGGCAGCTTGGTCACCGTCCTGCTGTGTGTCAGTCCTGTGGGCGCAGGCAGGGACAGGCAATGGGCACTTGTGTCACAGAGCTGGCCTCACAACAGCCTTTCCAGATAGAAAGGTGATCTCCTATGGGCAGTGCCAAAAGGCTTAGGTCTTCTTCAATTTTCTTTCAAGAACTCTCACAAGACAGCAACCTGGAGATTGAAACATCAAAGTACAGCTGAACAGTGTGTGGCTGGCACACAGCAGTGTCCTCTCACAGCCAGGCTCCTGCCAGAGACCTGCAGGACCAGCAGAGCAGGGTCTGGGCTGTGCCCCTGTGCACTGGACACCCCATGGAAGGAGCCCCAGGTCAATCACCATGGACTGGCCCCTCACAACCACCATTTCCAGCACTGGCCTCTCACCCCAGCTCAGAGTTCTTTGTCCCTCCATGGAATTACACTGAATGAGTAGGTGAGAGGTTCATGTTTGCATTGTACAGATGAGATGTGAGCATGCACATCGTGTACGTGAGGTGACACGAACCCAAGTCAGCACAAACACCATCAGCTATTCCTTGTTGTTCCATGAAGGCCTGTGAAACAGACATTTTATTGAGGTCACATCATGTTGGGACTAATATCCCATGGGAAACCACCAGAATGCAGCACTGGGATGTGCTTCCTTGAGCCAACGTCCATTCCTAATGATGAGGGACATCAAAGATGAATGCAGAACATGGGAACACACCGTGCGGCTGAGGAGCCTCCCAATCTCTGAGAATAGGAACAGAAGGCCAGAGAGACACTGTGACTTCTGCCTCTGTGTGTATAAGGGAGAGTATCTGACCCTGAATATCTCAATGTGTTTCAGAGTCCATGAGGCCAGCTCAGATTTGGACACCTGACAGAACCCTGATATTTCTGTGTGTGACTCCACGAACAAACCCCAGTGGCCCAGTGAGATTCATCTCAGCTTACTCGGACAGGCTCATTGCAAGTGTCCCTGTTTGCTCCATCACCTTTGCCATCTCCATCACATGCTGTTCTACACAGTCCTGCATCTGCCCCTCTTTCCCTGTGGGAAATTCTGGATTGTGGTCTCAAAAGTGCCACAGTAATCAGAGAGGCGCAGTGGTCCTTCAAAATGGCAGAGGACAAAGCCCATCTTCAAGAATAGCAGGAAGGAGAACTGGGAGAATTATGGGCTGGTCAACCTAACTCTGTCCCTGGGAGAGAGATGGGAGAGGGCCACTTTCTCCTACAGCCATGTCCAGGCAGCAGAAGGACAAGGAAGGGATTGCTGAACCCAAATGGGCAGGGGAAAGAAAGGCGTGTTGTGTACAAGGAGTTTTGCAAGGCCCCAGACATGGTATCCTGTGGTGCCTTAGATAAGATTGGGGAGATCTGGGATAAAGATGTGGATGTTGTGATGGGTGGGAAGTTGGCTGGATGACCAAGCCCAAATATCATCAGTGGTACAAAGTCCTCTGTTTAGCCGGTTTCCAGCATCATCCCTCAGTGATGAGTACTTGGGCCAACACTGTTGAATGTCTTTATTCTGCCCCTTCATCCTGTCATGGAGCACATTTTCAGCTCCTTTGTGGATGATGCAAAGCTGGGCAGAGGCCAAGAATAACATCAGCTGGTGGACTCTGCCTTGAGCAGGAGATTGAGAAAAGATGATGTTCAGGCCTCTCTTCAAACCTGAGTTATTCTATGATTCAATGAATCTTTACCTTGGAGAGGTGTTTGAAGACAGAAGACGTAGTCCTTACCAGCTAAAAGAATGAATCCTGCCTGCAATTGCTAACCTAAAATTTGTAAATCCTCTCAGTTTGGGTCTGTCTGCTCCACTAACAAAGATAAAAGTGACTTTTAAAACACCCAATCAGAACTTGCAAAGAATACTGTCCTTGCAGTGCTGACACACTGGAGCCTGCACGATCAGTTGAGTCTTGTTTTAACATCTGTCTCAAGACTGTTACATAAAGTGTCCTTTAGCTGAACTTTGCTCCTTTTACGTTCTTTATAATACTAAAATATACATCCCTAGGATGGGAGACACAGGCTCAGCCCGGGACGTTTCCTCAACAGGCATGCGTGGTGATAAAATGATTATGTAACCAATATACGAATGTGTGAACACTTGGCTCTTTAGGACTGCCGGGAGGGTCTGAATGGAGGGATAAGGTTTTGTATATAATAGATGTTCCTTTTCTATTTGATGTGCTGGCTTTATTCCAGCATCCAGACTTGTACAACTCTGTAATAAACAACATCTCATCTCTGGGTGTGGGAGTGGCTTTGCACTTTGGGTAGCGAATGTGCATTTAGCAAACAGGAAAAAGAAAAAAAAAAAAAGTGGCAGGGAAGGACACAGAAAAGGTGTCAACATTTCACATTTCTGTAAAGAATGCTTCTCCACTCAGATCTTTGATAGGAAATAGATTTGATCAATTTGATAAAACAAGCCTACTTTTATCTAGTCAGGTCCTGGCCCATAAGGAGGGTGATGGATGGGTATGGGATTATGAGGTCACTTGTGTCTCAGAAACTCATAACTGAGTTCAAAGACTATGGCTGTGAAGGAGACAGTGAAGTCAGTTCTGTCCCTGGAGGTGGCAGGCCAGAAACCGGAATAGGTGCTGGACACTGAACAGGCCCCTCAGGGAGGTGTCACGGTCCCAAGACTGACAGTGATCAAGAAGAGACTGGACAACGTCCTCAGATACACGGTGTGAACTGTGGGGTTGTCTGGTGCAGGGACAGGAGTTGGACTCAATGATCCTTGTGGGTCCCTTCCAACTCAGGACATTCTATGATTCTATGAAATACTACGTCAAAAGCCCATGTGTTCATTGTACAGATGACTTGTGAACATACACATCATGTGAATGTCCATTGTGTGTATGTGGAGAGATATACCCAAGGGAGAACAAATGCTGTCAGCTATTCCTTGGGATTCCATAAAGGTCAGTGGGACAGAGATGGTGTTCAGGGGTCTCTTCCAAGCCGCATTATTGTAGGATTCCATGAATCTTTTCCTTGGAGAGCTCTTTCAAGACAATAAACAGGAAGAAGAAAAAAAAAAAGAAGAGGCGGAAGCAGAGATATAAAATGCTCCACTGTAAATACAGCAGCTCCTCTGAGGATCGTTTCTCCACTCAAACCCTTGATAGGAAATCTATCAGATACATTTGATGCAACCAGCTTAGTTTGATCTGCTCACACACTGGACCACAAGGAGGGTGACGGTGGGTACGATGTCATGTGGTCACTTGTGTCTCAGGAACTCACAGTCCAGTAGGAACCAATGGGTGTGGAGGGCACTGTGAGGTCACTTCTGCCTCTGCAGGGGATTGGCCAACAGCAGGAACATGGCTGGGAAAGGACTGTGAGGTCACACACACGAGACGAGCAATCGGGCCCAATCAGCATGGCTGGATGAAAGGCAGGTCCTGCTTGACCACCCTGATCTCCTTCTGTGACAAGGTGACCGGCTGAGCAGATGAGGGAAAGTCTGTCGTGGGGAGTGAATCCGCCACACAGGCTGTGGGTGTTGTGTCCTTAGACTGCAGTAAAGCCTGTGACACCATATCCCACAGCATCTCCTGGAGAAGCTGCAGCTCATGGCCTGGATGGTGTATCTGCGATGGGTAAAGAACTGGCTGGAAGGCATTTTAGAGCCATTTGTCCCCTTCCTGTTCACATGGGCATCCCATGAATGCATCACTGCTCTCTGCCCCAGTGTAGACAGGCACAAGGCCTTCTCCACCTGGATGTCTCACCAGTGCCACTGTTTTCTCCAGCAGCCTCATCCTGGACTGTGGGATGCCCAGAACAGCCCTCCCAAGACAGTCTGGCAAAGCCTTTTTTCTACACCTTCCCCACATCCCTGCTCAATCCCCTCATCCACAGCCTAAGGACCAGAAAGGTTGGGTACAAGTGGGACATTGAGAAAAAAAGGTCAGAAAAGCTTTTAGAGGCACAGAAAGCCCATCAACATGTTGGCCTGCTGTTCTCTTCTGAACAGGCCCAGAGGACCTGGACAGCATTTGCTGTGTCCCAGAAACTCACCTGGAAGGTTGGGATATGGAGAAAAGGTTTGGTCTGGGAAGGGACAGACAGGGGCTGGTGGAACTGGCTGGTGTGACCGTGAGACATCTCTCCAACACCTCAGAAAAGTCCTGGCTCTCAGGGAGGCTGCATGGTCCTCTGAGAAAGAAAATATAAAAAATGACTTATCATGGAATCATAGAATAATTGTGGTTGGAAGAGACCCTTAAGATCATCGAATCCAACCATAACCTAAATCTGGCACTAAACCATGTCCCTAAGAGCCTCATCTATATGTCTTTTAAACACCTTCAGTGATGGGGACTCCACAACCTCACTGGGCAGTCTGCTCCATTGCTTCTAAACCCTTTTCCTGAAGATTTTTTTTTAATATCCAATCTAAACCTCCCCGTGTGCAACTTGAGGCCATTTCGTCTTGTCCTATCACTTGTTACTTGGGAGAAGAGACCAACACCCTCCATGATAAAACCTCTTTTCAGGTAGTTGTAGACAGTGACAAGGTCTCCCCTCAGCCTCCTTTTCTCAAGGCTGAACAGCCCCAGCTCCCTCAACCGCTCCTCATAAGTCTGGTGCTCCAGACCTTTCTCCAGCCTTGTCACCCTCCTCTGAACTCTCTCCACCACCTCAATGTCTTCCTTGCCATGAGGGGCCTAAAACTGACCCCAGGATTCAAGGTGCAGCCTCACCAGTGCCCAGTACAAAGGGATGATCACTTCTCTAGTCCTGCTAAAGCTCTGATTGAATCAAGGCTTGAACACCTTGGTGTGACCCAGTTGGTGAGAGGCTGGACTGCAGACTCCTGAGGTCCCTTCAACCTCAGTTCTCTCATGATCCCATTGTGATGTTGGGCTCTGTTTCAGACTGGAGCAGAGCAGGCGATGATGGGGCAGGATCCACCTGTGCTGTAGGTGACCATCTAAACCAACATCTCAGCCCGTGAACCAGCCAACACCTCAGTGTGACACTCTGGGCAAAGTGTGAGGAGTCCTGGGCAGGGAAGGTTCAGAGGGCATGGGGCGCTATGTAAGACACAACATGATCTTGGCTTCATGCCTGCAGGCCCATCAGATGTCAGGTAACGTCAATGAAAATTAAAATAAGAAGAACTGAATACAAAGATACAAAGCAAAGGAAGGTGTCAACACACCTTTCTTTATTTTTCTTTGGCGGGGAGGGGGTCTTTTCTTTGAAATGGAAAGAGTTTTCCAGAACTGGGAATAGATTTAGGACACAAATATCTTCAGCTCCAGGGACACAAACACCTGGTGCCAGTGGAGATGCCCCGGGAACTCCTGCCCAGGCTCCACCTGCATTGCAAGGTGCTCTGGTCTCCCCAGGTCCTCTGTGATAGATGCCAATCCCAGGCCAGCACCTCAGGTACACTGGGGCCCTAAAATGGCACTGGCTGTTTACGGTGAGACAGCTGATGACTGATGTCTGTCTGGAAAGGCGCACTTTTTTGTTGTTGTTTTGTTTGTGGTTTGTTTTGTCGCTGTGGTTGTTGTTGTTGTTGTTTTGGTTTTGGTTGTTAATGTTTAGTTGGTTTAGGGGTTTTTTTGCTTTGTTTTTTGGGGGTTTTTGTTTCTTTTTTTTGGTTTGTTTGTTTGATTGGAGATTTTTGTTTAGTGTTTTTTTAAACATATTAAAATTTAAAAGAAAAAAGCCAAAAAGTGAATTATGGGGAAGTGTACAAAGGATAGGAGAAGAAATATTGGTCTTGCCCTGTACTTCTGTTACCAACACTCTGTTATTTCATCTCCCTCGTCATTCAGGAGTTCCCACCTCCCCTGACTAAATGTCCCTGTCCAAGGACAACTTTCCAGCACTGTCTGGACGTTTGCCCTTCCCAGTGCTCTCAGGTTTCTCCTCCACTTGCTCTTTGGTCATTCAGTTCCTCTCAACTGTCTGGTTTCTGATTTGAGCTTCAGGGAGTTACAAACTTGACTCATTCTTCAGAGCTCTTTTTAACATGGCAGTCAACACATTAATTGTGTTTATTTCTATCCTTTCCTATCTCTTTGTCTAAAACAATTCTTGTGTGGATGTCCCTTGTGGATGCTGGACCTCATCAGATCCAGCTTACACACACAGCTGAGGAAAGTGTTTTGCTGTTTATTGAACTGTGCAGTGTTTGCACAGGAGAGCAGGTGGAGCTGGTGCACAGGAGCTGCAGCATCTCCTGCAGAGCTCAGTGGAGAAGTCTGATGTAGGAAAAGTGATGCAATCTCTGGTGGCCAATGAGGGAACCGGCAGACTGGGGGTGGGGGGTGAAGAGCCAGGTTGTCCATACAGTGTCCAGCCTCAAGGGACTGTTCTCCTGCCTGTCCAGATGTCTTCAGGAGACCCTCTGGATCAGTGTCCAGTGTAGAATGCTGCTGTCACTTCTTCTATATACTGAAAATTGACAGAAAACACCCTGGAAAGAGAAAATCCTCCTTTATGAAATCTTCTTTGAAATCTTCATCACTAAGTGTCCCATTGAAACCTCTCCAGTTAGTTCTACAAGTCTTGAAGATGTGAATGAAATTACAGAAAGAAACATCTCTCGTTAGGGCTTTCTGTGTTTTAATGAGCCCCATGGTGTATTTGGTGCTGAGTCCATGAACCTCAGATACCAAGCACAGACTGAAGAATCTCCTCAAGAAGTCCAAGTCAGAAGCAAACTCCAAAGTACCTTGAAGCATTAATGGGCCCCACTGAGGGCTGTTCCTGACAAAGCCTCCCCAGGGACTCGTTAGAGCAGATAATTGGAGGCAGTGATTGCATCAGGTAAAGGCAAAGTGCAGCAGCTCTGATGCTGAGAAAGCCCTTGGTTTGTCTGATGAAGGACAATGGCCAAGCCTTGACCCTCTGCCCCTGGGAAGGGAGATCCTGTCCCTCACGTGTGGCTCAGGGCTCTTCCTGGGGATGTGGGGAGTGCGATGCCCAGTGCAGGACAATGGTGTGACACTCCCTGGGGTGCAAGGAGGCAATGGGCTGCCATGGCCATGACAACCATGTGTCTCCTCTTAGGCGTCGCTGGCAGAGACATCAGCCATAGCCAAGGGGACAAAGACCTTGGCTCTTTCAAGGACATCCAGCCTTGCCAGCGCCCTTGGCCATGTCCACCACAGTCCATCCTGCACTGTCCCAGGCCTGTGGCTGTTTCCCCACAGGCTGCAGACACCCCATGAGCTTCCCCACCTTGTTCTCAGCCCAGTGTGTCCCCACCTGTGCTGCTGTCTCTCCATCCTCACCAGCTGTTCCTGGAAACACAAAGCCATGGCTGATCCAGAGTCCCTCTTAATGACGACAGCACTGTGCTCAGAATGACATTTCTTGATCCTGAGCTCCACTCTGGACCTCCAGAGCTGCAGTTTCCTATGGTTTTCCTTTCTCATGCTGTTTCCCTCCTCCCATCATCTTGGAAAGTGATTTTCAAGATTTCTGAATCTACTGTTGCCCTTTCTTGTCATGGTTTTACCACACCCACCAACTAAGACCGTAAGAGCTGCTCACATCCTGCCCCAACCCCCCAAGTGGGCCAAGGGAGAGAACTGAAAGGGAAGAGAAAAGCTCGTGGGCTAAGAAAACAAAATTAATAAGACAATTAAAAAAAATAATAATGCACTACTACGTATATACTGATACTAAAATATACATAAAATAAAATGTATGATAGTGCAATCCTCCACATAACTCCAGTCACCTGGAACAGGCAGCCCAAAAGAAGGGAACACCCTGGTCCTGAACAGGTGATCCCAGCATGAGAAAGTAAAAATGAAAGAGGCAGAAAGGCCCAAGGGGCAACTGAAAAACAGCAAAACATCATCAAACTGAACTAGCACTGCACTAATGGAACTTCCAAACAAAACTAACGAAGGAGCCAGAAAGCCTGAACTAACTAGCTGGAGAAGCCATCTCCAGCTTTATATTGAGCATGACATTAATGGTAGGGAACAGCTCATTGATCGACCTGTCTGACTCCACCACTTCCCTGGGCAGCCTGTTCCAATATCCCACAACCCACAATCAAACCTGTGCTCTGGACCCTTCACCAGCTCCATTCCCTTCTCTGAACTCACTCCAGCGCCTCAAGGGCTTTCCACCAACTGCATCTGACTCTATTCACTACAACTCTTCAGGCCCAGATATCCAGCCAATTTTTTACCCAGCAGGAGTACACCTGGTCAAGCCATGAGTAGACAATATTTTTATTTTATTATTTTGTTTTATTTTATTTATGAATAAATACGGTATTTAAAATGTGTATATACCTCTATAAATATGTGTATTTGTATACATTTTATATAGATATGTATAAAACCAGATAAATTAAATATACATAACCATTATAGCGTACATATAAAATGGATAACACCTTCTCCAATAAGACATAATGGAATGAAGAAGTAGATTTTAATGAGAGTAGAAAGAAAAGTACAAAGATGGGTCCACATTCCCCACTTCATCAGGTGCAGAAGCACCCACAGATGTGTGGGGTGGGAGGAACTTCCAGAAGGTGGGGAGCACACAGGCAAGTTGGATCATGCCCAAGGGCCAAGATCCCCCAAGGGGGCCACCAATGGACTCTCAGCGCAAATCCTTTAACATACAAAGAAAAGCCCAGTCCTGTGAGCTGGACTGGAAGGTCCCCACATCCAAGCCCAGCCCAGCAGGACGGGCCTTGCAGGATTACTGGGTCAGACTCCGAGCTCCTCTCGGTGCTGTGAGACACAGGGAAACTGTCTGTGAACATGGGAAACCAGGAGAAAACGCCAGCTTCAGAAAAACATGTGCATGGGGACAGTATGGAAAAGACCCAAAGGGGATCTCAAAATAGACCACGTGAAGCAGAGGAACACGCCAATGAACCCTGAACCACGAATTGGATGTTAAGATGCCAAACAGAGGCACCCCACTGGTTGTGGGGGTCTCCCAGACGCCTGTAAGGCAAATGGGGGGTGCAGGCTGGTGATAAACAGGTTTCGTTGTGTGACAACCTTGAAGCACTCCCCCCATCCTTAGCAGAACAAAGACCTTGTTATGCCTTAAACGTCTGGGTTTTGTTGCTTTGGGAGGAAGAGATAGATGACAACTCGTCTTATCTTTCCCGAAGTTTTATGGCCATGGAGGCAGAAGATAAGGACAATTAACAGTGTTGCTGTGAAAGGCCTCATGGCCTAATGGGGATGATAAAGAGGAACCATCTGTCTGACAAGCAACTACCAGAAGAAACCACGAACCATCCATGGAGATCCATGGAGACCATAGAGACCCATAGAGACCATGGAGACACATAGACACCCATAGACACCCATAGAGACCCATAGGGACCGTAGAGACCCATAGAGACCCATAGGGACCCATAGAGACCCATGGAGACCATAGAGACCCATAGGGACCCTTAGAGACCATAGAGACCATAGAGACCCACGGAGACCATAGAGATCCATAGGGACCCATAGAGACCATAGAGACCATAGAGACCCATCGAGACCCATAGAGTCATCCCGGGACCAATGTACCCGCGGGGTGGTGATATCTGTGATCTCTCTCCCCCTTTCTCTTTCTGATATCTTAGTTTTCCTCTTCTCTCTCTCTCTTCCTTCTTCCCTCTTCATCCCATCTGTTGAGTCAAGATTAATTCATCCCTCATCCCATCTCTTGGGACGGGACACATTGTCCTTAGGCTCATAACCTGATTGAATGTTCCCAACTACTCTGGCTGAGCCAGGGGAGAAGTCAGGAGTGCTGGGACCTGCCCTGGTCCACCTGAGCCACACCAGCCAAACCATTGTGTGCGTGTGTCATGGCAAGGGCTGGGGAAGGGGTGGTGGTAGATGTCAATGTCTGAACGCTGTAGGACCTGAGCAGGGTGCACACGGTGTGGAACAAGGGCTCTGTGCACAGAGCAAACAGGTTGTGCTGGTGAGGTCCCTGGGGTCTCAGTACAGTCTTGATCTGGGCAGGAACAAGCCCAGGGTCCAGTGTGAGTTGGGGAATGAGCTGTTAGAGAGCAGCGTAGGGGAAAGGGACCTGGGGGCCCTGGGGACAGCAGGGTGACCATGAGCCAGCACTGGGCCCTGTGGCCAGGAAGCCAATGGGACCTGGGGGGGGTTAGAAGGGGGTGGTCGGTAGGTCAGAGAGGTTCTCCTACCCCTCTGCTCTGCCCTTGAATAAAGGGTTTAGTTCAGATACTATCAGGATATACTTGGGGAGCATATATATATACATATATACAATATACACAGCCATAGCACCCTGAGAACACCCGATCTCATCTGACCTGGGAAGCTAAGCAGGGTTGGGCCCGCTCAGTACTTGGATGGGAGACCAATGGTACGTGCGATGGGTTAGAAGGGGGTGGTCAGTAGGTCAGAGAGGTTCTCCTGCCCCTCTACTCTGCCCTTGAAAAAAGGGTTTAGTTCAGATACTATCAGGATATAATTGAGGAACATATATATATATATATATATATATGTATATATATATATGTATATATGTAATATATGCAGCCACAGTGTAACCAATGAGCACACAGCAGTGGCAGTAGAGGGTGTGAGGTCACTGTCAGTGTAACCAATGAGCACACAGCAGTGGCAGTAGGAGGAGTGCTGCTCACGTCACTGGTGATACCCCATGGCCATGGAGCTCGGTGCCAACTGTCCATGTGCTGTCACAGGGTCCCCAGCAGGTGCAGGAGCTGCCTGGCCCCGTGCCTGCAAGGCCGGAGGAGCAGCCCCTGCAGCCCTGGCTGCAGCCGTCGGGCTGGGGGTGTCTCGGGGGCACCGCAGGGATGTGCCGGGCACGGCGCCAGGAGGAAACCACAGACTTCCTGCCCGCGCGCCGCGGGGGGAGCGCGGGGGCTGTGGTTTGTGCACCTGCAGGCTGCAGCTCTGATCCACCCGTGGGGAATAACGGCCCCTCGGTGACTCGCTGACAGTCAGGGACACGTCTGAGCCTCTGGGCTGCACGTCTGCTGCCAGGACAGGGACGTGTCCC
Organism: Streptopelia decaocto; assembly: GCF_964273445.1. NCBI lineage: Eukaryota > Metazoa > Chordata > Aves > Columbiformes > Columbidae > Streptopelia > Streptopelia decaocto. The sequence goes on along the minus strand of NC_138676.1, from coordinate 6,377,721 downwards.
AGCTCCAGCTCCTGTGAGGGACCTTCCGCGGGCTCTCCAGGGAGCGGTGGGTGAGCCAGCGCTCCAGGGATGGGGCTCTGCCCTGGGCTAAGGCCCTTTCCCAGCTGCTGCTCCCCGCACAGCGGGCTCTGTCACAGGGGCTGTTTCTTCCCTTCCTGACACAGCCCCGGTGCAGTCCCAGCCCCCTGGGTCTTACGGCACTGGGGTGACTGGACACTCTCACCTCGGGGTCTTGGATGTGCCTGTCGCAGCACATGCTCAGTGCTCCTGGTCCACACTCAGAGCTCAAGGGGTGAAAAACTGTTTGCCCCACTACAACCAGCCCTGTCCTGTGATGTTCTACCATTGCAGTGCTGTGACACCTGCAGCGGAGCCGTCCCTCATATATGGTCATGAACGGTGCTGGAGAAGTTCATTGGAGGACTGGGCCGTGTCAGAGGGGAGATAGCTCCCGATAATGTCTAAAAAGGTGCTGCTGCTTCGATTGGCTCCTCCTGTAACTGGAGGCATCTGCAGAGATATATTGCCCTCCCGCCATCATTGGTCCCACGAGTCCCTGGAGCTGTGGCAGGGAGTGCGGCACAGAGGGCTGTGCCATCAGGGCAGGAGGCTCAGGATGGGGACAGAGGGACTCATGTCCCCTCAGATGCTGTGGCTGCTCCTCTGGGTACAGCTGTGCAGGGGTAAGTGCTGACTCATTGTCCCACCGCCCAGGGCCAGCGGGTACCAGTGTGGTCTTGGGGATCTCTCCGGGAATGGGGTTTCTTTGCAGGTGCTGCTGAGACAGGGAGCAGAAGGTTCTCAGATCCACGGAGCCTGTGCCTTTCCCTGCGCCTGTCTGGGTGGGAGACAGTATCTCCTTTTCCAGGGCGCCAGTGTTCTATGCCTGGCTGGATTCACAGCCCCCCTGTCCTGGGGTACCCTTGGGGACCCCTTGTTCCCAGCACTCTGCCTCTGGACCAGTGGTGGCCTCAATGGCAATGGCAGCACCCAGACATCCCCAGGGCACTGAAAACCTCTGGGCTGGCCCAGAGGGTTTATGTGCTGCTCACTGCCCCTTGTTCAAAGGGAAACCTGACCCCACGAGGGCAGTTTGTGCCCCACAGACAGAAGAGGACGGGGACATCTGCAGTAGAGGCATGTCCTTCTGGGGGGCCTGGCCCAGGGCTGATGCTAGGGGAGAGGAGGGGATGTGAGATCCTCTGGATCATCTCAGTGGGAACAGGGAATGCCCTGGGGATGGGGTTGGTTTGGATGGTGCTGGGGCAGGTGGTTTACATGGGAAGCTGCAGCCCTGGGTACACAGGGCTGTTCAGGGGGTGCTGGGCTGGGGGCAGTGGGTGCCCACTGCAGAGCTGGGCAGTGTGTGGGTGGGCACGGGTGGGGGGCAGGTGGCCGGTGGGGTGAAAATAGGTGCCTTGTGTGGTGGGATGGAGAATGACCCTGCAGGGCTGGACCTGGGCACCCCCATCATTGTTCAGCTGTGGAGACAGAAGGGACCCTCACACTGCTCTGGGGACCTGCAGGGGAGGGGGCTCCCACCCTGGTGCCCCTGACTCTGTCCAGGCAGGAGGTTCCCCCAGAGCTGCAGCACTGGGGCTCGGTGCTCTCCTGACTCATCCCGTGTTGGTGTTTGAAGGTGCTGTGGAGGTGAGGCTGGTGGATGGCGGCAGGCGCTGTGCCGGGAGAGTGGAGGTGAAACACCAGGGACAGTGGGGGACCGTGTGTGGTGACTACTGGGGCATGAACGATGCAGCAGTGGTTTGTAAGCAGCTGGGCTGTGGGTCTGCTGTTGGTGTTCACTGGTATGGACACTTTGGGCCAGGATCTGGCCCCATTTGGATGGATGATGTCAGCTGTGATGGCACCGAATCTGCCCTGTCTGACTGCAAACATGAAGGATGGGGTGAACATGACTGTGGTCACGGTGAGGATGCTGGAGTGACCTGTTCAGGTAAGGGGTCAGCCTGTTCCCACCTTTGGGGCTGGGATGGTGGAAGGCCCTGGCTGTGCTCTCAGGAAGCAACAAACATGCAGGAGCAGGTCCCAGTGTGGCCAACAAGTCTGCTGAGCTGGGACTGTCATTGCTGGAGCAACCAGTCCTTGGGGAAAACTGTGACAGCCCTGTGGGCACAGGACCCCATGCAGGCAGCGCTGACCAGCTGCCCAACCCCTCCTGCCTCACCACAGGGTTGTATGATTTGCTTTTTGGTGTTTTTTTCCAGGATTTGTCCGTCTGGTGGACGGGAATAGCCACTGCTCAGGACGTGTGGAGGTCCATGATGGGAACCAGTGGAAAACTGTTTGTGGTTCCCGCTTTGGCCCCAAGGCTGCTGAGCTGGTCTGCAGGGAGCTGCAGTGTGGCGTGGCCCTGCCTGTGTCTGGAGGAGGTCACTTTGGAGAAGGGGCTGGTCCCATATGGGATGGAGAGCTGCAGTGTGTGGGGAATGAGTCCCTCCTGTCCTCCTGCCCCAGGGCGTCCTCCAGGGACCAGGCCTGCCCCCAGATGAACAGCGCTGCTGTCAGCTGCACATGTGAGGACTTGGGGTGGGGTGCTGAACACTGGGGTGAAACCCAGGCTGAGGAGGGGACAGTTGGTGCAGCTGAGACAAGGGAACTGGGGCATCTGTTCACACAGGCAACAGAGACCTGACCCTCCTGGGGATCACAGACAACGGCAGGACTGGGCTGATGCCCCAGGACAAAGGGGGCCATGGGCTGGGTTGGGCTCCCTGGGATCATCATGTTTCTCCACAGAGGATACACTAAGAGCTGAGATGATGAGCTGGGAGGTGCCCAGGGCAGACTGTGGCCCAGGGGAGCGGGGGGCCCTGGGAGAAGCAGCAGCGTGTGCTTGGGGATCCCTGGGGACAGGTTTCTTCTCAGGGTACTGGCTGGGGAGGAGTGGGTGCTCTAGGTGGGCCTGGGCCAGGGGCAGGTTGAAAGGACCATTAGGGTAGAAGGAAGGCTGTGGGGCATAAATGACCCTGCAGGGCTGGAGCTGGTCACCCCAGCCTTGCACAGCCTGTGGGGATAGAAGGGACCTCTGCACCACCCTGGGAACAGCCTGCAGGGAAGGGGGCTCCCACCCTGGTGCCCCTGACTCTGCCCAGGCAGGAGGTTCCCCCAGAGCTGCAGCACTGGGGCTCGGTGCTCTCCTGACTCATCCCGTGTTGGTGTTTGAAGGTGCTGTGGAGGTGAGGCTGGTGGACGGCGGCAGGCGCTGTGCCGGGAGAGTGGAGGTGAAACACCAGGGACAGTGGGGGACCGTGTGTGATGACTACTGGGGCATGAACGATGCAGCAGTGGTTTGTAAGCAGCTGGGCTGTGGGTCTGCTGTTGGAGCTCCTCAGTATGGACACTTTGGGGCAGGATCTGGCCCCATTTGGATGGATGATGTTGGCTGTGATGGCACCGAATCTGCCCTGTCTGACTGTAAACATGCAGGATGGGGTGAACATGACTGTGGTCACAGTGACGACGCTGGAGTGATGTGTTCAGGTAAGGGGTCAGCTTGTTGCTCACCTTTGGGTGTGGGATGGTGGAAGAGCCCTGGCTGTGCCATCTGGAAAAACAAACATGCTCGATCTGAGCTCAGTGTGGCCAGTTGTGCTGCTGAGCTGGGACTATCTTTGCTGGTGCGACCAGTCCTTGGGGAAAGCTGTGACAGCCCTGAGGGGACAGGACCCCATGCCGGCAGTGCTGACCAGCTGCCCAACCCCTCTGAATGCCCACAGCTCCCCACATTGACCCAAGAAGAAGGGTCTTTGCCAGCACTTACTGACTCTCATCTGTGCTGCTGTCACCCTCTGAGGCAGCTGAGGCCAGGGGGACATGCGGGTCTCCTGTCCCCTGCATGGCCATTGGCCTGGGACCTGTGCAGCCCTGGGCAGAGCACGGTGTCCCTGGATGAGAACATCCCCCTGGAGCAGGCAGGGGAGGGCTCTGGAAAGTGCAAATCATGATAACAGCTGCTCCATTTCTGTGCTCTGGGACATCTCCCATCTAAAAGGAACCTCCCAACAAACCAGGAACACCCTGGGATCAGAGTGAGCCTCTGGTTGCACCAGGTAATGATGGTCCTGCCAGGCCCAAGCTCTGCAGGGGCTGAGCAGCTGCAGCTTCGTCATCATCAGGGCCAGCTCTCCTGGACCCCAACGGCTCACACGGCTGCAGTGCTGGGGGAGCGTGCCGGGCGGCACAGAGGACCTTGTGTGGGACCCTTTGAGCACACCTGTGGCTGTGAGTGTGTGGCAGACACACACCTCGAGTGCTCTGGTGCTGTAGAGAAGGGGAGGACGGTCTTGGATGTGTTTGTGTCACCAGCACTTCCCCAACAGCTTCCCCAGGGATGTGCAATGGCAGTTTGGCCATGGCTTGCTTGGGGTGACGTGGGATGTGGACATGTAACTGTCAGAGATTTCTGGGGAGCTCCCAGGTGTGGCGTTGGCTTTGTATGTTTGGTTGCTTTTTGTTTCTTTGTTTGGTTAGGTTTGATTGCTTATTTTCTTTTGGTTTGTTTTTCCCCCGTCCAGGATTTGTCCGTCTGGTGGACGGGAAGAGCCGCTGCTCAGGACGTGTGGAGATCCGTGATGGGAACCAGTGGAAAACTGTTTGTGGTTCCCGCTTTGGCCCCAAGGCTGCTGAGCTGGTCTGCAGGGAGCTGTGGTGCGGTGTGGCCCTGCCTGTGTCTGGAGGAGGTCACTTTGGAGAAGGGGCTGCTCCCGTGTGGGATGGAGAGCTGCAGTGTGTGGGGAATGAGTCCCTCCTGTCCACCTGCTCCACGGGGTCGTCCAGGGACCAGGCCTGCCCCCAGATGAACAGCGCTGCTGTCAGCTGCACACGTGAGGAATTGGGGTGGGGTGCTGAATGCTGGGGTTGTGCTGGGGGTTGGGGACAGAGCAAGGACTGTGCTGGGTGGGTGTAGGGCCGGAGGGGTCATGGGACAGCCTGCAGCATGAAAACCGTGCAGAAGGAGAAGAAACGCCTCTGTCCCTCTGGCCTTTCCACCAGCTACCAAGGGTGCAAAAGCACCAACCCGCCCTCTCTGAATGCTTCTTTGTCTCTGTCTACTCTCCCATGGCTGTCCTAGGAGCCCCACACCGCTGAGGCCCCAGAGGCAGGCAGGACAATGGAGGAGTTTGCCTGCATTGATGAGGACTGGGTTAGGGAACAGTTAGGCGATCTGGACATCCATAAATCCATGGGTCCGGATGGGATGCACCCACGGGTGCTGAGGGAGCTGGCTGAGGTCATTGCTGGACCGCTCTCCATCATCTTTGCTATGTTGTGGCAAATGGGACAGGTGCCTGAGGATTGGAGGAAAGCAAATGTCACTCCAGTCTTCAAAAAGAGCAAGAAGGAGCACCTGGGTAATTATAGACCGGTCAGCCTCACCTCTGTCCCTGGGAAACTGATGGAACAGCTTATCCTTGGTGCCATCTCAAGCCATATCAAGGATAAGAGGGTCATTAGGGGCAGTCAGCATGGCTTCACCAAGGGGAAGTCATGCTTGACCAGCCTCATAGCCTTTTATGAGGACATAACAAGGTGGATGGATGATGGCAGAGCGGTGGACTGATCTACCTTGACTTGAGTGAGGCATTTGACACAGTCTCCCACAGCATCCTCACAGCTGAACTGAGGGAGTGCGGTCTGCAGTGAGGGTGACAGAACACTGGACCAGGTTGCCCAGGGATGTTCTGGAGTCTGCTACTCTGCAGACATTCAAAACCCACCTGGACACCTTCCTGTGTAACCTCATCTGAGTGTTCCTGCTCCGGCGGGATGGTTGGACTGGATGAGCTTTGAGGTCCCTTCCAATCCCTGACATTGTGTGATTCTGTGATTCTCTCCTCCTCTGTCCCCAGAGTACACAGGGTTCAGGCTGGTGAACGGCAGCACAGCGTGTGTGGGGAGGGTGGAGGTCCAGGTGCTGGGGAGCTGGGGACCCTCTGTGCCTCCCGCTGGGATCTCTCGGATGCCCACGTTCTGTGTCGTCAACTCAACTGTGGGTTTGCTGAGTCCATTCCCGGAGGAGAGCATTTTGGGAGAGAGACCGGCCCTGTCTGGAGAGACTCATTCCACTGTGACGGGACTGAAGCCCACCTGGGACAGTGCCCAGTGGCCACCCTGGGGGCCTCCCCGTGCTCCCCCGGGAACAACGCTGCTGTCATTTGCTCAGGTGAGTGCTGGGAAAATGGTGCATTAGCTCTGTTTCCCTTTGTGTGAGACACGGCCACCCAAAGCAGGGGTCCCATGGCAGCACCAGGCTGAATTTCTCCCTGGAGGGGCCCTGGGGGGCTTTCCCTGCTCAGACTGACCGCTCTGCTCTGGGAGAGCTGCCGTCTGAACAGACACAGAGACCTGTCCCCAGGGCAGCGCCTTGGGCCCTGCTACCACTGCCCAGCCCGGGTTCCATAGGATGAGCCCAGGACAGGCTGGTGGGGCTCTGCTCCATCCCTGTGGCTGCAGACAAACACATCCCATCCCCACAGAGAGCCCTGCAGAGCCTCATCCCACCACCCTGCAGCAGCAGACCCGGTGTGAGCTGCAGACAGGGCCTGGGCTTTGCCCTCGCTTCTTGTCAGCACAGGGCTCGCTCTCGCCCTGTTTGGTCGGACAAGCCCCCCTGCCCTCCTCCCTGGAGGCTGCCGTGCTGCCCGGTGCCGCTGATGGCTGCGGCTCCTCTGCTCTCCCCAGGCCCAGCCGACTCTGCGTCCCTGCGGCTGGTGGGCGGCGGGAGCCGGTGCGACGGGCGAGTGGAGATCTTCCAGCGCGGGACGTGGGGCAGAGTGCTGGACGACCAGTGGGACGTGCGGGAGGCCAGCGTGGTGTGCCGGCAGCTGCGGTGTGGAGAGGCAGAAAAAGCCTACAGCCCCCCAAAGCCTGAGCGAGGGACGGGCCCCGTGGGGCTGCGAGGGGTCCGGTGCGCAGGGCACGAGGCCAGCCTGACCCTCTGCAACACCTCCCTGCCCGGGAGTGCCCTGCTGGGAGGGGTTGTGGAGGACGTGGGAGTCATTTGCTGGGGTGAGCGGCGCTGCACGAGCCCACAGATGATGGGGTGGGGGAGCAGCCACCCCCTGACCGCTCCTGGGCTTTCTCCCCACTGCAGGGAGCCGGCGGGTCCGGCTGGTGAACGGGCTGGGTCGCTGTGCAGGGAGAGTGGAGATCTACTACCAGGGCAGCTGGGGGACCGTCTGTGACGACGGCTGGGACCTGTCTGATGCCACCGTCGTTTGCCACCAGCTGGGCTGTGGAGGGGCGGTGGAGGCGGCCGGCTCCGCTCGCTTCGGGGAAGGCTCCGGGCAGATCTGGCTGGACGGTGTGAACTGCTCCGGGGCCGAAGCTGCTCTCTGGGACTGCGCTGCCGGGCCCTGGGGGCAGCACGACTGCGGGCACAAAGAGGACGCGGGCGTCATGTGCTCAGGTCTGTGCTGGGAGCTGTGCTGCGATGGTTCCCGAGAGGCCGGGACGCAGGGAAAGCCGGGCATGGCCAAGGCTGTCCCTGGCTGAGCCCCTGGCTGAGCCCGGCCTATAGACACCCATGCACGGGTGCCCTCAGTTCACCCGGGTCCCTGGGGAGCTCAGTGTCCCCCAGGGTGAGCGGGGAGAGCAGGGGCTGTGTCCATCAGGGACTTCTCCCTGCCCTGGGTGCGAGGGGGACTTGCTGGCCCTGCCCTGCCTGGCTGGGGGCCTGGGGAGCGCAGGGGTGTCCTGGCTCCCACAGCCCCACACCAGCCTGTTCTCTTGCTGCCTTTCCTCCCAGAGTTCGTGGCCCTGAGGCTGGAGAACAGTGACGGCTGCTCCGGGCGCCTCCAGGTTTTCTACAATGGGACGTGGGGGAGCGTTTGCTCCAACTCGATGACTCTTGACACGGTGTCACTGGTGTGCAAGGAGCTGGGCTGCGGGGACGGAGGATCCCTGGAAACAGGCCTGCCCTATGGCAGGGTGTCTGGCACTGCCTGGCTGGATTATGTGCAGTGTGAGAAGGGAACCAGCTCCTTCTGGCAGTGTCCATCCACCCTCTGGGACCCACAGTCGTGCGATGACCTGCGAGATGAGACCCACATAACCTGCAATGGTAACTGTGAGCTACGCGGGCACTGGTGCCACCCCAGCTTCTGCTCCCCTCTGGGCATGGCAAATGCAGAGAAAGAGCTTGGAGGGGATTTCGTTGCCATGTCAGACTCTTGTGCTGCTGGTGGCACAGATGTGACCACAGTTCTCAGTGTCCCACATATCCGGGAGCAGTTGACAACCAGCAGTGCCTGGGGGAGGCAGCGACATCTCCAAGTGCGGTCTCAGCAGAGACCAGAGAGGGTTCAGAGGAGCCTCCCATCCATGGACACTCTCCTGCTGCTCTGTGACCAAGATGGCACACACAGGCACAAGCAGAGCTCAGCCCCGCTCTCTTCTGCACAATCCCCCAAGCCAGCCCCTTCACCACAGTGTTTCCTTCCTCAGGGGGACGCCCAGAAATGCCCCCAGAGCCTTTGGCCCCGTGCCCCAACTCCAGCAGCTGCACAGGTAGGGAGCTGCTCCTCCGCGTGCTGCTCTTGCCTGGCTCCTCTGCTGTCTGAGTGCCGTGGGAGCTCCTTGCCCTCTCCAGACAGGGAGAAGATCCGTGCCGTGGGAGGCGAGGACGGGTGCTCGGGCAGAGTGGAGCTCTGGCATCGCGGCTCCTGGAGGACAGTGTGCGATGACTCCTGGGACATGCGGGATGCCCAGGTGGCGTGCAGGCAGCTGGGCTGTGGCCCCGCGGTGTCTGCCCCGCACGAGGCTGCTTTTGGGGTGGGCCAAGGCCCCATCTGGCTGGAGCGGGTGCAGTGCCGGGGGACGGAGTCATCTCTGCAGGACTGCTGGGCCCGGCCTGGGGACGGACGTGCTTGCCGGCATAAGGAAGACGCTGCCGTGCGCTGCTCGGGTGAGCAGGGGCTGGGACCCCTTCGTCAGGTGTTGGCAGGGAGCTGGGAAAGGCCTTTCACCCGCTTGGTCCTGGCACGACCCCTGAGCTCCCGAGAGCAGGAATGTTCCTGTGGGGTGCAGCCGCCTGATGCCAAGCAGGGAGCAGCCTCAGTGGAACTGGGTGTCCTTGGGCCACTGCCCGTGGGGCCCTGCAGCTCCAGGACCATCCAGCCCCGGGCTGCCTGTGCCACCCTGCCCGCGGCCAGAGCAGAGGCCCTGGGCCCTGTCCTGGGTCCCTTTCTAGCACTACGGGAGGGGCAATTGGGGTGGGATGTGTCAGGGACACTACAGACACACACCGGGGTGTTGCAGGGGAGGCTCCCTGGTACGTGCACTCCCACCCTCTCAGCCCAGCTCTCCTTTTCCTCCTCTGCAGCTGCACCCAGGACAGCAGCATCCCCACCGCGAGCGTCCTCCCCAAGGCGGGGTATCCCAGGGCCGGGCTCTGACCCACACTGGGGTGCAAGGGGCTCCTTGCTGGAGCGTGAAACTCCCAGGAGGGAGTGGTTGTGTGGGGGTTGAGGAGGGGGTGAAATTCAGTCAGCAGGGTGGAAGCTTCTCCATCATCCCCCCTGGGGCCCTCCACTCTCTGCTGCCTTGTGTGATGGGGGTCAGATCTGGTGCTGCCTCCACCTCTCCCAGGGCTGGTGCTGTTCTTCCATGTTCTTGTCCGTGCAGATCCCACCCGGGGCCGTCCAACTGTCAATGGGAGAATCTCAGTGCCCGTCATCATCTGCATCATCCTGGGGGCCCTTCTCTGCCTGCTCCTGGCCCTGCTGGCCGGGCAAGCGCTCAGGGCCAGGGCTGGGCGCAGAGGTGTGTCCTTCCACAGAGCTCCAGTGATGCCTCCTGGAAGGGCTGGGGGTGCTGCGGGGGGTCAGTAAGGGGCACAAGCAGAGTTGAGGGGATGAGACTGTGTGCTGCCACCTGTCCCATGCACCCCATTGACTCTCTGGCCATAGGGCACCAGCAGCAAAGGGTGGAGAGAGCCCAGAGGTGGTGGGAGCAAGAGATGGGGCAAGGGGAGACATGGCAGAGCAGGACTGTAGGAGATGTTATCCTGGGGGAGAAGTTATCCTGGTGGAGAAGTTATTCTGGGGGAGAAGTTACTCTGGGGGAGAAGTTATCCTGGGGGAGAAGTTATTCTGGGGGAGATGGCCAAGGCTGGCAGTGCTCTGGCTAGTGCTGGAGGGCGCTCTGGGGCAAAGAAGAAGACGGGAGGAACACAGGGCAGCAGGGCCCATCCCCATGGAGTCAGGCCCCAGGCTGACCCTGGATGGCCCAGCCCTGCCTGCTCTTGGTAGGGTGGGGGCCCTGCTATGGACTCGTGGGGCAGACAGGGGTCGGCTCCAGGTGGAGGGGAAACACGGGAGCTGCTCTGGGGTCAGACAAGGGGGTGACCCAGGGGCCAGAGGCGCTTGAGCGCTGTCTCCAAGGGGCAGATGTGAGGGTGATGCTGCCCCAGATCATCTCCACAGTGATGTGGCCCTCACTGGGGATGTGGCAGCTGTTCCTGGACAGCACCCTGGGGCTGTGCTGTTGGAGCAGTCCTGGGCTGGGCCAAGGAAAAGGTTTAGGGAGCACAGTGGGGTCCCATTGGCCCTCTGCCTGTCCCCATGCCAGCTCTGCCTCTGTCCCCAGGCTCCAGGACAGCCCAGGAGCTCTTCCCCGAGGCCGTGTACGAGGAGATCGGGCACAGCCCAGCGTGGGAGAAGCAGGCGAGGTTTGGTCGCTCAGGTGGGTGTGGGCACATCTGCAGGACCTTTTCCCCTCACCCCAAACCAGGGCTGATCCCCTGAAGCCCCCAGCCCGTGGTCCCTGCAGTGCTGGGGTTGTGTGGTCTGTGGGAGAGCACCCCAGCCCTGGGCCCGGGAGAGGAGCTGCCTCCCAACCCGCTTTGTCCATCGCAGCTGGACAGCCCCTCTCTTCCTGCCCCTGCACCCATTGACGAGTGAGGGAAGAGCTGTCCTGGGGCAGCTCTGGGAGCACCTTTGAGACAGGGCTTGTCCCAGGGAGCAGGGTGAATTCCCAGCCCTCCTCCCCATGCAGCCCCAGCTCTGTGGGTCCCCTCCCCAGCAGTGCTGACCACAAACCAGGTCAGTGGGCTATACCATAACACTCACTGCACATCTCTCCAGGCTCCTCTTCAGAGCAGTCCCTGACCCAGCTGCAGTCTTACCCTGGGCACCGAGAGGAGGAGGATGGTCTGGGATCAGCACCAGGTAATGAAGCAGGAAGGGGCTGATCTGCCTGCAGACAAGTGAAGGATAGAGGTGTCACTGGGTGTCACCGTCAGAGATGTGGAGGACCTGGGGGTCTCCTGTGCTGCTGCCAACACCAGCGCCTCCCATCCTCTGCTCTGCAGGATGGATCTGCTCACTGTCACCAGCTCCCCTCTCTCTTCAGGTGTTCCTGTTCTGCCTGGGGGTGACCCAGTGGATGGCTATGAAGATGTCAGGGAGGTTTCTGACCCTGGGGAGGACGATGCCCCTGGACAGGGAGCTCGGGAAATGCCCAGGGTGCCAGAGGAGGGAGCAGGACCCAGCGATGCACCCAGAGGTGAGAGGGAAACTCAGCGCTGCTGGTTCCTGGGGTGCCATCCCCACTGCCACCCTGGTTGCGGCTGCACTGAGACCTAAACCTCCTGGGAAGGGGGAACCTGCCCCAGGAGTTTCCCGTGGAGGGACCGAAGGGTGGGAGAAGGAGCTGAGTGTGGTGAGGAGCAGGGGGAAGGTGATGCACAGACCCCATGGGGTGAGCTTCAATGTCCCGCATTGCTGCTTGCAGGGGGCAGCCTGTGCTCCCAGAGAAGTGCCGGGGTCCCTGGAGCTGAAGGAGACACCGCGTCCCTGTCCCCGGGGAGCACGGGCTATGATGACGCTGAAGAGATCTCTCTGGCACATCTGTGACACACAAAGGCTGTGACAGAGCCGGGTGGCACCGGGAACCGCCTCCCTTTGCCCATGGGCAGCACAAACAGCACAGAGTTTCCTCTACTTTCCCCTTTTTTCCACTGTGTATCATATTTGTTCTTATTAAAAGTGTCAGTGGACTTTGACTTGGAGCTGGTTTGTGTCTGCCCAGGCGTCAGGAAATCTTCCTGAGTTTGATCAGGGGCAGCAGAGACCAAAAACACCCCTGGGGTGGTTTCCATCCTGCTTGCCACAGGCAGTTTCTAGTCAAAATGACTCTCCAACAGGTCCCATGATGCTCCCCAGTGCCCATCTCTTCACCCCGAGATTCCCAGCTGCTCTTTCCCCAGGCCCTGCCTGAGCCAGGCTGGTCCCACAGTGCAGAGGCCATGACAGAGCTGCTGTGCCAGGGTCAGTCCTGGCTGTGACCCCACAGATGTGAGCCCTAAGGTCATCACCGTGCCCTTTAAACTCCAGATGGCCCAGAGGGGATCACACCCCAGATCACCTCCCACAATGGTCAGCAGGCAGCTGTGCTCCCCAGTGCCCGGCACAGGGTGCGGAGCCACTTTCTGGGACACACAGGGCTGGGGTTCCCTCTGCTCTGGCTCTGCCAGGGCCCCAGTCTCCATGGGCTGCTCCTGCTGCCTTGGGCCGTCACAGACCCCGAGCACTCTTGTCACAGCCACAGAGCCGTGTTCTTCCTGAGCAGGGGCTGTGAGGCCCCCCAGCCACCCTGGGACCCCGTCCTCCTGCTGCTTGCAGCCCCCGCCCTGCCCTCCTGCTGCCTCCCCGGGGTGTCAGTGCGGGTTTGTGTTGGGGCAGCACTTGTGTGCAGGTTCGGGAGGGATGGGAGCGGGCGGGTGTCGCGGTCCATTCGATGATGGACTCGTGATGGTTCTTTTAACTTGATCTCAGAGCACAAAATTAAGGCGACCAAAAAGCCAAGGGGTTATAATTCAGTCAAGCAGTGTTGCTTTATTAATTTGTCCATAAAGCGGCACATGACAGAGAGAGAGTAAGAAAGAGAAAGGGGAAAGAAACGGGGAAAAGTAAAGGAAAAGATGAGAAATGAGGTAGCATTTATCACCAGTCCAGTTCCAGAAGCTCCCTCTGGTCTCCGGTCCCATGGAGTCCAGCTGGTTCTCCGCCGTGGTTCAGGATCCTCTGGTGGGAAGATCTTCAACGCTGTCCATTCTGGAGTCACCTTTTATGCTTCTTCACCCCCCCTTGCTCCCATTGTTTTAGGGCAGTCTCCACCTAGACTTTGCAACCCAGGCTCGTACTGCGCAGGCTCGACAAATCCACGCTTTCTTTTGCCAACATGTCCAACATTCAGGGGTCTCTCTCTGGTCCATTGGGTGACCTCAGGACCCTTGGCGAGCTGCTGGACCTGCTCCTTTTTGTTGGCCATTGTTTGGGGAAGCAGGTGAGGGACAAGTGTACCTGAGGCTGCAGGTGAGAACACATCTTCTGGATGGCAGCGATTGTCCCTGGGTCAAAGAGACCCTCATAACAACAGCTTTCAGGAGGCGGGGGCTGGTTTGGCTGGAGCAGCAGCAAAGTCCACACAGCAGCCATTGTAAGCAGGAGCCCCCCCATATCGGAGAAAACAGTTCAACACAATGCTGCTCCTCGGGCCTCTCTCCAAGTCATTGTCCATCTGTTCTTTCAGTCAGGGCCTCAGTTCTCTCAGTTTTTGATGGCGATGGTCAGGCAAATACTGCTCCATCTTCAGACCAACTCTCACAATCCCCCAACCCACTGGACATCCCTCAACCCACTGGAGATCCCCCAACCATGGGAGATTCCCCAAACCCATTGAAGATCCCCCAATCCATTGGAGACCCCCAAAACCCAGCCATGGGAGATCCCCCAACCCATTGGATATCCTCTCAAACCCATTGGAGATCCCCCAACCCATTGGAGACCCCCAAAACCCAACCATGAGAGATCCCCCAACCAATTGGATATCCCCTCAAGCCCATTGGAGATCCCCCAACCCCTTGGAGATTCCCCCAACCCAACCATGGGAGATCCCCCAAACCCACTGGAGATCCCCTAACCCATTGAAGATCCCACCAAACCCACTGGAGATCCCCCCCCACCCAACCACTGGAGATCCCCCAGCCCATTAAAGATCCCAGCAAACCCACTGGAGATCCCCCCAAACCCAAAGATGGGAGATCCTCCAACCCATTGGACATCCCCCCAAACCCATTGGAGATCCCGCCAAACCAACCATGGGAGATCCCTCAACCCATTGGAGATCCCCCAATCCACTAGAGATGCCCCCCAACCCACTGGTGATCCCCAAAGCCATTGGAGATCCCCCAACCAAATCACGAGAGATCTGCCAAACCCACTGGAGATCCCCAAACCCACTGGAGATCCCCCAAGATATTGGAAATCCCCCAACCCAACCATGGGAGATTCCCTAAGACATTGGAGATCCCCCCAACTCATTGGAGATCCCCCCAAACCCATTGGAGGTCCTCCAATTCACTGGAGATGCCCCTAACCCACTGGAGATCCCCCCAAATGCATTGGAGGTCCTCCAATTCACTGGAGATCCCCCTAACCCACTGGAGATCCCCCCAAACCCATTGGAGATCCCCCAACCCATTGCAGATCTGCAAAACCCATTGGAGATCCCTCAAACCCATCAGGGGTCCCCCAACCCAACCATGGGAGATGCCGAAACCCATTGGATGTCGCCCCCAAACCCATTGGAGATCCCCCAGCCCATTGGAGATCACCCCAATCCCATTGGAGATGCCCCAACCCAACCCATTGGAGATCCCCAAACCCACTGGAGATCCCCCCCAAACCCCCTGGAGATCTCCCAACCCAACCCATTGGAGATCCCCCAACCCACTGGAGATCCTCCCAAACACATTGGAGATCCCCCAGCCCACTGGAGATCCCCCCAAACCCATTGGAGTTCCCCCAATTCACTGGAGATCCCCCAAACCCACTGGAGATCCTCCAAGCCCATTGGAGAGCCCCCCCTACCCACTGGAGATCTCCCCAAACCCATTGGTGTTCCCCCAATTCACTGGAGATCCCCCTAACCCACTGGAGATCCTCCCAAACTCATTGGAGATCCCCCAACCCCTTGGAGATCTCCAAACCCATTGGAGATCCCCCAGCCCATTGGAGATCCCCCCCCCACCCATTGGAGATCCCTAAGCCCATTGGAGATCCCCCTCAACCCATTGGATGGATGGGACATTTTAGGTCTTGGTGGCCTAAGGGCCCCAGGGATGGGACATCTTGCCCTGAGTAACGCAAGGGATAAAGGGATGAGAAATTTTGGCACTTGATGGCTTAAGGGGGCTGGAGATGGGACAATCTGGCTCCAGGGATGAGATATCCAGGGTCTTGGTGGCCTCACAATGTCCAGAGATGGGACATCCGGGCTCTCGGTGGCCCAAGTGGTCCAGAGATGGGACATCTTCATTTTGGTGGCCCAAGGTGGCTGGATATAGGACATGCTGGTCTTAGTAGCCAAAAGGGGTCCAGAGACGGGACATCTTGGTCTTGGTGGCCAAAGTATCCACAGAATTGACATGTTGGCCTAGGTGGTCCATGGGTTGGGGAATTTTAGGTCTTGGCGGCCCAAGGGGGCTGGAGATGGGACATCTTGGGTCCAGAGATGGGACGTCCTGGGTCTTGGTTTCCCCAAAGTGTCCAGGGATGGGACATCTTGGGAGCAGAGATGGGACATCTTGATCTGAGTGGCCCAAAGTTTCCAGGAATAGGACATTGGAGGTCTGACATTGAACAACCTGGCTTGTGGTGGCCCTAGGGGTCCAGAGATGGGACATTATAGGTCTTGGTGGCCTAAGGGGTTCAGGGATGGCACATCTTGGCCGGAGTGGTCTAAGGGATCCAAGGGTTGGGACATTTAAGGTCTTGGTGGCCCGAGATGGCTGCAAATGGGACATCTTGGATCCAGAATTGGGACATTATAAGTCTGGGTGGCCCACAGTGTCCAGGGGTGGGACATTTTAGGTCTTGGTGGTTTAAGGGGTCCAGAGATGAGACATCCTGGGTCTTGGTGGCCTCACGGGGTCCAGGAATGGGACATCTTGACCTTGGTAGCCCAAGGGGTCTGGAGATGGGACATCTTGGGTGCAGGGATGGGACATCCTGCATCTTGGTGGCCCAAAGTGACCATGGATGGGACATCCTGCATCTTGGTGGCTTCACACGGTCCAGGGATGGGACACTTTGGCCTGGATGGCCCAAAGTCTCCAGGCATGAGACATCTTCAATGCAAGGATGGGACATCTTAGGACTTGGTGTCCCCAAAGTTTCCAAGGATGGGTCAACCTGGGTCTTGGTGGCTTCATGGGGTCCTTCTGGGCCTGGGTGGCCTAAAGTGTCTAGGGATGGGACATCTTGGATCCAGGGATGGGACATTTTAGGTCTTAGTGGCCCGAAGACTCCAGAGATAGGATATCTAGGTTCTGGCATGGGACATTCTGGCTCTTGGTGGCCCACGGGGTCCAGGGATGGGACATTTTAGGTCTTGGTGCCCTAATGGGTCCAGGGACAGGAAATTTTACCCTGAGTGGCACAAGGTGTCCAGGAATGGGAAGGTTTGGCTCTCAGTGGCCTCACAGTTTCCAGGGATGGGACATAGCGGTGGTGAGAGTGGCCACGTCTCCTCTTTCACCGGGACCAGGCCACGGTGGGGTGACGCCTCCCTGCCCCGTATTTAAAGGCGTGCCTGGGCGGGGCCCTTTGTGACATCACCAGTGACATCACAATGCCCCACCGTGGCAGTTGCACATCCCCCTGAGATCCAGAGCCTCCAATAGGGCAGTGATGGCTCCTTAGCACCTTTTGTGCCCCATTGTGCCTGTCCCCGTGTACACACCAGGGTGGTACCGGGGTGCTGGCAGCCACATCCTCCCCCACCCTGGGCAGGGTGACTTCACCTCCACCAGCTTGATACAGGGAATTAACAATCGACTAATTAACACTTAAAAGGCTAACACTTAAAGACTTAAAGAGCTAACAGAGAGCTAACCCTTAACCCACATCACTATTGCCTAACCTTGCTTAGCTTTGTGGAAATTATTGTACAAGAAACAGGAGTTTGGTGACACCTTGCAAAAATAATAATCCTTGGGTGCATCCTTGGGTGAACTAGAGAACAGAAACCTGGGCACTGGACAGGAGATACACCTGTTCTAAGCAACTCAGCAGTCTGAGTCCCAACCGACTCATCACACTGGACCCAAGGTACAGAGAAGAGGACCCGGGTTCACGATCACTGCGCAGCTGCAACCAGGAGGAGCCGGAGGTGGAGACTGTGGAAATGGTCTCCTGAACTCATTGCAATAAGAACCGCCTTCTCGGGGACACGTTCTGAATATGTACAGGCGTTCCTAGAACTGTCATGACTATGTAACACTTTACTGCATTTAACCAAGCTCACAACTACTGGAAATACACACAGGTAGTAGGTGAAATTATTCCCCGTGTGGCCAGTGCTGTAAATGCATACCTGCTTTACAATCTCGAGGGTTGTAAGGTCATTTCCACGCCTCACATGCACCTGCTGGTGTCTTCCTCTGGCTGCCAGGTGCATCTCCATGCCAGTCCTGCAAGGCGCTAGGGCAGCAGTGACCTTGCAAACAACAGTCAAGCTCTGTGCATGTTGGTGCACATCCCTCTTCAGATGCCCCGTGGCTGCTCCAGAATAACTCTGGGCTGCCCCAACGCGCCAAACTGCTTAAGTAGGTGTCACGAAATATTACACGGAGGCACCCCGAGGTTAATTTAAGGGACAACAGAGTCCACAACAACTTTTATTAAACCAATGAGAAACCGGGTTTTAGCACTCCAAAAAGTGACTTAAATACAGGTTCGGATATCAGTTGAGGAAATAACTTAAAGGGGCAGCAACTAATACAACCGGCGGTCCACAGTGTGCATACACGTGGCTGCACCAAAACAATGCCAGAGCCGGCCCTGAGTCCCAGAGGAGCACACACTCGCCAAACATGGTGCAGGATTATTTTAAAGAGATACACGCACTCGTACTGAGTACGGGAAGTGTACGCTCGCGATTGTGCGAGGGTAAACTTACTTACACGTGCAAATGTGTAAGTAAGTATATGTGCAAATGTGCACGGAAAATATAAATATGCTCGCAATCCGCGAGAAGTTTTACTTACACACGTGGCGGCAGGCAAGCGGAGTCTCAGTCCCAGTGAGCGGGGGGGGGCCCGTGGCTCCCGGCAGCAGTGGCCAAGCTCGTGCTCCAAGGGACCCGCACAATGGGCGGAGTCACCGACGAGAGTCCCGTTTTTTATACTGGCTGGTCAGATTATGACTTGTAGGCATTCCAGAAGCTTCTCTGCACCCCCACACTGGCTGTGGGTGCCCCTGGAGCCTCCAAACATCCCCCACACTGGCCGCAGGAACCCAGCGGCTCACTGGCGCCTCGGCACTCCCTTCTCCTAATGGGCCTGGCCAGGGTGCTCTGGGGCCAAACAAAAGAAGCTGTTGGCCTCAAGTACCAGAGAAAGAGGGAGACATGCCTGCTCCCTCCAAACTGAAGGGGGGTTGCATTCCACCACAGTAGGGTAGGGAGAGGGGTTGGAGGTGATGGGGCTTGAGCATGGGAATGAGAGCTTTGGGATGAGGTGTTCGATTTAGGGATTAGAGCTTGCTGTTCAGAGTTAGGATTTCAGCATCTGGCAATCTGCTTAGGTGCGTGGTTAGTGTTAAGGGTATGGGCTAGCTTTGTGAGCTAGGGGTTCTTTTAGGGTTGTGGTGAGGGCGAAGGTTGAGGCTGGTATTTTAATGCTAGTGATACAGGGTAGGGGTTAAAGTGAGTAAAAGGATAAGACTAAGAATAAAGGGTTATGGGTTTGGGATTTGGCTTAGAGGTAAATTCTGAGGTTTGGGTTTAAAGTAGTGCATTACTGTCAGGGTGAGGACTAGCATATAGGGATAAGGTTAGAGTTTCAGATTACTGCTTAGAGCCCAGGTAAGGGCCTGACATGAATGTTTTCACAGTCAATGTCACAGCGACGTCACTGTTACCTGAAACCCTCCAAAACTTTCATCTCTGTTGGCCAAGCCATTCTTTCCTCCCCCAAATCTCCAAGCTCTCTTGTCCCAGTTCCCCTTGACTTTCCCCAATCTGTCCTCATCTTGGGAGCAGCTTTCTGATGGCCTTCATGACCTTTGAGTATTTGCCTTCCCGCTGCTGGTCAGTCAGTTCCTGTGACAGAAGTGACCTCACAGCAGCATCCAAAGGGACACAATGAGCTGCTGTGCTGCTGAAGTCCCTGCTCAGCCCACCCAGCAGCCCTGCACCACCCCTCAGGTCCCCTACCTCAGCTCACGCCTACCAGCTCGTGCTCCAGAAGAGCTCCCATAGGTCCTGGGAGACTTTTCCCAGTCCCACATGGCGCTTCAGCTGCCCCAGGGTATGTTGGAGGCAGTGGCCACCTCTGTGCAAACAACCGAATCAGTCCCTGAACGTAGATTATAGGAAATAGTTGAGCCCTCTGCAGAAAATTGGTGTGCTCTGCTCGCTCCCTGAAATGCCTGCACACCAATGCATGCAGCATGGGGAATAAGCAGGAGGAGTTAGAATCCTGTGTTCGGTCCGGAGATTATGATCTGGTGGCAATTACAGAAACATGGTGGCACAGTTCCCATGACTGGAATGTGGTCATGGATGGCTATGCCCTTTTCAGGAAAGACAGGCCAGCCAGGCGTGGTGGTGGAGTTGCTCTCTATGTGAGAGAGCAGCTACAATGTACTAAATTCTGCCCAGGAGCGGATGAGGAGCGAGTTGAGAGTCTATGGGTCAGGATCAAGGGGCAGGCTGGCAGGGGTGACACTGTTGCGGGCATCTGTTACAGGCCCCCAGATCAGGCTGAGGAAGTTGATGAGGCCTTCTATGGGCAGCTGAGAGTGGCCTCACAGTCACAGGCCATGGTTGTTGTGGGTGATTTTAACTTCCCTGATGTTTGCTGGAAGGACCATTCAGCCAGCCAGCCACAGTCCAGGAGGTTCCTCCAGTGCATTGATGAGAACTTCCTCATGCAGATGGTGGAGGGGCCGCCTAGGAGAGGAGTGCTGTTCGATCTCATCCTCACTAACAAGGAGGGTCTGGTCGAAGCAGTAAAGGTTGAGGGCTGCCTGGGTTGCAGTGACCACGAGATGGTGGAGTTCAGCATCTTGTGTGGCAGGAACAGAACAGCAAGTAGAATTGCAACCCTGGACTTCAGCAGGGCTAACTTTGGCCTTTTCAAGCAACTGCTGGGGGAAATCCCATGGGCAAGACTGCTTGAAGGAAAAGGGGCCCAAGATAGCTGGGTGGCATTCAGGAATTGCTTCTTCCACGCTCAGGATCAGAGCATCCCCACATGTAGGCAGTCAAGGAAGGGAGCCAGGAGGCCTGCGTGGTTGAATAGGGATCTGTTGGGTATGCACAAGCAGAAGAGGAGAGTTTACAGGTCATGGAAGCAGGGGCTGGCCACTTGGGAGGAACATAAGGCTGCTGTTAGAGGATGTAGGAAGGCAGCTAGGATAGCCAAGGCCTCCTTAGAATTACAGCTGGCGAGAGGGGTCAAGGACAGCAAAAATAACTTTTTCAAATACATAGCAGATAAAACTAATACCAGAGGCAACGTAGGCCCACTGATGAATGGGCTGGGTGCCCTGGTGGCAGAAGATACAGAGAAGGCAGAATTACTGAATGCCTTCTTTGTCTCTGTCTACTCTGCTGGAGGCTGTCCTGGGGAGCCCTGTACCCCTGAGACCCTGGATGAAGCCAGGTCAATGGAGGAGTTTGCTTTAGTTGATGAGGACTGGGTTAGGGAGCAATTAAATAGTCTGGACATCCATAAATCCATGGGTCCAGATGGGATGCATCCGCGGGTGCTGAGGTCATTGCTGGACCGCTCTCCATCATCTTTGCCAAGTCTTGGGAAACGGGAGAGGTGCTTGAGGATTCGAGGAAAGCAAATGTCACTCCAGTCTTCAAAAAGGGCAAGAAGGAGGACCCGGGTAATTATAGACCGGTCAGTCTCACCTCTGTCCCTGGGAAAGTAATGGAACAGCTTATCCTGGGTGCCATCTCAAGGCATATCAAGGATAAGAGGGTTATTAGGGGCAGTCAGCATGGCTTTACCAAGGATAAGTCATGCTTGACCAACCTCATAGCTTTTTATGAGAATGTAACAAGGGTGATGGATGATGGCAGAGCGGTGGATGTGGTCTACCTTGACTTCAGTAAAGCCTTTGACACAGTCTCCCACAGCATCCTCACAGCTAAGTTGAAGAGGTGTGGTCTAGACAATAGAGTAGTGAGGTGTGTTGCAAACTGGCTTAAGGAGAGAAGCCAGAGAGTTTTAGTCAATGGTGCGGAGTCTAGTCGGAGGCCAGTATCTAGTGGAGTGCCTCAGGGGTCAGTACTGGGGCCAGTATTATTCAATATATTCATTAACGATTTGGACGAGGGAATGGAGTGTACTATCAGCAAGTTTGCTGATGACACTAAGCTGGGAGGAGTGGCTGACACGCCAGAAGGCTGTGCTGCCATCCAGAGACCTGGACAGGCTGGAGTGTTGGGCGGGGAATAACCTGATGAAATTTAACAAGGGAAAGTGTAGAGTCCTGCATCTGGGCAGGAACAACCCCAGGTTCCAGTATAGGTTGGGAAATTACATATTAGAGAGCAGTGTAGGGGAAAGGGACCTGGGGGTCCTGGGGACAGCAGGGTGACCATGAGCCAGCACTGGGCCCTTGTGGCCAGGAAGGCCAATGGCATCCTGGGCTGTATTACAAGGCGGGTGGTTAGTAGATCGAGAGAGGTTCTCCTTCCCCTCTACTCCGCCCTGGTGAGACCACATCTGGAATATTGTGTCCAGTTCTGGGCCCCTCAGTTCAAGAAGGACAGGGAACTGCTGGAGAAGGTCCAGCGTAGGGCAACAAAGATGATTAAGGGAGTGGAGCATCTCCCTTATGAAGAAAGGCTGAGGGAGCTGGGTCTCTTTAGCTTGGAGGAGACTGAGGGGTGACCTTATTAATGTTTATAAATATATAAAGGGTGAGTGCCATGAGGATGGAGCCAGGCTCTTCTCAGTGGCAAACAATGATAGGACAAGGGGTAATGGGATCAATCTGGAACACAAGAGGTTCCACTTAAATGTGACAAAAAACTTCTCCCAGTGAGGGTGCCAGAGCCTGGACCAGGCTGCCCAGGGGGGTTGTGGAGTCTCCTTCTCTGCAGACATTCAAAACCCGCCTGGACATGTTCCTGTGTGACCTCACCTAGGTTTTCCTGCTCCAGCAGGGGGATTGGACTGGATGATCTTTTGAGGTCCCTTCCAATCCCAAACATACTGTGATACTGTGAGTTTTTTGCTGTTCTGCCATTTTGCAGTTGGCCCTTGGGCCTTTTTGCTCTGTCTTGCTGGGATTGGTTGTTTGGGACCAAGTTGCTCCTTTCTCCAGGACTGGAGTTACATGAGGGATTGTACAGAGTGTATTTTCTAAATCTAATTTACTTTCATTTCTTATATTTCATTTTAATTTTTAAATTTCATTTAATTTAATTATATACATAGTAGTAGTAGTATATTATACTATTTTATTGTCTTATTAAAATGCTATTTCTGAAACCACGGGTTTCTCCGTTCCCTTCGGTTATCTTCCATATCGCACTTAATAGGTTGGGGGACTACGTGAGCAGCTATTGTGGTCTTAGTTGCTGGCTGGGGTAGAACATTGACAGGGAAGGATAGTAGTGGCTCAAGAACTCTTGAAAATCACTTTCCAAGATGATGGCACTTTTTTTTTTTTTTTTTTTTTTTTTTGTAGTGGGAAACAGGATGAGAAAGGAAAACCATCAGAAACTACAGCTCTTGAGGCCCAGAGTGGAGCTCAGGATAAAGAAATGTCAGTGCTGTGGTCATTCAGAGGGAGTCTGGATCAGCCATGACTTTGTGTTTCCAGGAACAGCTGGTGAGGATGGAGAGACAGCAGCACAGGTGGGGACACACTGGGGTGAGAACAAGGTGGGGAAGCGCATGGGGTGTCTGCAGCCTGTGGGGAAACAGCCACAGGCCTGGGACAGTGCAGGATGGACTGTGGTGAGATGGCCAAGGGCACTGGCAAGGCTGGATGTCCCTGAAAGACACAAGGTCTTTGTCCCCTTGGCTATGGCTGACGTCCCTGCTACCGTGGCCTAAGAGGAGACACATGGTTGTCATGGCCATGGCACCCATTGCCTCCTTGCACCCCCAGGGAGTGTCACACCATTGTCCTGCACTGGGCATCGCACTCCCCACAGCCCCAGGAAGAGCCCTGAGCCACACGTGAGGGACAGGATCTCCCTTCCCAGGGGCAGGGGCTCAAGGCTTGGCCATTGTCCTTCATCAGACAAACCAAGAGTTTTCTCAGCATCAGAGCTGCTGCACTTTGCCTTTGCCTGATGCAATCACTGCCTCCAATTATCTGCTCTAACGAGTCCCTGGGGAGGCTTTGTCAGGAACAGCCCTCAGTGGGGCCCATTAATGCTTCAAGGTACTTTGGAGTTTGCTTCTGGCTTGGACTTCTTGAGCAGATTCTTCAGTCTGTGCTTGGTATCTGAGGTTCATGGTCTCAGCACCAAATACACCATGGGACTCATTAAAACACAGAAAGTCCTAGAGAGCGATGTTTCTTTCTGTAATTTCATTCACATCTTCAAGACTTGTAGAACTAACTGGAGAGGTTTCAATGGGACACTTGCTGATGAAGATTTCAAAGAAGATTTCATAAAGAAGGGTTTTTTCTTTCCAGGGTGTTTTCTGTCATTTTCCAGTGTATAGAAGAAGTGACAGCAGCATTCTACAATGGACACTGATCCAGAGGGTCTCCTGAAGACATCTGGACAGGCAGGAGAACAGTCCCTTGAGGCTGGACACTGTATGGACAACCTGGCTCCTCACCCCCACCCCCAGTCTGCCGGTTCCCTCATTGGCCACCAGAGATTGCATCACTTTTCCTCCATCAGACTTCTCCACTGAGCTCTGCAGGAGATGCTGCAGGTCCTGTGCACCAGCTCCACCGGCTCTCCTGTGCAAACACTGCACAGTTTAATAAACAGCAAAACACTTTCCTCAGCTGTGTGTGTAAGCTGGATCTAATGAGGTCCACCATCCACAAGGGACATAAACACAAGAATTGTTTTAGACAAAGAGATAGGATAGAGATAAACACAATTAATGTGTTGACTGCCATGTTAATTAGAGCTCTGAAGAACGGGGCAAGTTTGTAACTCCCTGAAGCTGAAAGCAGAAACCAGACAGTTGAGAGGCCACTGAATGACCAAAGAGCAAGTGGAGGAGAAACCTGAGAGCACTGGGAAGGGCAAACGTCCAGACAGTGCTGGAAAGTTGTCCTTGGACAGGGACATTTAATCAGGAGAGGTGGGAACTCCTGAATGACAAGGGAGATGAAATACTAGAGTGTTGGTAATAGAAGTACAGGGGAAGACAAATATTTCTTCTCCTATCCTTTGTACACTTCCCCATAATTCACTTCTTGGCTTTTTTCTTTTAAATTTTAATATGTTAAAAAAAATAAACAAAAATCTCCAAACAAACAAACAAACCAAACAAAGGAAACAAAAAACCCCAAAACACAAAGCAAAAAAAAACCCAAACCAACTAAACAATAGAAACCAAAACCAAAACAGCAACAACAACAACAACCACAGCAACAAAACAAACCACAAACAAACCAACAACAAAAAACTGCGCCTTTCCAGGCAGACATCAGTCATCAGCTGTCTCACCATAAACAGCCAGTGCCATTTTAGGGCCCCCGTGTACCTGAGGTCCTGGCCTGGGATTGGCATCTATCACAGAGGACCTGGGGAGACCAGAGCACCTTGCAGTGCAGGTGGAGCCTGGGCAGGGGTTCCCGGGGCATCTACACTGGCACCAGGTGTTTGTGTCCCTGGAGCTGAAGACATTTGTGTCCTAAATCTATTCCCAGTTCTGGAAAACTCTTTCCTTTTCAAAGAAAAGACCCCCCCCCCGCCGCCAAATAAAAATAACCAAAGGTGTGTTGACACCTTCCTTTGCTTTGTATCTTTGTATTCAGTTCTTCTTATTTTAATTTTCATTGACATTACCTGACACCTGATGGGCCTGCAGGCATGAAGCCAAGATCATGTTGTGTCTTGCACAGCGCCCCATGCCCTCTGAACCTTCCCTGCCCAGGACTCCTCACACTTTGCCCAGAGTGTCACACTGAGGTGTTGGCTGGTTCACGGGCTGAGATGTTGGTTTAGATGGTCACCTACAGCACAGGTGGATCCTGCCTCATCATCGCCTGCTCTGCTCCAGTCTGAAACAGAGCCCAACATCACAATGTGATCATAAGAGAACTGAGGTTGAAGGGACCTCAGGAGTCTTCAGTCTAACCTGTTACCAACTGGGTCACACCAAGGTGTTCAAGCCTTGATGCAATCCAAGTTTTAGCAGGACTAGAGAAGTGATCATCCCTTTGTACTGGGCACTGGTGAGGCTGCACCTTGAATCCTGGGGGCAGTTTTAGGCCCCTCATGGCAAGGAAGACATTGAGGTGCTGGAAAGAGATGAGAGGAGGGTGACAAGGCTGGTGAAGGGTCTGGAGCACCAGTCTTATGAGGAGCGGTTGAGGGAGCTGGGGCTGTTCAGCCTGGAGAAAAGGAGGCTGAGGGGAGACCTTGTCGCTGTATACAACTACCTGAAAAGAGGTTTTATCATGGTGGGTGTTCGTCTCTTCTCCCAAGTAGCAAGTGATAGGACAAGAGGAAATGGCCTCTTGAGGGCCAGTGAGGTTGTGGAGTCCCCATCACTGAAAGTGTTTGAAAGACATACAGATGTAGCTCTTAGGGACATGGTTTAGTGCCAGATTTAGGTTATGGTTGGACTCGATGATCTTAAGGGTCTCTTCCAACCACAATTATTCTATGATTCCATGATAAGTCATTTTTGATATTTTCTTTTTCAGAGGACCACACAACCTCCCTGAGAGCCAGGACTTTTCTGAGGTGTTTGAGAGATGTCTCACAGTCACACCAGCCAGTTCCACCCGCCCCTGTCTGTCCCTTCCCAGACCAAACCTTTTCTCCATATCCCAAACTTCCAGGCGAGTTTGTGGGACACAGCAAATGCTGTCCAGGTCCTCTGGGCCTGTTCAGAAGAGAACAGCAGGCCAACATGTTGATGGGCTCTCTGTGCATCTTAAAGCTTTTCTGACCTTTTTTCTCAATGTCCCACTTGTACCCAACCTTTCTGGTCCTTAGGCTGTGGATGAGAGGATTGAGCAGGGATGTGGGGAAGGTGTAGAAAAAACGCTTTGCCAAACTGTCTTGGGAGGGCTGTTCTGGGCATCCCACAGTGCAGCATGAGGGGACTGGAGAAAACAGTGGCATTGGTGAGATGTCCAGGTGGAGAAGGCCTTGTGCCTGTCTACACTGGGGAAGAGAGCAGTGATGCAATCATGCGATGCCCATGTGAACAGGAAGGGGACAAATGGCTCTAAAATGCCTTCCAGCCAGTTCTTTACCCATCGCAGATACACCTTCCAGGCCATGAGCTGCAGCTTCTCCAGGAGATGCTGTGGGATACGGTGTCAAAGGCTTTACTGCAGTCTAAGGACACAACACCCACAGCCTGTGTTGCGGATTCACTCCCCACGACAGACTTTCCCTCATCTGCTCAGCCGGTCACCTTGTCACAGAAGGAGATCAGGCTGGTCAAGCAGGACCTGCCTTTCATCCAGCCATGCTGATTGGGCCCGATTGCTCGTCTGGTGTGTGTGACCTCACAGTCCTTTCCCAGCCATGTTCCTGCTGTTGGCCAATTCCCTGCAGAGGCAGAAGTGACCTCACAGTGCCCTCCACAGACATTGGCTTCCTACTGGACTATGAGTTCCTGAGACACAAGTGACCACACGACATCGTACCCACCATCACACTCCTTGTGGTCCAGTGTGTGAGCAGATCAAACTAAGCTGCTTTCATCAAATTTATCTGATAGATTTCCAATCAAGGGTTTGAGTGGAGAAACGTTCCTCAGAGGAGCTGCTGTATTTACACTGATGCAATGTATAACTCTGCTTCTGTCTCTGATTTTTTCTTCTTCTTCCTCTGTCTATTCTGATGTGAAAGAGCTCTCCAAGACAAAGATTCATGGAATCCTACAATAACACAGGTTGGAAGAGACCCCTGAACACCATCTCTGTCCCACTGACCTTTATGGCACCCCAAGGAATAGCTGACAGGATTTGTGCTCACTTGGATTCATCTCTCCACATACACACAATGGACATGCACATTACGTGTATGTTTACAAGTCATCTGTACAATGAAAACATGGACTTGTGACCTACTACTTCATAGAATCCCAGAATGTCCTGAGTTGGAAGGGACCCACACAGATCATGGAGTCCAACTCCTGTCCCTGCATAGGACACCCCACAGGTCACACCGTGTGTCTGAGGACGTTGTCCGGTCTCTTCTTGATCACTGTCAGTCTTGGGACCATGACACCTCCCTGGGGAGCCTGTTCAGTGTCCAACACCTCTGGGTGAAGAACCTTTTCCTCATGTCCAACCTGACCCTCCCCTGGCACATCTTCCTGCCATTCCCTTGGGTTCTGTCTCTGGTCACCAGAGAGAAGAGAGCAGTACCTGCCCTTCCTTCTCCCCTTGTGAGGAAGCTGTAGCCACCATGAGGTCTCCTTTGAGTCTTTTCTTCAGCTCTGATGCTGAGAACCCCCTTGGTTTGCTTTCTGAAGCAGAAAGGAGAAGCCATGACCTCCAGGCAATGGGAAGGGGGATCCTGTCCCTCACACATGGCTCAGGGCTCTTCCTGGGACCATGGGATATGGGTGTGCAAGGCCCAGGGAACCACAACACTGGTAAAACTTCCAGCTTCCCCATGGGGCTGCAAGGAGGCAACGAGGCCCCAGTGCCATGAGGACAACATGTCTTCTCCTGGGCCTCAGTGGCAGAGACAACTGCCATGGCCAAGGGACAGAGACCTTGGTTCTGTTGGTCCCTTCCAGCCTTACAGCGCCCTTTGCCATCTCCACCACAGCCTGTACTACACGGTCCTACCCCTGCCCCTCTTTCCCTGCAGGCTGCAGACACCCATCTTGCTTCCCCACCTGCTCTCACCCCAGCATTTCTGCACCTTCACTGCTGTGTCTGCACCCTCACTGGCTGCTCTTTGGAACACAAACCATGGGCTGATCCAGCTCCCTCTGGGTCACCTCTTGCACCACAACACTGCCCTTCCAGTGACATTTCTTACTCCTGATATCCGGTCTCTAGCTTCCAAGTTGCACTTTGTGAATTTTTTTTTTATCTCTCTTGGTTTTTTTCTGCTACTAAGGAAAACTCAACCATCTCTAAAATTGTTCTTCATGAAGGGAACGCAACCCGTTAGACTTCTTGTGTTTTTTTACCTGACCAGAGAGAGGTAACATCACCATGATCTTCTAAATCCCATGAGTACTGCTGTTCTTTCAGCTTCTCTGACAGACACGACCATGTCGCCGCTGCTGTCACATCATGTTCTCAGATGGGATGGACATGACAACCCATCTCCAAGGGCTACTCCTGGGTAGGGCCTGTGGGTACCTTGGCAGAGGTTCTTTCCCAGCCATGTCCCTGCTGCTGGGCTGTCACCTCCAGAGACAGAACTGACCCCACTTCACAGCCACAGGATTCTGACTGGATTATGAGTGTCTGAGACACAACTGACCTCATAATACCACACCCACCCATCCCCCTCCTTAGCACCCAGGACCTCACCAGACTGAAGCCTGTTCTATACATTCCTACACCTGCCCCTCTTTCCCACAGGCTGCAGACACCCATCTTCCTTCCTCACCTTGTTCAAATTTGTCAAATATATTTCCTCCTAACACTCTAAGTGAAAAGCACTCCTCACTGGAACTCCTGTACTTCTGTTAACACCTTCCATATCTCTTCTTCTGCCTTACCTTTTTTTTTGTTTTTTTTTCCTATTCTTCCACCTATTTTCTCTCCAGAAACCTCTCCAAGGAAAAATTATGTCGAATCACAGAATAACTCAGGTTAACCCTTGTCTCACTCATCATGTCTCACTCTCCTGCTCAGGGTGAACCAGGTGAGGCTGCTCAAGGCCTCCACCCAGGTTTGCATCATCCTCAAGGCAGTTGAAGTGCTCTCTCTTATATCTTGGAAAGTGAGAATAAAGACGTTCAACAGTGTTGTCCAAGTGCTGGTCACTGAGGGATGACACCAGTAACTGGCTGCATGGAGGACTTTGTACTACTGATGACATTAGTGCTGGATGGTTCAGGCAACTTCCCACCCACCACCTGCTTTTTGAGCCCCATCAGCACCACTGTAGCCAGAAGGAGACCATGGCTGAGCCTTGCAAATGCCCTGTACACAACATGCCTTTCTTTCCCCTGTCCATTCAGGTTCAGCAATCCCTTCCTTGTCACTCACATTCCTGGAAACAGGTGTAGGAGGACATGTCCCATCCCCTTCCCAGGATGGGAGGAAGGGTGGCCAGCCTGTAGTTACCCCAGTTCGTATCCCTGCTCTTCTCGAAGATGGGTTTGAGGTCTGCGTTTCCTTAGGACCCCAGAACCATTCTGGTTTCTAGGGCACTTTTGAGATCACAATCTGGAATCACAAGAAAGGGTGACAGAGCAGACTGGAACACTTGAAATGATCCTGCCCAAGGCAGCTGAGATGAATCTCACGGATCCAGTGGGGTTTGTTCCTGGAGTCACTCACAGAAATATCAGGGTTCTGTCAGGCATCCATATCTGAGTTGGTCTCAGGACTCCTTGTTCACCCAGGGATGCTCAGAGACAGAGTCTGTCAATTTTACACACAGAGGCAGGAATCACAGTGTCCCTCTGGCCTCCTGTTGCCACTCCCAAAGGACGGGAAACACCTCAGCCCTGTGGTGTGTCACCTGCTCTGTACTAATCTGAGATGTCCCACGTCATGAGGAATGGACACAGGGACATTGGTTAAAGGAAGCACAACCCAGTGCAGCATTCAGGTGATTTCCCATAGGTTGTTCCTCCCAATATGAAGTGACCTCAGGACCTCGTCTGTCTCACAGGCCTTCACGGAATGGAAAGGAATAGTTGATGGTGTTTGTGCTCACTCAGGTTCATGTCACCTCACAGACATGATGTGCGTGGTCACATCTCATCTGTACAAGGCAAACATGGACTGCTGAACTATTCATTGAGTGTCCATCCATGGAGAGAAAACAGCCTCTGTGGGTGAGAAACCAGTGCTGGAAATGATGGTTGTGAGGGGCCAGTCCATGATGACTGATCTGGGGCTCCTTCTATGGGGTGTCCAGTGCACAGGGGCACAGCCCAGCCCCTGCTCTGCTGGTCCTGCAGGTCTCTGGCAGGAGCCTGGCTGTGAGAGGACACTGCTGTGTGCCAGCCCTGCACACATACACTGTTCAGCAGCACAATGGGGTTTGAATATGTGGGACACTTTCATAGGCATATGCTTGAAGACATAAACCATCAGGCCCTGCCCTGAGGAGATCACCTTTCTATCTGGAAAGGCTGTTCTGAGGCCAGCTCTGTCACAGCAGTGCCCATTGCCTGTCCCTGCCTGCGCCCACAGGACTGACACACAGCAGGATGGTGACCAAGCTGCCAGAGCACTCAGGCCTTGCACCAAACCAGGGATGAGAAGGAGAGTGTGGGAGTGGAACCAGAACAGCTCTGCAAGAACAAGCGCTGGTGCTCCCTGGCAGGGCTGCCAGGATGGACTCTGTTCCCCTCCTCTCATGAACACAGGAACCATCCCTGCAGCTCTAAAAAGGGCTTGCAGGAAGGATATAGTGAAAAACAAGTAACTAAAGAGCCTTTTATTTTGTTTAGAGACAAGGAGAGCACGGCTTCTCATTTACACAGCCAACAGTTATAAAAGAAAAGCCAATAGTGAATTAGAAAGGGGATGACAACATTATCACAATAAGAAAACAACTAATAACAACAAAAAAAACAGATGACAGGCTGGACCTGTAATTAGCTACATTAAAACGCCTATGTAGAAGCAGATGGGCAGTTTATTGCGCTACAAAACAATAAGATACGAGTTTGCACAGGGCATCTTTGAGCTCCTGGTTCCTCATGCTGTAGATGAGGGGGTTCACTGCTGGAGGCACCACTGAGTACAGAACAGACACCAACAGGTCCAGGGATGATGAGAAGATGGAGGGGTACTTCAGGTGGGCAAACAGGGCAGTGCTGATGAACAGGGAGA
Source organism: Streptopelia decaocto (assembly GCF_964273445.1). NCBI lineage: Eukaryota > Metazoa > Chordata > Aves > Columbiformes > Columbidae > Streptopelia > Streptopelia decaocto. The sequence goes on along the minus strand of NC_138676.1, from coordinate 6,346,516 downwards.
CCACGGCCAGGTGAGGGAGGCAGGTGGAAAAGGCTTTGTGCCGTCCCTGCTCAGAGGGGATCCTCAGCACGGCCCTGAAGATGAACACAAATGAACACAATGAACACAAAACACCAGAGGTCAAAAAATACACTAACCACAAGAACCGCATGTTCCCTGAGGTAGGTGTTTGAACAAGAGAACTTGAGGATCTGGGGGATTTCACAGAAGCACTGGCCCAGGGCATTGCCCTTGCACGGGGGCAGTGAAAATGTATTGGCCGTGTGCAGCAGAGCAGTGAGAAACCCAGTGGCCCAGGCAGCTGCTGCCATGTGGACACAAGCTCTGCTGCCCAGGAGGGTCCCGTAGTGCAGGGGTTTGCAGATGGCAACGTAGCGGTCGTAGGACATGATGGTGAGCATAGAATACTCTGCTGCTGTCAAGAAGGCAAATGAAAAGATCTGTGCAGCACATCCTGAGTATGAGATGGCCCTGGTGTCCCAGAGGGAGTTGGCTGTGGATTTGGGGACAGTGGTGGAGATGCAGCCCAGGTCGATGAGGGCGAGGTTGAGCAGGAAGAAGTACATGGGGGTGTGCAGGTGCTGGTCCCAGGCTATGGTGGTGATGATGAGGCCGTTGCCCAGGAGGGCAGCCAGGTAGATGCCCAGGAAGAGCCAGAAGTGCAAGAGCTGCAGCTCCCGTGTGTCTGTGAACGGCAGGAGGAGGAACTGGGTGATGGAGCTGCTGTTGGACATTGGCTGCCTGTGGGCATGAGGACCTGTGCAAGGAGAAAAAGACAGTTACATGTTAGGGGTGACTTCTCTGAGGAAAATTAACATGCTGTTTCTCATGGAAAACACCCTCCCTGAGGAAGGGATGTTTCCACTAATTCTTTCTTTCTATTAAGTCTGAATAACAGTTCATCACAGCTTAAAATGCAGCTTGGGCATCTAGTTTCCATGAACACACCTCTGGGTCAAGACCCCCTGTGCTGGTGTCAGAACAAGAAGTGACTGGCACTTGCACCCCAACCCCAGAGAGCAAGAGCACCAGGGACAGGTGGAGAAACAGGGAAGGACACTACAGTGCTACCAGAAAATAAAGCAAGGACAGAAAGGCAGACGGGCATGCTGTGGAACCTTCTCCCGACCCGGCTGTGCTGCTGCCACTCACATAATGACACTGTGGAGAACAAGTACTTTTAGCACCATTTTTGTGTACCACGTTGCAGGAACCCTTCACCTGGAGGTCCAGCTGCTGAGGTGGAGACTCGTGATCTGGACCCCATGGCTTTGGGGCAGAGGGTCTGCTGGGGAGGAGAGGAGACCAGGGGTTGCACTGGGAAATGTGTCTGCAGTTGAGAGCATGTGAGAGAAGTCCCTAAATCCTGTCCCAGCATTTCTGGTAGCAGTTAACTCTCCCTGCCCATGTCTGTGCTGCCTGCAGCTGTGTGTCTGTCCCTGGTCTGCTTCCTGTCAGTGTCACAGACCCCGTCCCACCCGCTGTGTGCTCAGCTCTGTCCTGCTCACACCTCCTGGCACTGCCCAGGGGCAGCTCTGTGTGTGCAGGGGCTCAGGAGCAGCTCAGACACGTCCTAACGAGAACTGGGGTCTCAGTGTCTTCTCCAAAGAGAGAAATAAATCCCCATCTCCCACTGCACACCCAGCCAACCAAGAGTGGAAAACTGAAAGCACAGACTCCTTCCGTTGCTGCTGTTGCTGTCTCAGTGTTGTTGTTCAGAAGGACCCTCTGCCATGTCTGTGGGGGGATCTGGAGCTCTGAGCAGCCCTGACCCACAGAGCCCCCTTCAACCCCACAAGCTCCCTGCCTGCCCTGCCGGGGGTTGCTCCTTCCCCCCACAGCTGCTGCCATGGGATCTCCCGGGCAGGCTGAGCGCTGACCCTGGCAGGCGGCAGAGTCCCTGCCCGGCACAGCCCTGGGGTGCAGGGACCCTGCTCTGCAGGACAGCCTTGGGCACCCCTGGGTGCTCCCCCTGCAATCACCCTCAGCAGAAGCTGCCATCATGCCCTGTCCCTCTGACAGTGCAGCAGGGAAGTGCTGGTCTGGACCATGTTCTTGTCCTCTACATGAGAAATGCTGTGAGAGAGACCTGACAGACCCTGTAAATTGTGGGATGTATCACCTTTAGGAGATCCCTCCAGGAAATGCAGCTGCATTGTCCCACAGTCAGAGACTTACCATGTTAGAACTGTGAAGATTTGTCTCTCAATGAGCCCTAAGCAACCAGCCCCCTACATTGCCTTTCCCCTCTCTGTGCCTGTCTCCTGTGCCCTCAGTGCTGCAGGCAGAGCCCTCAGCCCTGCTGCGTGTGCAGAGGAGCTGCTCCTGGGCAGAGCTGTCTCTCTGCAGCGCTGCCGCTGCCATGAGCTCCCTGTGTCCCAGGAGCCCAGCCCAGCTCAGCAGCACAGGAGCAGCCCAAGGCGCTTTAATGACCCCTCTGGTGGGTTTGGGGCTCAGTCCATGGATCTCAGACCCTGGAGGAAGGTGAAGAAACTTCTCAAGAAGTCAAACTCAGATGCAAACTCCAAAGTTTTCTGTAATATTAATGGTTCCCACTGAGGGACACAACTGAAGAACTGACCCCAGAGTTTGGTTAGAGCAGAAAACTGGAGGCAGTAAAGACAGGTCAGGAAAAGCAAAGTAAAGATGTCTCTGATGCTGCATAAACCTGGATGTGTTTCATTAACCAAAGGACCAAGCCCTGACCTTGTACCATGGGAAGTCAGATCCTGTCCCTCCCACGTTGCCCAGGGCCCTTCCTGGGACAGTGTGATGTGGGGCTGTGCAAGGCCAAGGGCAGGACTATGGTCCCACACCTCCCAGGTTCCTGGCTGGGGACAAGGAGGGGTTTGGAGCTCATTGACAACATCTTCCTGACACGGGTGACTGAGGAGTCAGTGGGGTGAGGTGCCCTGTGGGACTTCACACTTACACACCAGAAAGAGTTGGTCAGGATGGAACAGTCAGGGATTGGAAAGTGGAGCTGAGGCTCCTGGGAGATGAGAACAAGGCCAAGAGCAGGATATCAGGAGAGCAGGATTTGGCTGCTGAGGGACCTGCTTGGGTCCTGTGGGATATGACCTTGGTGTCTGCAGTGCTTTTCTCTCCCATCTCCTTCCTCCTCTCTCCCACCTGCTGTTGTGCAGCGTTTTTTACCCTTTCTCAAATACAATATCCCAGAGGTGCTGCCAGCATCACTGAGTGGCTCAGATTTGACAAGGAGTGGGTCCATCTTGGAACAGCTGAAATCGGCTCTGTCTGATGTTGGTCAAGCTCCTGTTGTCTTCTGAGAGAGGTGACAACTGTAGTACACTCACACTCAACCTCAGTTCCAAGACTTTGCCATGTAAGCCCAGTACAGGGTAACAGTGTGTTGGCTGTTACAAACTACTCGATCATGGAGGAGAAATGGAAAAGATCTTCTGTCTGTAACCTGAGGAAGTTACTAGTGAATAATCACATTCCTATGGGGAACTGTAATTGCCCTGACATTCACTGGCCAGGCAAAGCGGCAGCTGCCAACAGTCCAAAGGATCTTGGGCCAGCTGCTTAACATATCTGCCTGATGGGCCAACAAGGGTGATGTTCACTTGAATCTGGAACTGGGAAAGAAGGAAGAGCTGGTGAGGGATGTGAACATCAGTGTCCACCTTGGCTGTCGTGAGCAGGACACAGATGGGTGCCTGGCACCAAAGGGGAGGGAGGAAGGCCAGCAGCAGAGCACAGACTGGTGGGCTCCAGAGGAGAAGACTTTGACATACTGGGTAATGGTGGGCAATGTGGTGACATGGAAGTAGATCTGAAGGGTTAAGGAGCTTAGGAAATCTGGTAATCCTTACAGGACAGCCTGCTCCAAGCACATGAATGATCTCTCCAAGTACTCATAAAAAGAAGTATTTATCTTGTGAGGCTGCTCCTCTGCACTGATGGAGCTCCAGGGCAAAAGGCAGCACACAGGAGGTGGGAGCAGGGGAAGCTGCAAAAGAGGAATTTAGAAACCTTGTCCATGGATGTGGGGATGATGACAAAGCTCCCCTGGACTTGATACCTGCACGGGAAGGGCAGCAAGATGAGCTGACAGACCTTCACTTGCAGTAGTAGAATAGACAGGGTGAACGAGGGCCTGCTGCTGAACTTCATAAGAGTAGCATCAGAGGGGACTGAGGTTCTTCATGGCTTCTTTCCCTCCATCTTCACCAGCGAGGTCTCCTGGGACTTTGTTCCTGAAGGCAGGAGTCTGGAGAACACCCAGCAGTTGATGGGGCTCAAGTGAGGGGTGACCTGAGCAAAATCAGACACCGTTACAGAAGAGGAGATGGGTCACTTGACCAGCTCCCTGAACACAAGTATCACTGTGCTGTGGCACCTGAGATTGCCAGGGACACCCACCTCTTGGTCCAGAGGAGTGTGACTCCTCTTGAGGTGTCCTGGCCTGTCTCCTCACTCACATGGTGATTTAGGTACCCACTTTTCTGACATATTCAGTCTTTATCAGGAGATGCAACACATCAATGTGAACTGGAGGCTGCTGATGCCACCTGTTCTAGAAAGGGAGGGAAGGGCGAGCAGGGAAGGAAATAGAAGAAATTTGGCTTAACTGCTATTTATTATGGAAATGCTCTCTGTTTGGCTGTTCCTGAAATCTCTCTAATCATCCACACCAGACTTGAAGCCTTTAGGGAAATGATGCACTGAGCTTGGCTCGTAAGAGCATTGTAGATTTTAATGAGCCCTCTGGTGCCACTATCCTGAACTGCAGCTACTGAAAGAATTAACAAACCTCTATTGAAGTGAAAGGCAGAAGCAAACCCCAAGTTTCTGCCGTGTCAGCCCTTGATGCTTGTTCATCACCAGAATGGCTGAGCCCTGAACCCCTGGGACCTGGTAGATCTTTCTGCAGTGTTTTTCAAGGCTTTTCCTGTGGTCCGTGTGAGTGTTTTGTGTTTTGAGGGTGGGTTTTATGTCAAGTGCTGTTGCTTTACCTGCAAGGCTCTGGTTTCTGCGGAGTTGGAAATGTCTGTGATTTCCTCACAACTCATCCAGCTTCTTTCATTCACCTGGCAATGTTCACCAATCACCTCAGTGTCCCAGTCCCACACTTGCTTGAATCCCCTATTTGGATCCACACCAATCACTCCAGGAGGTTCATGCATCCACCAGGTTCATGGATGATTCCTGAGGACCATCCAAGTGTGGGCAGTGTAAGAGAGGAGCAGAGCAGGGTCAGCTCATGGGCCATGACTGAGCACAGCCACCCCAGCAGCAGCCGTTCCCCATCTCCCAGGCACAGCCATGCCCACAGCATGCAAATGTCACTGCCATATAGGATTAGCCCAAGAGAGGCCTTTCTTCCTTCCATATTCCCAGGAAAATCTTCCTCCTATTCCTCCTCCACCTGCAGACATCAACTGCTTTCCATTTCTGGGCTCAGACATGGCTGGAAGGGTTCACTGAAGCCATCAGCCATCTCATTGCTTCTCCCTGACATGCCCTGACCCTCTCCCACACCTACAATGGCCAATCACGGCTGCTCAGGCCTCCCGCTCTTCAGAAGAGGCCTTGAGCTTCTTGGTTCTTCCTGGTGCTTATTATGAACTTCCTCACTCTCTCCAGAGTTCACGGTGAGCTTTCTTGTCCATAACAGCCCCTTTATGACCATGTCTTACTAAATGGTTGTGTTTGTATGATCATTTGTGCAGAACGGGCAATCACAGGACAACACCCAATATGTCAAAACTGATGCCGAGTGAAATGCCGTAAAGCCCTGATAAGTCTCACTGTGTCTGTGTCTCTCCTGGAAGGAGTCTGTCCCGAGAAGGGGATCCAGCTCCTGCCACTCTCTGCAGAGGCACATGAGCAGTGTCCATCACCTGGGGACACAAAGGGTGACGTTTGCCAGACCACCCACCATCTGAACCACTTAGATGTGTGCTTGTGGATGGGGTATGGAGCCTTATAGTGCAAATACCTATTTAATTGTCATTGCTAGAGGGGCTACTGCAGATGCAGAGTACTATTTTACAGATAATTATATATAAGATTTTTTTATTTTCTGCTCTTTGAGAGGAGCTGCTCCTGGGCAGAGCTGTCTCTCTGCAGCGGTGCCGCTGCCATGAGCTCCCTGTGTCCCAGGAGCCCAGCCCAGCTCAGGAACACAGGAGCAGCCCATGATGTCCCTTTCTCTGTCTCCTCTGGGCTCCCTCGAGGTGTCCTTGGGGCTCCAGGGGAATGGCACATGAAACAGTCTGAAGTAACCAGTGATGTTTTTCTCTCACCTCTACAGAGACAGTTCTTTCCTGCAGTAGTATCTTTATATTAGAAAATAATTTTGGCATGAGAAACATATTTTCTTGTCCCATCATTAGACAGGACACCAGGACGATTATAGCAAAGGATCTAAATCCTCCAGCCCAGATGTGAGGCAATGTCCTCAGCCAGGGACCTGACTGGGGGAGCTGGAGCTGTCAGTGCTGCAGACAGAGCTGTGACACGGATGGAATAAACTGCCAGGCAGGGTGGCAGGAGTGAGTTCATCTGGTCTCAAGGACAGCAGCCTCCAAGCACAGCAACAGCCCAGATCAAAACTCAGTCCAGACCGGTAAGGCAATTCAAGGGCCCCATAATGAGCTGTTTCCACTGCAGGAACAGTTAAAGGAGAAACAAAGAGATTGTGTGGCCACTGATGAATTTAATATGTGAAACAACTGATATTCTCTGTATCTCTTGTCCTCCATCTTCAACAGCAAGGTCTCCCAGGCCTCTGTGGTTGGAGGCAGAACAACCAGCAGTGGATGTGGATCAAGTCAGGGGTCACTGGAACTAACACAATCCTCTCCAGTCTATGGGACAGCAGGGGCAGCATCCCAGGAGCTGGGACAGCAGGACCATGTTACAGTGAGGCCACTCTCCACCATCTGTGAAAGCTCATGGAGACTGGGGGGACTCCCTGACCAGTGGCAGCTCTCACACAGTGTGTGCACTGTTCAAAATGGCCAATGGGTGAGCAGGGGAACTAAGGGCTGTGCCCCAGAGCATGTCCACTGGGACCCCATTTCTGGGTGTCTGGAAGAGAAGGTGACGGGGTCTACCCAGGGCAGGTTGTGCCTGTCCATCCTCTTTGCTTTCTGTGAGGAAAGGACAGGGTTGTGGATGTGGAGACAACATTGATGCCCTGTTACCTGCAAGTCAGCAAGGCATTCAGCAACATCCCCTGCAATATTCTTGTGTCCAAGGTAGGATATTATGGTCTGTGTTAGTGTGCATGTAGATGGGTAAAAAGCCATCTGGATGGTTGGGCTTGGAAAGGTGTTGTAGAAAGGGAGAAACTTTCCAGTCATGAGGACAGTCCAGCACTGGAAGCTGTTTCCCAGGAGTGCGCACTCACTCTGTCCCAGAAAGTGACCAAGATGTGTTTGGATAAAGCCCTGAGCAATCTGGTCTGACCCTGCTGTGAGCAGGAGGTTGGTCAAGACACCTCCTGAGGTCCCTTTGAGCCTGAATGACGCTGTCCTTCCTTCCCCTTCATGTTTTCATTTTAGAGAAAGCTCTCAGGCTCTCCCTGACCACAGGAATAATTCACAGAGGGTCCAGAGCTGCTTTACAAGGGCCCCCAAATGGCCCTGACCACATCTTGTGCATCCCTTTTCATATGTCTTCTTTTTCGCTGTCGTTATACCCTTCCAGAATGAACAGCCCATCTTGCTAATCCTTTCATAGCAGGTTGTTCAAGAGGTGTCAGCATCCATGTACAGAGTCTGCACATCAGCCAGGCAGCAAAGCCACCATTACAGAAATGGAGATGAGACACTTGACCAGCTCCTTGCATCCAGATATCAGCGTGACATGTCTGCTGAGATGCCAGGGAACACCTAAAATCTACGTGAAGGATATGTGAGTCCTGGTTGGGTATCCTGGCTTGTCTACGGACCCATGTGGTGCTTCAGGCTGTGAAGAGAATCAAAACCAGCCATTGGACTGGGCTAGTTCCATTTTACATGTGTCACACAGGGCAGATGAGGGAGCTCAGAACTCCAGACTCTGCTGCACGGTTGGGACTGCAGAGACTGGAAATGCAGGTGACAGTGTGTGTCAGTGCACACACATAAAGATTCTGGCTTCCTTTGGGCCTTTGCACTGACCTGGGATCTGTTCCTTGGCCACCTTTGTCTCAAAAAGAAACTATTCTCCTATGCAACCTCCACATCACACCACATAAGAAATAATTAAAAGGTAGAGAAATAATGAAAGAAGCACAATTTTAGGGTAGTTCTGTCCAAGAGATGTACTCTTTAAATGATTAAAATGAAAAAGAAGTGAGAGAAAAAGCATTGTTCTAAGAAATTCTTTCAAGACACAACTGCTGAGGTGTGATAGATGCTTGGAAAAGCAAGAATGACTGTTAGGACTGAAATTAAAGAGATTTAAATCATCATCATCATCAGTGAGAATGAGGAGTTCCCTGTTACTGTTACTAGTTACAGCACCACTGTTCACAAACATCCTTCAGAGCATCTCCATTTTTCCTGGGCTCCAGAGCTCATCCTGATCAGAGTTTGACAGGATTGCTGCAAACCCCTGTGACCCAAATCTCTACAACTGTCTCTGCTCAACAGCCTTTTACCCCAGGAGGGGAAAACTGCCAATGCAGACACCAAACCAGTGCCCAACCTGCCTGGAGAGCCAGGACAGTTGTGCCACACAACAGCCGCCTCTGAGGGAAGCTGGAGGTGATGGGATTGAAATGGTTTCAACCCAAATCAGAGAATCATTCAGGCTGGAAAAGACCCTTAAGAACATGGAGTCCAACCGTAAGTCAAACATTGCCAAGACCACCACTAAACCATGTCCCAAAGCGCCACATCTCCACATCTTTTAAACACCTCCAGCAATGAAGCTCATATCCTGAGCTGGCAGGACACCATTGGCTGCAGTTGGACATAAGATACTGGTCATGGCTGTGAGTTCAGCCCTCGCTGGCAGAATGTCTCACATCCTCACTGAGGAGGGCAGGGGGCTGGGAGATGGGAGCACGTTTCAGTTTCCAGATCCCAGCACAGAGCCCAAACCATCCTGCCCTTGGACTCTGGGTCCCATTTCCTGAGATGCAAAGCTGATGGGGCTTCTGAGGATAATCATGTTAAAAGGCATCAATAATCCTTCAAGTGTTTGTATAATATGTATAGGAATGTCAGTCGTATGTGCTTATATTTCTATATCTGTAAAATAGTACACTGCATCTGCGGTAGCCCCTCTGACAATGACAATTAAATAGGTATTTGCACTATTAAGCTCCATACCCCATCCACAAGCACACATCTAAGTGGTTCAGATGATGGGTGGTCTGGCAAACGTCACCCTTTGTGTCCCCAGGTGATGGACACTGCTCATGTGCCTCTGCAGAGAGTGGCAGGAGCTGGATCCCCTTCTCAGGACAGACTCCTTCCAGGAGAGACACAGACACAGGGGAACTCATCAGGGCTTTACGGCATTTCACTCGGCATCAGTTTTGACATATTGGGTGTTGTCCTGTGATTGCCCGTTCTGCACAAATGATCATACAAACACAACCGTTTAGTAAGACATGGTCATAAAGGGGCTGTTATGGACAAGAAAGCTCACCATGAACTCTGGAGAGAGCGAGGAAGTTTATAATAAGCACCAGGAAGAACCAAGAAGCTCAAGGCCTCTTCCAAAGATCAGGAGGCCTGAGCAGCCGTGATTGGCCATTGTAGGTGTGGGAGAGGGTCAGGGCATGTCAGGGAGAAGCAATGAGATGGCTGATGGCTTCAGTGAACCCTTCCAGCCATGTCTGAGCCCAGAAATGGAAAGCAGTTGATGTCTGCAGGTGGAGGAGGAACAGGAGGAAGATCTTCCTGGGAATACGGAAGGAAGAAAGGCCTCTCTTGGGCTCATCATGTATGGCAGTGACATTTGCATGTTGTGGGCATGGCTGTGCCTGGGAGATGGGGAACGGCTGCTGCTGGGGTGGCTGTGCTCAGTCATGGCCCATGAGCTGACCCTGCTCTGCTCCTCTCTTACACTGCCCACGCTTGGATGGTCCTCAGGAATCATCCATGAGCCTGGTGGATTCATGAACCTCCTGCAGTGATGGGTATGGATCCAATTAGGGGATTCAAGCAAATTTAGGACTGGGACATAGAGAAGACTGATGACCATTGCCAGGTGTATGAAAGAAGCTGGATGAGTCATGAGGAATTCACGGGCATTTCCAACTCCACAGAAATCCAGAGCCTTGCAGTTAAAGTAACAGCACTTGACATAAACACCACCCCCAAAACACAAAACACTCACACTGACCACACGAAAAGCCTTGAAAAACATTGGAGAAAAATCTACCAGGTCGCAGGGGTCAGGGCACAGCCATTCTGGTGATGAACAAGCATCAAGGGCTGACATTGCACCAGAGCCACCTCCACATGGCCCTCACCACCTGGAACCAGTGTCTCCAAGTCTTTCCTTTGGCAGCCTCCAGGGACAGGGACCTGCACTGGTTGTTTCCTTCACAGCTGTGTCAGTGATGGCCCTTCATGGGGTCCCAAACACCCTCAGAAACTTGGGGATTTCCTTCTGCCTTTCACCTTATTAGGCGTTTGTTCATTCTCTCAGTACCTGCAGTTAAGGATCATGGCAGCAGCGGGCTCGCTAACATCTAAAATGCTCTTACAAGCCAAGGCTCTATGCATCATTTTCCTATAGCTTTCGAGTCTGGTCCCCGGAGACCTTGCTGGTGAAGATGGAGGCAAAGAAGCCATGAAGAATCTCAGTCCCCTCTGATTCTACTCTTATGAAGTTGAGCAGCAGGCCCACATTCACCCTGTGTATTCTTTTACTGTAAGGAAACTGCGTCAGCTCATCTTGCTACCCTTACACTCCCCTGCAGGTATTAAGTCCAGGGGAGATTTGCATCATCTCTACACCCATGGCCAAGGTTTCTAAATTCCTCCTTTACAGCTTCCTCTCATTCCACCTCCTGTGTGCTGCCGTTGTGCCCTGGAGCTCCAACAGTTCAGAGGAGCAGCCTCACTAGACAAACACTTTTTTATGTTGGTACTTGGAGAGATCATTCTTGTGCTTGGAGCAGGCTGTCCTGTAAGGTTTCTCAGATTTCCTGAGCTCCTTCACCCTTCAGACCTAATTCCATGTCACAACCTTTATTGGCCGCCATCCCCCAGTATGTCCAAGTCTTCTCCTCTGGATTCCATCAGCCTGTGCTCTGCTGCTGGCCTTCCTCCCTCCCCTCTGGTGCCTGGGACCCCACTGTCTCCTGGTCACGACAGCCAAGGTGGACACTGATGTTCACATCCCTCACCAGCTCTCCCTTCTTTCCCAGTTTCAGACCTGGTGAACATCACCCTTGTTGGCCCATCAGGCAGCTCTGTTAAGCAGTTGGCCCAAGATTCTGTGGAGTGTTGGCATCTACAGCTTTGCCTGGCCAGTGAATGTCAGTGCAACTACAGTTCCCCGTAAGAATCTGCTCATTGACTGGTGTCTTCCTTGAGTTGCCGACAGAAGATATTTACAATTTCCTCTCCATGATCCAGCAGTTTGTAACACCCAACAGGTTGTCACCCTGTACTGGGTTTAGATGGCAAAGTCTTAGAACTGGGGGTGAGTGCGGCTGTGCTACAGTTGTCACTTCTCTGAGAAGACAACAGGAGTTGGACCAATGTCAGACAGAGCCAATTTCAACTGCTCCAAGATGGACCCACTCCTTGCCAAATCTGAGCCACTCAGTGATGCTGGCAGCACCTCTGGGATATTGTATTTGAGAAAGGGTAAAAAACGCTGCACAACAGCAGGTGGGAGAGAGGAGGGAGGAGATGGGAGAGAAAAGCTCTGCAGACACCAAGGTCATATCCCACAGGACCCAAGCAGGTCCCTCAGCAGCCAAATCCTGCTCTCCTGAAATCCTGCTCTTGGCCTTGTTCTCATCTCCCAGGAGCCTCAGCTCCACTTTCCCATCCCTGACTGTTCCATCCTGACCAACTCTTTCTGGTTTGTAAGTGTGAAGTCCCACAGGGCACCTCACCCTACTGACTCCTCAGTCACCGATGTCAGGAAGATGTTGTCAATGAACTCCAAAACCCTCCTGGATGGCTGGTTCCTTGCAGATATTGGGATATCTTAGATCTGCCACGAGGACACAGCCTGGAAACATGAGGTTTCTTTCATTTGTCTGAAGGAGGCCTCATCTCATTCCTCTTCCTCATCAGTGAGTCTGTAGCTGATGTCCACTCACCACAACATTGCCCATGTTGTTCTACCCTCTCATGCTGAGTCCTCAACATTCAGCTGACATTGTCTGTCCCCAGGCACAGCTCCACACATTCCTGCTGCTCTCCCACATGAAGGGAAACTTGCTCTCTAAATCCAGATCTCCGGTATTATGAGCACCAGAGCCTCAAGACCCTACTGTTTCTACAGGAGATGGTATTTATAGTATCCTATACCTCCTCATACTGTTATGTTGGCAGAGACAACCCATCAGGATAAACAATCTGCAGGCAAACTTTAACAGCTGAGCAAATGGAGCTTCAGTCAAAGGAGGGTCCAGACCTTGAGAAAATCTGGGATTAACCCAACAGAAAGGTCTCTAATTTGTACACAGAGAAATGAGCAGTGTTGTATCAGGGTGGGACAATAACCATGTCCATCAGGACAGAGCAGGACCTGACATGCTGAGCAGTGACCCTGAGGAGAAGGGCCTGGGCACTACAAGGTCCCCACACCAGCCCGTGGTGCACGCTCACCATGAACAAGGCAGCTGCACCCGGGGCTGCATGAGGAGGAGCGTGGGGACCCAGACACCTGCAGTTCTCATCCCATTCGGTTCAGCACTGGTGTGACCCACACACACGGGTGTGTGCCAGTGTGCGGCTTCCCAGTTTGGAGCAGCAGGGAGGAACTGGAGAGTGCAGGGCTGTGCCAAGGCAGGTTCAGCACCTTGTGCACATGGTGTGGGGTGCTGAGGGACCTGGGCTGCTTTGGCCCAGCAGCGCTGGGGAGGCTGCAGCCGTGCAGGAGTAGCCTGAGAGTGTTTGAAAGGTGGTTTCAGAGGTGGTGGAGGTTTTCTTCAGACTGGGAAACAGAATTGGACTGAAGCAAAGGGACAGAGTGCATCTGGGGAGGTCCAGGCTGGACATGAGCAGAAAGGAATGTGATGGAAGGGCAGTGCTGTGGTGGAGCAGGTCAGCAGAGGGAGTCTGCATCAGCCCAAGGCTTTGTGCTTCAAGGAGCAGCTGGGGAGGATGGAGAGATCTCAGCAAAGGAAGGAAGATGCTCAGACAAGAGCAAGGTGGGGCAGCAGGGGGGATGTCTCCAGCCTGCAGGGACAGAGGTGCAGGGGATGCCACAGCACAGGACAGGCTGTCGTGGGGATGATCAAGGAATGTAAAGAGGCTGAAAGCCCCACCAGACATGAGCTCCTTCTCCCCTTGGCTGTGGCTGTTGTCTGCACCTCTGATGCCTGTGAGGAGACACCTTGTCCTTCCAGCACAGGGGCCTCGTGGCCTCCTTGTCCCCAGCCAGGAGCCTGGGAGGGGTGAGACCATAGTCCTGCCCTTGGCCTTGCACAGAGGGACCCATTAACATTACAAGAAACTTTGGAGTTTGAATCTGACTTTGACTTCTTGAGAAGTTTCCTCACCTTCCTCCAGGGTCTGAGGTCCATGGACTCAGCCCCAAACCCACCAGAGGGGTCATTAAAGCACCTTGGGCTGCTCCTGTGCTGCTGAGCTGGGCTGGGCTCCTGGGACACAGGGAGCTCATGGCAGCGGCAGCGCTGCAGAGAGACAGCTCTGCCCAGGAGCAGCTCCTCTGCACACGCAGCAGGGCTGAGGGCTCTGCCTGGGCATCTCAGGAGACCAGCAAGGCAGAGAGAGATTAAAGGTGGTCAGGACTGGGAGGATGACTGAGAGCTCGCTGGAGGAGAAACCTTTGCAGCCCTTGCCATGGTAAGTCTGTGGTGCAGGGCAGAGCATCTGTAGCTCCTGGAGGCACCTCCTGAAACTGGCACAGGCACAGCAGGTGGGATCTGTAAGGACGGCGCTCTTGTCAGGCCATGTTGAACAGCTGTGAAGCCGGGTGAGCACCCAGGGGTGCCCAGGGCTGTCCTGCAGAGCAGGGTCCCTGCACCCCAGGGCTGTGCCGGGCAGGGACTCTGCCGCCTGCCAGGGTCAGCGCTCAGCCTGCCCGGGAGATCCCATGGCAGCAGCTGTGGGGGGAAGGAGCGACCCCCGGCAGGGCAGGCAGGGAGCTTGTGGGGTTGAAGGGGGCTGTGTAGGTCAGGGCTGCTCAGAGCTCCAGATCCCCCCACAGACATGGCAGAGGGTCCTTCTGAACAACAACATCGAGACAGCAACAGCTGCAAGGGAAGGAGTCTGTGCTTTCAGTTTTCCACTCTTGCTCGTCTGGGTGTGCAGTGGGAGATGAGGATTTATTTCTCTCTTTGGAGAAGACACTGAGACCCCAGTTCTCGTTAGGACGTGTCTGAGCTGCTCCTGAGCCCCTGCACACACAGAGCTGCCCCTGGGCAGTGCCAGGAGGTGTGAGCAGGACAGAGCTGAGCACACAGCGTGTGGGACGGGGTCTGTGACACTGACAGGGAGCAGACCAGGGACAGACACACAGCTGCAGGCAGCACAGACATGGGCAGGGAGAAGGAGCTCCTACCAGATATGCCAGGGACGGGATTTAGGAACCCCCTGCTATCCCCTGCAGTGCAGACACATTTCCCAGTGCAACCCCTGGTCTCCTCTCCTCCTCCGCAGACCCTCTGCCCCAAAGCCATGGGGTCCAGGTCACGAGTCTCCACCTCAGCAGCTGGACCTCCAGGTGAAGGGTTCCTGCAACGTGGTACACAAAAATGGTGCTAAAAGTACTTGCTCTCCAGTGTCATTATGTGAGTGGCAGCAGCACAGCCGGGTCAGGAGAAGGTTCCACAGCATGCCCGTCTGCCATTCTGTCCTTGCTTTATTTTCTTGGGAACACTGCAGTGTTCTTCCCTGTTTCTCCACCTGTCCCTGGTGCTCTTGCTCTCTGGGGTTGGGGTGCAAGTGCCAGTCACTTCTTGTTCTGACATCAACTCAAGGGGTCTTGCCCCAGAGGTGTGTTCATGGAAACCAGATTCCCAAGCTGCATTTTAAACTGTGATGAACAGTTTTTTCTCTCTTAGTAGAAAGAGAGAATGAGCTGAAACATCCCTCCATCGGGGAGGGCATTTTCCATGAGAAACAGCATGTTTATTTTCCCCAGAGAAATCTCCCGTAACATGTAACTGTCTTTCCTCCTTGCACAGGTCCTCACGCCCACAGGCAGCAAATGTCCAACAGCAGCTCCATCACCCAGTTCCTCCTCCTGCCATTCACAGACACACGGGAGCTGCAGCTCTTGCACTTCTGGCTCTTCCTGGGCATCTACCTGGCTGCCCTCCTGGGCAACGGCCTCATCATCACCACCATAGCCTGGGACCAGCACCTCCACAGCCCCATGTACTTCTTCCTGCTCAACCTCGCCCTCCTCGACCTGGGCTCCATCTCTACCATTGTCCTCAAGTCTATGGCCAATTCTTTCATGGATACCAGGGTCATTTCCTATGCAGGGTGTGCTACACAACTCTTACTGTTTGTCTTTTTAGTTTCAGCAGAGCTGTGTCTCCTCACCATCATGTCCTATGACCGCTACGTTGCCATCTGCAAACCCCTGCACTACGGGACCCTCCTGGGCAGCAGAGCTTGTGTCCACATGGCAGCAGCTGCCTGGGCCACTGGGTTTCTCAATGCTCTGCTGCACACGGCCAATACATTTTCACTGCCCCTGTGCAAGGGCAATGCCCTGGGCCAGTTCTTCTGTGAAATCCCCCAGATCTTCAAGCTCTCCTGCTCACACTCCTACCTCAGGGAACTTGGGCTTCTTGTGTTTAGTGGCTGTTTAGGATTTGGGTGTTTTGTGTTTATCGTGGTGTCCTATGTGCAGATCTTGAGGGCCGTGCTGAGGATCCCCTCTGAGCAGGGACGGCACAAAGCCTTTTCCACCTGCCTTCCTCACCTGGCTGTGGTCTCCTTGTTTGTCAGCACTATCATGTTTGCCCACCTGAAGCCCCCCTCTATGTCCTCCCCAAGCATGGACCTGGTGGTGTCTGTTCTGTACTCAGTGGTGCCTCCAGCAGTGAACCCCCTCATCTACAGCATGAGGAACCAGGAACTGAAAGTGGCACTGAAGAAGCTGATTCACTCATTTTTCTGTCAGCAACAATAAGTTACCTGTGTCTCTTCAGAAGTGATTTCCAGTTCATCTCAGGAACCTCCTGTGCATTGAGCATTTAATCTGTGATAACCATGTTTGTCAAGGAATTTCTTCACCCATGGCACTTCTCCAGAGCAGTGACTCAGAGGCCTGTCTACCTGTTTCTGGGGCCCTGGTACAGCTGGTGTCCTGTGTCACATCTCTGTAATACAGGTGTGGACCCATTTTGAAATCGCTATATTTCTGAAATTGGGGCCATCTTTTTGAAACACCCCGCAAAAGGGGATTTCCTCAGTCTCAGTACTTGGAGCTTGGGCTCTTCTTCCAAAGCTGTGGTCAGCCTAAATAAATTTCCCCCACAAGGCCATGCTGCTGTGCTTGTGTTTTTCATGGCTCAGGGGAGGACATGGGGCACCATGTTACGTCATGGTACTGGTCTGAGTGTCCATCTCTGTCGGGGGTCAAGACCCCGGCACGGGTTCGGGCCTACGGCGACGGAGGAAGAAATGCAGCCATCTGATGCAGATGATAACATGCTTCGTTTATTGACACGAGCCACTGGCTTTTATAACAATTCTATTAATTATGCCTACTTGTCAAACACCGATTTGATAGCATACGTAATGAGCCCATCCCAACATACATAATGAATCCATCCCCTTGAGTCCATCCCCTTCTGTGGCCCCCCTGGTATGTGAGTTCCCTCGTTATCTCGGAGCTGCCTCCTGGTACTTGTTTGTCCAGGCCTTTCTCAGGAGCTGCCTCCTGAGACTGTGAGACTTGTTTATGCAGGCCTTTCCCAGGCAATACCTTCTCACCCACCCTTGCTCAGCTCATGCTAACTGAGGCCTACTCATGCTAACTAGAAGAGATCCTCTCCGTAGAGAGGGTCTCATGCCCTTTCTCTCTTGGCCATTCTCCAACATCTCCCCCCTTTTTCTTTTAGGATGAGCAGAGTTTGTCTTAACGTGTGCTCAAATATTCTCTTAATACAGGATAAAATACAGCTTAAACACAAAAGCCTAATAACTGCAATAATCACAATAGCTAACAGACTTTGCAAAAGGTCTTTGACCCATCCTTCCAGTCCCAGCCAGTTCGTCAAACTTTCTAGGCTGAAAAACCCCATATCCTTTTGTGAGTGGTCCATAAGTTGTTGAATTTCCTTATGGATTGAAATCTGTTCATCTTTTAGATCCATACAGCAGAGACCATCACATCCTTCACACCCATGTCCTTGAGCCAATTACAAAAGTCTGTCGCAGCTCTACTCTACCGTGTGGCATGTCTTACAGAATCTACATCTAACAAAAGTCCACTTAAAGCCTTTGAAGTTCTGTTAGTTTGCTTAACTAGCCAACATCCTAACTTTCTAAAATATTTAAAGCTGTAGCTGTGCCAACACCAGATACAAGTGATCCTAAACCCTTAACCTTAACCCCCAAAAATCTACATTATCATCACATTTTGACTTATATGCATGCAAAAGGTGTCTTTCCCGTATCACTTTTCTGTGACCTATTATCATAGAAACATTGGGTGTTAAGAGAGTCAATAGTCCCAAATTACACAGTCCTTCAACAGCATTAGAAGGAATTCCCGGTTAGGCTCTATCTTCACAGATCAAGAATACACCATACAGTCTGTTCCACACTATCAATGACATCCCTCGGATTTTTCTGCGAGGCATTACACCATCGAGTTTCCTTTCTATAGTCACCAAGGGTAGCATTAATATTTTGCAGTCTTATCCATCCATGCTTTAGCATATTGTCCTGGCACTTTTTACAAACCAGCTGTATACAAGCATCCATGGGCACAAATCCCAGCAATTCCAGTTCCTGTGGTTCAATGTCTATTTCCAGGAGACAATTAATCCAAAGTGCCATGTTGGTATTATTACAGTTTGTTGCAATGCCTTTACGTTGACCACTATTTTGAAACAGTTGTGTGATGCTGCTGTAGTCATCAAGGGCGATGCCAACCAAGCATATATAGAACGGTCTTACCGGAGATGTCGTAGTTAGGCATTTAGAGTCCTGGTCAGTCATGTTGGCTAAAATACTCCACATGTTAGTCTTTGTCTGTGCAGGCATTCAAAACACAGCAGCTGGAACACAGGTTTCACGTTTCGTGCTGGCAACCATTGCGGCCCTTGATCTGTAAAGACACAAGCACAACCTCTCCCCCAGGTTATCAATTGATGTGGCCTTTTCATTGACTAGTGATTTGACCATAACTAATGTAGGTTCTTTCTGATTTAGCATGGTTTTGGGTCACACTTGCAAAGTATTTCATCACATACAATGCTTTTGACAATTGTTTTTGTGATGTTTTCCCTACTTCTGCCCCCTTTTTCTTTTAAGAAGGAACAAAACTAAAACAAAAGCACAGTGCAGAATCAGATACGTGCGTTGGATTTTGACTACGTACTCAGAATCACAAATCAAATTTAGAGGTTCCTCCTTAAAAAGCCCTAAGTAATTTAAAGCTGTGCCAAGTTCTGCCAATTAGGTTGAGCCTTCAATAATTTTTACAGAATGATGCCAATTGTTATCTTCACACCTCCCAGAATCAGCAATAAAAACTTTGCAAGTATGTAAGATCAGACCAAATACAAGTATGACCTATGACCTGATGTTAAAGACTTTTGGGTTCTGCAGCAATTTACATTTTACATGCATGCCAAAAACTGTGCTGTTAAGAAAACCAGCTAGTGCAATTTATAAAGACATAGATCACAAACTAAAGAAATCAGAATTATGTTTCACAGATGGTACATATATGACAAAAGGATCATGGCCTATTAAGACTTAAATTAATTCCCTGCATTTTCTTGATCAGAGTGACAATTGGTATATTAGTCTGCTAGCAATCTCATCATACTGTCTCACAATAGCCACAGGTTGTTTCTAGGTGGTAGCTAGAAATAGACAAATCTGCAAGTCCAATCGAATGCAGCCAGCCTGTAAGGTTGTCATAAATTCATTCCTCAAAGTTCCAAACTCTATTTTGGCTGTCATATTTATTGGATATTGCTTTCCCTTACCAGATCGAAGTCCTGTTTCAGATTTCTCAGCGTAGTATTTGCTCTATCGCAACATTGGCTGTTAATACTAGTGGAAATACAGCATTTGAAATGTCCTTGGAGATTTCTCACTTGCAGCAAGCAGATCTGCACCATCCCAGCAGCTTCTTGTAGGCCATGCAACTAAACAGAATTCTCAGAAAACGTTATTTGAGCTTACAATTTACTTAACAAATCTTAACCTAAGAGAGGTATAGGACTTTCTGGCAACTATAAGAATACATGTATTAAAACTTTGTTCCAAATTTGGCATTCCATTTGTCTCAAAAAACAGCCTTTCTTACGTTTTCTCCCATAACCTCAAACTGCATCCTCGGACTGCTCCATTCAGTACTACATCACCACAGTGCGGGGGGAGAACCCCCCCTTTTCACTGCTTCAAAAACAGGCAGCCAGGTTTTTCCATTTTTGTTTTTCTGTCTCTTCGTGCTGCAGTTTAGAGATAACCAAGGTCACGCAGCTGGCATAATGGCTGGTACGAAGTAGGAGGCTCTGGGAAACTTCTCAGTTACACATTCCTTAGTTCCATTTACCTTTTACAATTTAGAGATGTTAAAAAACAGTACAAACCAGTACAATAAACCTCAATCCATTACTCTATTTTCCTAGATCCAAATCAGTTTATATTCCAGCAACCTTTTTCTTCATACAATACCAAGTTCACATCCATTATAACAGTTTCCTTTTCTTCTTTTTTTTTTTTTTTTTTTTTTTTTTTTTTTTTTTTTTTTTTTGCGGAGTTTAACACTCTAAATTCTTTTCTGGCCTCAAAATTACTAGATAACAGTATAAGCAAGTACTCTAATGTGTAAGAATGCAATCCTAAGGTGAAGCAAGGCAGAATTTTAGCAATGGAACCGGTTCCCATTAAAATATGCAAATTAAAATACTGAGCTCAGACGTGAAAACCAAATACCCAGGTCAAATATGCAGATAGATCACAGTCACACTAATTGAAGACAATACCTCAATTTTTGCATTGCACCTTTGGGCCGCTCACTGCTCAGGCAGGTGGAGGTACCTCTGGGTCTCCCTGACAAAAAAAGTCAGTGCGCGCTGGACCCCCATCAGTACTCGCCCCCCTGCCATTGTAATGAGCTGAACCGGGCAAGGCCTTCCTTTTTGCTTTGTTTTGTTTTCAGTGTCTCATCTGGTGCGCTATAACTGTTAGTCCAAAACCTGGATTCTTTACTTGATGTGCATATGAAAAAGCCAAATTTAGTGTACCGAGATGAGAGACAGCCTGTCACAGAGTTGCTCAAGTCTGGATATTGGAATAAGGCTAGTACGCTAGAGAGAAAAACAACAGCTACTACACGCAAAATTTTTACGACCACATTCACGCAGCAAGGAACCAAATCACTCATGATCTTCCGAACCATCACAAAATGCACATTTTGAGTCAACGGATTCTCACGATTTAACAGAGTACGAACTTATCATACCATATAGCACAGACCTACCAAAATTGCAACATACTTAAACAGATACCCTCAAAGAAAACAGGTTAATGAGGAGAGAATCTTGCAGACTTTAACAAGTTTGCTGTGACCTGTGTGTTATCAGTTAACGCTCTCAGCTGTCCGAAATGATTTAACGATCTCTTGTAGGGATTTTTTTTTTTGTCCTACTCTGCTGGCCTCAAAAACAACATTAATTGCAACAAGATTCTATCCTCCGGACACTTTTCCCAATCATTTAACTTATACAGCAACAAACACCGATGTCAACATTTAACAAGATCTTCCTTCCTCAGAATTCCGAATGTTTTCCCAAGCCTTAAAACACCTTCCAACACTGATCTTCTAGGAACACAACTGAAAGCAACTATTCCTGACCCCATCTTGAAAGTAAAACCTTGAAAAGAGGGAGGGAGGGAAGGGGGGGGGGAAGGGGAAAGGGGAAGGGGAAGCGCACATTCCTGACAAGCTGCTTGATTTTCAAAGAGGCGCAATACACAGAAGCACATAATACGTACTGTAAAACTTGCAAATAACATGTTGACAGCAAACATTAGCATTCTCTACTGCTAATCTCAGCACTCATGCTTCCTCAGCTTCTAAGTTTTCAACCTGCTTACTGACGGCCTCTTGGAGATAGTCAATAAATTGCGTGTAAGTGTCATTGGGACCCTGATTACGGTGTTTCAGTTAGTGTCTCTTCCAGGAGTTGTGGGATACCTGCCTCTTTCAACGAATCCGCATAGTTCTGTCCTAAATGATCTATAGCTGTTACCTTTCACAGAGTTCTTTTGCCCAGTTCTTATCCGGCGACTCCTTCTGCTCTCTCGTAGGGGTTAGAGGGTTGAAAGACAGTAAAAGCAGACTGGTAAAATTGGTAAAAGGACTGATAGTACACTTGTTTACGATTTTAGCATTCTCCTCTTTCACAGGGTCTTTGAATAAGTTGTCCGACTCCAATCCCCTGGACTTGCTGTTAGATGATGGTACAGGAGGCCACCCGCTCGGCATTTTTCCTCCCCCCGCCCTGGACTGCGACGCTGCAAAAATTCCGGCAGCAGCAGATCGTTCAGCCTTAAGATCTTTTAAGACAGTCCCATGATTTCCATTGCTGACTCTATCCCATTTTCTCTGCTCTATATTGTCCCAAAGTTCAAATTTTGAGTCACTAATGCTCGTAACAGTCTTTTCAGGTTTTAATTGCTTCACTGTAGTAATTATCAGTTTCCAGGCGGTTACAAGGCCGAGAATATATCTTTCACGGTGACTTACTGTCTTCCACAACACAGTTCCCATGCCTCTGCACCAAATTAATAGTCCTTTGAGGTTCTCCGTTGATCCACTCTCCCTCATCAAACAATAAATCAGGATCCTGAAAACACCCCTTAGTTCTCCCTGTTGCTACTAGACCAGCTAGCTGTTTAATGCAACTATTATCGACCCCTCGCTTTCTAAAAAGCTCCGTAAAAGATCGCTTTCCTAAAAAGCACTGTAAAAGATTTAGGGCTACTTTTAAATTCATGTTCCCGTTTTCTGTGCCGCCCTTATCCATACTACTACTGGCACGGTCCTCTTATGTATCCTCTTATGTATCCTCTTATGTATCCTCTTATGTATCCTCTTATGGAACTACTTACAGCGATACGTTTTTTTGGTTTTTTTTTTTTTTGTAGTGCCCCTTAGTAGCCCTTCAGCAGCGAACTTTAATCGGTTCAGGCATCGGAGACGACACACCGCAGCACAGTGTTCGGTCGCTCTTACCCGCCAGTCGCTGTTTCTGGCGCCGCTGTCGTTTCCGTCGCCCCGTTAATCCTTTTAAGTCCTCCTTTTAAGTCCTCCTTAGGCCTTTAAGTCCCCGTTAGGTCTTCAGGTCCAGGCTCGGCCTTCAGGTCCGCTGTTCGGCCTTTAGGTCCGTTGTTCGGCTTGTTCAGGCGCCAAATGTCGGGGGTCAAGACCCCGGCACGGGTTCGGGCCTACGGCGACGGAGGAAGAAATGCAGCCATCTGATGCAGATGATAACATGCTTCGTTTATTGACACGAGCCACTGGCTTTTATAACAATTCTATTAATTATGCCTACTTGTCAAACACCGATTTGATAGCATACGTAATGAGCCCATCCCAACATACATAATGAATCCATCCCCTTGAGTCCATCCCCTTCTATGGCCCCCCTGGTATGTGAGTTCCCTCGTTATCTCGGAGCTGCCTCCTGGTACTTGTTTGTCCAGGCCTTTCTCAGGAGCTGCCTCCTGAGACTGTGAGACTTGTTTATGCAGGCCTTTCCCAGGCAATACCTTCTCACCCACCCTTGCTCAGCTCATGCTAACTGAGGCCTACTCATGCTAACTAGAAGAGATCCTCTCCGTAGAGAGGGTCTCATGCCCTTTCTCTCTTGGCCATTCTCCAACACATCTCTGGGTGCCCAGTGTTCCTGGAGATGGTGAAGGACCTTCAGTGATCTGCCTTGGACTGTCTCGCTGTTGTTTCCAGGTACCACAGCCTGCTCCCTGTGCTCTGTGCTTCAACAGGAGAATGAATGACCCACAGAACCCTATTTCTGCATTCCCCAGCTCAGGGCAGGCTGCTCTGTCACTGCGGTAGCAGGAGCAGCATGAAGAGCTCCTGGCCAGGAGTCGTGTGCTGGTGAGAGGGGCTGGCACAGGAGGGCTGCCAGCAATGGGTGTAAAGGCTCTCTTGGAAACAAGATCAGGGGACAAAGTGGGGCTGGCCTTGCTTCCATCATGCCATGGCTGGCCCCAGCCCTTAGGCTGATAGGCTGATCCTTATCTCTGTCCCAATCCATCTATCTATCCACCCATCTGTCCATCCATCCATATGAGTTCTCCACCTGGGTGAGCTGCCCCGTCACGTTTCTCATTCCAGAGAGATCATAGAATAATTTAAGTTGGGAGAGACTCTCAAGATCATTGAGTCCAATTATTAACCTAACTCTGGCACTTAACCATGCCCCTAAGAACCTCACCTATATGTCTTTTAAACACCTTCAGGGATGGTCACTCAACCACTCCTTGGGCAGCCTGTTCCAATGCCTCACAAACTCTTCCATGAAGAAATTTTTCCTAATATCCAAACTGAATATTCCCAGGTGAAACTTGAGGCCGTTTCCTCTCCTTCTACCACTTGCTACATGGGAGAACAGACCAACACCCTCCATGCTACAACCTCCTTTCAGGTAGCTGTAGACAGCTATAAGGTCTCCCCTCAGCCTTCTTTTCTCCAGGCTAAACAGCCCCAGTTACCTCCACTGCTCCCCATCTGACTTGTTCTCCAGACCCCTCACCAGCTTTGTTGCCCTTCTCTGAACTCACTCCAGCACCTCAAGGTCTTTCTTGTAGTGAGGGGCCCAAAACTGAACACAGGATTTGAGGTGCATCCTCACCAGTGCCAAGAACAGAGGGATGATCACTTGCCTGGTCCTGCTGGCCACACTATTCCTGATGCATGCTGGGATGCTGGTGGCCTTCTTAGCCACCCAGGCACACGCTGGCTCATGTTCACTCACTGTCCATCAACACCCCCAGGGCCTTTTCCATTGGGCAGATTTCCAGCCGCTCTTCCCTGAGCCCGTAGGGCTGCCTGGGGTTGTTGTGACCCAAGTGCAGGACCCAGCACTTGGCATGAAATTGAACAAGTCCAAGAGTTGGATTGTTCACCTGGGATAGAGTAACACTGAGCGCAAGTGTAGATTGGGAGAGAGCGGCTGGAGAGCAGCCCTGCAGAAAGGGATCTGGCATGATGCTTGGCCACAGGGTCAACAGGAGCCAACACTGTCCCCCAGCAGTCAAGACAGTAACCCCCACCCTGGGGTGCGTCAAACACAGCATGGCCATGTGGTCAAAAGAGGTGACTATGCTGCTGTATTCAGCATTGGTGCAGCCTGACCTTGAGTTCTGTGTGCAGTTCTGGGCACCACATATTTTTACAACAAGGACATAAAGGTCCTTGAATGCATCTAGACCATCCCCAAGCCCATTGGAGGCCCTTAGGAAGAGTTCCTCTCTCCAAATATCCAGCCCAGCTTGCTGCTGCATGAACAACCAGGAGAAACTGCCCCTGGACCCTCATTCCAGACCCCATCTCCTCCACCCATACAGGCAGTGCTCTCCCCCTTGGCACTGAGGTGGTTCCAGGGACCCAAGAGACACCTGTTGGGTAGGGATATGGTGTCCTTCAGTGCTCCTCATGGTACCTCCTGCTGGGCTTTGTGCCACTGGTCACAACCCTCTGAGCCTGGATGTTCAGCCAGTTCTCACTGGTGCTAAACAGGAACATGCCCATGAGCACATTGGGCTGCACTGGGAGGAGCGTGGCCACCCAGACAAGGGCAGTTATTGTCCATCGTGACTCAGCACTGGTGTGGTCACATCTGGAGCCGTGTGTCCCAGTGTGAGGTTCCCCATTCTGGAGGAACGGGAGGAGCTGTCGTGTGGCCAAAGAAAGTCTGGGTCATGTGTGGAGATGTTGAGAGACCCAAACTTCTTTAGCCTGGTGAAGGGGAGGCTGAGGAAACATGCTGGTTTTGATGAAATTGAGTTAATTATCTTTATGCATTTTGAACCTCTCTCCTTCACAGCCAGTACAGTCTTTTGTTCAGATTTACTATGAGAATAATGAGATAACGCTGTTTCTTCCCTGGAATAGAGTTAATTTTTTCTTTTAGCAGCTTTACAGTGTTTGCCATTTGCTATGAAAGGAATGTCAGAACTCACTGATATCTTGGCTGTTGTCAGGGAAACCAAGGACTTCTTTGGCCATCCAGCTGTGGATGCAGATTGGCAGGAGGGGACACAGACAGGACAGCGCCTGGATTGACGTGCAGGCTGATCAATGAAATATTCCCTATGATTAGCGTCATGCTCAGTCTAAAGCTGGAGCCAGTTTTTAGGGCTTGTTACATCCGTTACTTTGGGTTTTCCAGCTGGTTTGGTGAGTCCATTCAGAAGTTTCATTCTGTCAGGAGTTCGATGTCAGTTCGGCCTTTTGCCGTTCTGCCATTTTGCCGTTGGCCTTTGGGCCTTTCTGCCTGTTGCCCTTTTGCTCTCTCTCGCTGGGATGGGCTGTTCAGGACCAAGGTGCTCCCTTCTGCAGGACTGGCTGCTCCGTGTGACTGGAGTTACACGGGGGATAGCACTGAGTATATTTCCTTAATTTAATTTATCTAATTCTATTTAATTTACCTGGACTATTGTCAGTGAAACAAAGGACTTCTCTGGAGTGCAGCTGCAGGTGCAAATTGGCAGGAGGGGGCACAGACAGGACAGCACCTTGACTGACATCCAGGTCAATCAATGAGCTATTCTCTACCATTAGCGTCATGCTCAGTATAAAGCTGGAGATGCCTTTTCCAGCCCGTTAGTTTTGGTTTTCCGGCTACATTGGTTAGCTCTGTTCGGAAGTTCCACTCTATTGGGAGTTCAGTGTTCGTTCAGTTTTATGATGTTTTGCTGTTTTTCAGTTGGCCCTTGGGCCTCTCTGCCTTTTGCACTTGTACTTTCTCTTGCTGGGATCAGCTGTTCAGGACCAGGGTGCTCTCTTCTTTTGTGCTGCCTGTTCAGCAGAACTGGAGTTCTGTGGGGGATGGCACTGAGTATCATATATTTTACTTTATGTGTATTTTAGTATAAGCATATTAGTAGTAGCAGTGTATTATTCTCATTGTCTTCTTATATTTTTTCTAAACCCACAAGTTTCTCCCTTCCCATTCAGTTCTCTCCCTTATCCCACCTGGGGCCTGGGAGCAGGATGTGAGCAGCTCTCATGGTCTTGGTTGGTGGCTGTGGTAAAACCATGACAAGAAAGGGCAGTAGTAGCTTCAGAATGTTGAAAATCACATTCCAAGATGGTGTCAATTTTTAATTATTTTTTTTTTTCTTGATAGAGGGAACAGCATGAGAAAGGAAAACCATCAGAAACTGCAGCTCTGGAGGTCCAGAGTGGAGCTCAGGATCAAGAAATGTCATTCTGAGCACAGTGCTGTGGTCACTCAGAAGGACTCTGGATCAGCCATGACTTTGTGTTTCAAGGAACAGCTGGTGAGGATGGAGAGACAGCAGCACAGGTGGGGACACACTGAGGGGAGAACAAGGTGGGGAAGCGCATGGGGTGTCTGCAGCCTGTGGGGAAACAGCCACAGGTCTGGGACAGTGCAAGATGGACCATGGTGCACATGGCCAAGGGCGCTGGCAAGACTGGATGTCACTGAAAGAGCCAAGGTGTTTGTCCCCTTGGCTATGGCTGATGTCCCTGACAGCGAGGCCTAAGAGGAGACACATGGTTGTCATGGCCATGGCACCCCATTGCCTCCTTGCACCCCCTGGGAGTGTCACACCATTGTCCTGCACTGGGCATCGCACTCCCCACAGCCCCAGGAAGAGCCCTGAGCCACACGTGAGGGACAGGATCTCCCTTCCTAGGGGCAGGGGCTCAAGGCTTGGCCATTGTCCTTCATCAAACAAACCAAGGACTTTCTCAGCATCAGAGCTGCTGCACTTTGCCTTTGCCTGATGCAATCACTGCCTCCAATTATCTGCTCTAACGAGTCCCTGGGGAGGCTTTGTCAGTAACAGCCCTCAGTGGGGCCCATTAATGCTTCAAGGTACTTTGGAGTTTGCTTCTGACTTGGACTTCTTGAGCAGATTCTTCAGTCTGTCCTTGGTATCTGAGGTTCATGGACTCAGCACCAAATACGCCATGGGGCTCATTAAAACACAGAAAGTCCTAACGAGCGATGTTTCTTTCCCTAATTTTCTTCAAATCTTCAAGACTTGTAGAACTAACAAGAGAGGTTTCAATGGGACACTTGCTGATGAAGATTTCAAAGAAGATTTCATAAAGGAGGGATTTTTCTTTCCAGGGTATTTTCTATCATTTTCCAGTGTATAGAAGTGACAGCAGCATTCTACACT
Source organism: Streptopelia decaocto (assembly GCF_964273445.1). NCBI lineage: Eukaryota > Metazoa > Chordata > Aves > Columbiformes > Columbidae > Streptopelia > Streptopelia decaocto. Next base: position 6,318,776 of record NC_138676.1, on the reverse strand, counting down.
GGACATTGATCCCGAGGGTCTCCTGGAGACATCTGGACAGGCAGGAGAACAGTCCCTTGAGGCTGGACACTGTATGGACAACCTGGCTCCTCACCCCCACCCCCAGTCTGCTGGTTCCCTCATTGGCCACCAGAGATTGCATCACTTTTCCTCCATCAGACTTCTCCACTGAGCTCTGCAGGAGATGCTGCAGCTCCTGTGCACCAGCTCCACCTGCTCTCCTGTGCAAACACTGCACAGTTTAATAAACAGCAAAACACTTTCCTCAACTGTGTGTGTAAGCTGGATCTGATGAGGTCCACCATCCACAAGGGACATCCACACAAGAATTGTTTTAGACAAAGAGATAGGAAAGGATAGAGATAAACACAATTAATGTGTTGACTGCCATGTTAATTAGAGCTCTGAAGAATGAGTCAAGTTTGTAACTCCCTGAAGCTCAAAGCAGAAACCAGACAGTTGAGAGGAACTGAGTGACCAAAGAGCAAGTGGAGGAGAAACGTGAGAGCACTGGGAAGGGCAAACGTCCAGACAGTGCTGGAAAGTTGTCCTTGGACAGGGACATTTAATCAGGAGAGGTGGGAACTCCTGAATGACAAGGGAGATGAAATACTAGAGTGTTGGTAACAGAAGTACAGGGGAAGACAAATATTTCTTCTCCTATCCTTTGTACACTTCCCTATAATTCACTTTTTGGCTTTTTTCTTTTAAATTTTAATATGTTAAAAAAAGAACTAAACAAAAATCTCCAATCAAACAAACAAACAAACCAAACAAAAGAAACAAAAACCCCCAAAAAACAAAGAAAAAAAAAAACCCCAAACCAACTAAACAATAACAACCAAAACCAAAAATAAAACAGCAACAATAACAACAACAGCAACAAAGCAAACCACAAAAAAAACAACAACAAAAAAGTGTGCCTTTTCAGGCAGACATTAGTCATCAGCTGTCTCACCATAAACAGCCAGGGCCATTTTAGGGGCCCCAGTGTACCTGAGGTGCTGGCCTGGGATTGGCATCTATCACACAGGACCTGGGGAGACCAGAGCACCTTGCAGTGCAGGTGGAGCCTGGGCAGGGGTTCCCAGGGCATCTACACTGGCACCAGGTGTTTGTGTCCCTGGAGCTGAAGACATTTGTGTCCTAAATCTATTCCCAGTTCTGGAAAACTCTTTCCTTTTCAAAGAAAAGACCCCACCCCCGCCAAAGAAAAATAAAGAAAGGTGTGTTGACACCTTCCGTTGCTTTGGATCTTTGTATTCAGTTCTTCTTATTTTAATATCCATTGACATTACCTGACACCTGATGGGCCTGAAGGCGTGAAGCCAAGATCATGTTGTGTCTTGCACAGCGCCCCATGCCCTCTGAACCTTCCCTGCCCAGGACTCCTCACACTTTGCCCAGAGTGTCACACTGAGGTGTTGGCTGGTTCACGGGCTGAGATGTTGGTTTAGATGGTCACCTACAGCACAGGTGGATCCTGCCCCATCATTGCCTGCTCTGCTCCAGTCTGAAACAGAGCCCAACATCACAATGGGATCGTAAGAGAACTGAGGTTGAAGGGACCTCAGGAGTCTGCAGTCCAAGCTGTTACCAACTGGGTCACATCCAGGTGTTCAAGCCTTGATTCAATCAGAGCTTTAGCAGGACTAGAGAAGTGATCATCCCTTTTTACTCAGCACTGGTGAGGCTGCACCTTGAATCCTGGGGTCAGTTTTAGGCCCCTCATGGCAAGGAAGACATTGAGGTGCTGGAAAGAGATGAGAGGAGGGTGACAGGGCTGGTGAAGGGTCTGGAGCACCAGTCTCACGAGGAGCGGTTGAGGGAGCTGGGGCTGTTCAGCCTTGAGAACAGGAGGCTGAGGAGAGACCTTGTCACTGTCTACAACTACCTGAAAAGAGGTTTTATCATGGTGGGTGTTGATCTCTTCTCCCAAGTAGCAAGTGATAGGACAAGAGGAAATGGCCTCAAGTTGCACACGGGGACGTTTAGATTGGATATTAGGAAAAAAATCTTCAAGGAAAGGGTTTTGAAGCAACAGAACAGACTGCTCAGTGAGGTTGTGGAGTCCCCATCACTGAAGGTGTTTAAAAGACATACAGATGAGGCTCTTAGGGACATGGTTTAGTGCCAGATTTAGGTCATGGTTAGACTCGATGATCTTACGTGTCTCCTCCAACCACAATTATTCTATGATTCCATGATAAGTCATTTTTGATATTTTCTTTCTCAGAGGACCACGCAATGTCCCTGAGAGCCAGGACTTTTCTGAGGTGTTTGAGAGATGTCTCATGGTCACACCAGCCAATTCCACCAGCTCCTGTCTGTCCCTTCCCAGACAAAACCTTTTCTCCATATCCCAACCTTCTAGGTGAGTTTCTGGGACACAGCAAATGCTGTCCAGGTCCTCTGGGCCTGTTCAGAAGAGAACAGCAGGCCAACATGTTGATCTGTGCATCTAAAAGCTTTTCTCACCATTTTTCTCAATGGCCCACTAGTACCCAACCTTTCTGGTCCTTAGGCAGTGGATGAGGCGATTAAGCAGGGATGTGGGGAAGGTGTAGAAAAAAGGCTTTGTCAAACTGTCTTGGGAGGGCTGTTCTGGGCATCCCACAGTCAAGGATGAGGGTGCTGGAGAAACCAGTGGCACAGGTGAGGTTCAGGAGGAGAAGGCCTTGTGCCTGTCTACACTGGGGTAGAGCAGTGATGCATTCATGGGATGCCCATGTGAACAGGAAGGGGACAAATGGCTCTAAAATGCCTTCCAGCCAGTTCTTTACCCATCGCAGATACACCATCCAGGCCACGAGCTGCAGCTTCTCCAGGAGATGCTGTGGGACATGGTGTCGAAGGCTTTACTGCAGTCTAAGGACACAACACCCACAGCCTGTGTGGTGGATTCACTCCCCACGACAGACTTTCCCTCATCTGCTCAGCCGGTCACCTTGTCACAGAAGGAGATCAGGGTGGTCAAGCAGGACCTGCCTTTCATCCAGCCATGCTGATTGGGCCCGATTGCTCGTCTCGTGTGTGTGACCTCACAGTCCTTTCCCAGCCGTGTTCCTGCTGTTGGCCAATCCCCTGCAGAGGCAGAAGTGACCTCACAGTCCCCTCCACAGACATTGGCTTCCTACTGGACTATGAGTTCCTGAGACACAGTGACCATACGACATCATACCCACCATCACCCTCCTTGTGGTCCAGTGTGTGAGCAGATCAAACTAAGCTGCTTTCATCAAATTTATCTGATAGATTTCCTATCAAGGGTTTGAGTGCATAAACGTTCCTCAGAGGAGCTGCTGTATTTACACCGGGACATTTTATATCTCTGCTTCTGCCTCTGATTTTTTCTTCTCCTTCCTCTGTCTATTCTGACATGAAAGAGCTCTCAAAGGAAAAGATTCATGGAATCCTACAATAACACAGGTTGGAAGAGACCCCTGAACACCATCTCTGTCCCACTGACCTTTATGGCACCCCAAGGAATAGCTGATGGCATTTGTGTTTTCTTGGGTTCATCTCACCGCATGCACACAGTGGACATGCGCATGTGTATGTTTACAACTCATCCGTACAGTGAAAACATGGGCTTTTGATGTAGTATTTCATAGAATCATAGAATGTCCTGAGTTTTAAGAGACCCACGAGGATCATGGGTTCCAACTCCTGTCCCTGCACAGGACACCCCACAGGTCACACCGTGTGTCTGAGGACGTTGTCCAGTCTCTTCTTGAACACTGTCAGGTTAGGGCCGTGACACCTCCCTGGGGAGCCTGTTCAGTGTCCAGCACCTCTGGGGGAAGAACCTTTTCCTCATGTCCAACCTGACCCTCCCCTGGCACATCTTCTGCCATTCCCTTGGGTTCTGTCATTGGTCACCAGAGAGAAGAGATCAGTACCTTCCCTTCCTTCTCCCCTTCTGAGGAAGCTGTAGCCACCATGAGGTCTCCTTTGAGTCTTTTCTTCAGCTCTGATGCTCAGAAAACCCTTGGTTTGTTTTCTGAAGCAGAAAGGAGGAGCCATGACCTCCAGGCAATGGGAAGGGGGATCCTGTCCCTCACACACGGCTCAGGGCTCTTCCTCGGACCGTGGGATGTGGGTGTGCAAGGCCCAGGGAAGGACAACACTGGGACAAGAACTTCCAGCTTCCCCATGGGGCTGCAAGGAGGCACCGAGGCCCCAGTGCCATGAGGACAACATGTCTTCTCCTGGGCCTCAGTGGCAGAGACAACTGCCATGGCCAAGGGGACACAGACCTGGGTTCTGTGGGTCCCTTCCAGCCTTGCCAGCGCCCTTTGCCATCTCCACCACAGGCTGTTCTACACGGTGCTACCCCTGCCCCTCTTTCCCTGCAGGCTGCAGACACCCATCTTGCTTCCCCACCTGCTCTCACCCCAGCATTTCTGCACCTTCACTGCGGTGTCTGCACCCTCACTGGCTGCTCTTTGGAACATAAACCATGGGCTGATCCAGCTCCCTCTGGGTGACCTCTTGCACCACAGCACTGCCCTTCCGTGACATTTCTTCCTCCTCATATCCAGTCTCCATCATCGAAGATGCACATTGTGAGTTATTTTTTATCTCTCTTGTTTTTTCTGCTATTCAGGAAAACTCAACCATCTCAAAAATTGTTCTTCAAGCAGGGAACCCAACCCGTTATGCTTCTTGTGGTCTTTTACCTGACAGAAGGCAAGTTACCTCACCATGATCTTCTAAATCCCACGACTGCTGCTGGACTTTCAGCTTCTCTGATAGGCACGACCATGCTCCTGCTGCTGTCCTGTCATGTTCTCAGGTGGGATGGACATGACAACTTGTCACAGCCACGCATTTCTGACTGGATTATGAGTTCCTGAGACACAACTGACCTCATAATACCACACCCATCCATTCACCTCCTTAGCACCCCGGACCTGACCAAGACTGAAGCCTGTTCTACACAGTCCTACACCTGCCCCTCTTTCCCTGCAGGCTGTAGACACCCATCCCACTTCTTCACCTTGCCTGAAGAGAGCCCTTGTCTCACTCATCTTGTCTCCCTATCCTGCTCAAGGCTTGGTGAACCAGGGGAGGTTGTTCATGGCCTCGACCCACCTTTTCATCACCCTCAAAAGAGCTGAAATCCCACTCTACAGGAGGATGTGTCCAATCCCCTTCCCAGGGACAGAGGCAGGTTGACCAATGTGCAATTCTCCCAATACCTGTTCCGGCCTTTCTTGAACATGGCTTTGATGTCTGCCTTTTCCAAAGACCCCAGAACCTCTCTGATTGTCCTGGTTCTTATGAGGTCACAATCCAGAATAACAGGCAATGGTGAGGTAGCAGACTGGAGCACTTGTAATGATCCTAAGGCAGCCGAGATGAATTTCATTGGGCAGTGGAGTTTGTTCCCAGAGTCACACACAGAAATGTCAGTGTCTGTCAGATGTCCACATCTGAGCTGGCCTCATGGACTCATGCACCCAGGGATGTTCAGAGACAGAGTCTGTCACTTTTACACAGAGGCACTGGCCTCCTTTTGCCACTCCAAAAGGACAGGAGACACCTCAGCCCTGTAGTGTGTCACCCATGTCCCACGTCATGAGGAATGGACACAGGGACCTCAGTTCAAGGAAGTACAACTGCTGCATTCAGGTGATTTCCTATGGGATGTTCCTCCCAACATGAAGTGACCTCAAGACCTTGTCTGTGCCACAGGCCTTCATGGAACTGCAAGGAATAGCTGATGATATTTGTGCTCACTTGTGTTCATGTCACCTCACGTACACGATGCACATGCTCACTTCTCATCTGTTGTCCTGGTTTAGTTAAAAACAAGTTTCTCTTTTAGTGAATTTGCCTGTCAGCTAAAGCTTCATATTTGCTGCATTTTTCTGGAAAGTCAGACACATGTTTTGGTAAAACCTAGCAATGGAATGCGAGATCACTGATAAGGACAGATGTACATCTTGCGAGAGGGGCAACGAGAACACAGGTGACTAGAAACTGACAAACAGCGTATAGCATCCCGTTCACGTGAATACTTAATGTAAAAGTGGGAGATCATGAGGATCTCACCCCTTTTCCTTCTGGCCGACATTAGGAGAGGACCTTGCTAGTATTCCCTGAAAACTGAGGCCTAGTGACAGACTGAATCCAGCTCTGGTTGGCTGCAGAGTCCAGTCCAGGACTTCGGGTGCCGGCCCCTGATCTGCATGAGCAGTTGCTGGGACTTTCAAGATTGGTTTTATTGGACCTGGACAGGCTGGAGAGTTGCGTGGGGAATAACCTGATGAAATTTAACAAGGGAAGTGTAGAGTCCTGCATCGGGCAGGAACAACCCCAGGTTCCAGTATAGGTTGGGAAATTACATATTAGAGAGCAGTGTAGGGGAAAGGAACCTGGGGGTCCTGGTGGACAACAGGATGACCATGAGCCAGCACTGTGCCCTTGTGGCCAGGAAGGCCACATCCTGGGGTGTATTACAAGGGGGGTGGTTAGTAGGTCAGAGAGGTCCTCCTTCCCCTCTACTCTGCCCTGGTGAGACCCCATCTGGAATCTTGTGTCCAGTTCTGGGCCCCTCAGTTCCAGCAGGACAGGGAACTGCTGGAGAGGGTCCAGCGTAGGGCAACAAAGATGATTAAGGGAGTGGAGCATCTCCCTTATGAAGAAAGGCTGAGGGAGCTGGGGCTCTTTAGCTTGGAGAAGAGGAGACTGAGGGTGACCTTATTAATGTTTATAAACGTATAAAGGGTGAGTGCCACGAGGACGGAGCCAGGCTCTTCTCGGTGGCAAACAATGATAGGACAAGGGGTAATGGGATCAAACTGGAACACAAGAGGTTCCACTTAAATTTGACAAAAAATTTCTTCTCAGTGAGGGTGGCAGAGCCTGGACCAGGCTGCCCAGGGGGGTTGTGGAGTCTCCTTCTCTAGAGACATTCAAACCCACCTGGACATGTTCCTGTGCAACCTCACCTGGGCGTTTCTGCTCCAGCAGGGGGATTGGACTAGATGATCTTTTGAGGTCCCTTCCAATCCCAAACATACTGTGATACTGTGATACTGTGATTTTGTATTATTTTCTCTATTTTTATTGGTAGCATTAGTAAAACATTTTTAACTTTTCCAACTCTCTTCTCTCTGTCCTCCTTTCTTTCCCAATAGCCTGTCCTGAGTGGGAAGCGGGGAGAAGAAAGGGCTGAAGAAGGAAGGGGGAGGAGAGGGGGCTAACACCCACATCTGCAACGGTTGCCATCCCGCAATTCAAACCTCAACACCTGTATAAAGCAAGCATGGACTGCTGAACTACCCATTCAGTGTCCCGCTGTGGAGGGAAGAACAACCTCTGTGGGTGGGAGGCCAGTGCTGGAAATGGTGGTTGTGAGGGGGCAGCTCCATGATGATTGACCTGAGGCTCCTACCAAAGGGGTGTCCAGTGCACAGGGGCACAGCTCAGCCCCTGCTCTGCTGGTCCTGCAGGTCTCTGGCAGGAGGCCTGGCTGTGAGAGGACACTGCTGTGTGCCAGCCCTGCACACACACACTGTTCAGCTGTACTCTGGTGTTTCACCTGTGGGTCACTTTCTTGGGCATGTTCTTGAGATAATTTTTTTAAGAAGACTTAAACATTCAGATCCTGCCCTGAGGAGATCACCTTTCTATCTGGAAAGGCTGTTGTGAGGCCAGCTCTGTCACAGCAGTGCCCATTGCCTGTCCCTGCCTGCGCCCACAGCACTGACACACAGCAGGACGGTGACCAAGCTGCCAGAGCACTCAGGCCTTGCACCAACACAAGGGATGAGAAGGAGAGTGTGGGAGTGGAACCAGAACAGCTCTGGAAGAACAAGCGCTGCTGCTCCCTGGCAGGGCTGCCATGCGAAAGCTCTTTTCCCTCCCACCCATGCACACAGGAACTGTCCCTGCAGCTCCAAAAAGGTCTTGGTGAAAGGATGTCAACTAAAAAATTTGGTGAAGGACCCTTTATTTTCCTTAAACACAGAGAGCACAATTCCACACTGACACAGCCACTCCATGTGAAAAGAAAAGCAGGCAGTGAATTACAAAGGGAATTAAAATATTATCATAATTATAAAAACCTACAAATAGAGACGAAAAATGCTGCACACAGGATGAACCTGCAATGAGATAGAATATACTCTTATGTAGAAGAAGATAGAGACAGTTTATAGCTTCAGAAGAAATCCAGTCATCAGTTTCCAGAGGGCATCCTTGAGCTCCTGGTTCCTCATGCTGTAGATGAGGGGGTTCACTGCTGGAGGCACCACCGAGTACAGAACAGACACAAGCAGGTCCAGGAATGAGGAGGAGATGGAGGGGGGTTTCAGGTGGGCAAACATGGCAGTGGTGAGGAACAGAGAGACCACGGCCAGGTGAGGGAGGCAGGTGGAAAAGGCTTTGTGCCGTCCCTGCTCAGAGGGGATCCTCAGCACAGCCCTGAAGATCTGCACATAGGACAGCACAATGAACACAAAACAGCCAAAAGTTAAACAGGCACTGACTACAAGAAGCCCAAGTTCCCTGAGGTAGGAGTGTGAGCAGGAGAGCTTGAGGATCTGGGGGATTTCACAGAAGAACTGGCCCAGGGCATTGCCCTTGCACAGGGGCAGTGAAAATGTATTGGCCGTGTGCAGCAGAGAATAGAGAAACCCAGTGGCCCAGGCAGCTGCTGCCATGTGGACACAAGCTCTGCTGCCCAGGAGGGTCCCGTAGTGCAGGGGTTTGCAGATGGCAACGTAGCGGTCGTAGGACATGATGGTGAGCATAGAATACTCTGCTGCTGTCAAGAAGGCAAATGAAAAGATCTGTGCAGCACATCCTGAGTATGAGATGGCCCTGGTGTCCCAGAGGGAGTTGGCCATGGATCTGGGGACAGTGGTGGAGATGCAGCCCAGGTCGATGAGGGCGAGGTTGAGCAGGAAGAAGTACATGGGGGTGTGGAGGTGCTGGTCCCAGGCTATGGTGGTGATGATGAGGCCGTTGCCCAGGAGGGCAGCCAGGTAGATGCCCAGGAAGAGCCAGAAGTGCAAGAGTTGCAGCTCCCGTGTGTCTGCGAACGGCAAGAGGAGGAACTGCGTGATGGAGCTGCTGTTGGACATTGGCTGCCTGTGGGCATGAGGACCTGTGCAAGGAGGAAAAGGCAGTGACAAGTTAGGGGAGACTCCACTGAGCAAAATAAACATGCTGTTTCTCATGGAAAACCCCCTCCCTGATGGAGGGATGTTTCCGCTCATTCTTTCTTTCTACTAAGTTTGAATAACAGTTCATCACAGCTTAAAATGCAGCATGGGCATCTAGATACCATGAACACACCTCTGGGTCAAGACGCCCTGTGTTGGTGTCAGAACAAAAACTGACCCACACTCCCACCCCAACCCCAGAGAGCAAGAGCACCAGGGACAGGTGGAGAAACAGGGAAGAACACTGCAGTGCTACCAGAAAATAAAGCAAGGACAGAAAGGCAGACGGGCATGCTGTGGAACCTTCTCCTGACCCGGCTGTGCTGCTGCCACTCACATAATGACACTGGAGAGCAAGTACTTTTAGCACCTTTTTTGAGTACCACGTTGCAGGAACCCTTCACCTGGAGGTCCAGCTGCTGGGGTGGAGACTCGTGACCTGGACCCCATGGCTTTGGGGCAGAGGGTCTGCTGGGGAGGAGAGGAGACCAGGGGTTGCACTGGGAAATCCTGTCCCTGGCATATCTGGTAGGAGCTCCTTCTCCCTGCCCATGTCTGTGCTGCCTGCAGCTGTGTGTCTGTCCCTGGTCTGCTCCCTGTCAGTGTCACAGACCCCGTCCCACCCGCTGTGTGCTCAGCTCTGTCCTGCTCACACCTCCTGGCACTGCCCAGGGGCAGCTCTGTGTGTGCAGGGGCTCAGGAGCAGCTCAGACACGTCCTAACGAGAACTGGGGTCTCAGTGTCTTCTCCAAAGAGAGAAATAAATCCCCATCTCCCACTGCACACCCAGGCAACCAAGAGTGGAAAACTGAAAGCACAGACTCCTTCCCTTGCAGTTGTTGCTCTCTTGATGTCGTTGTTCAGAAGGATCCTCTGCCATGTCTGTGGGGGGATCTGGAGCTCTGAGCAGCCCTGACCCACACAGCCCCCTTCAACTCCACAAGCTCCCTGCCTGCCCTGCCGGGGGTCGCTCCTTCCCCCCGCAGCTGCTGCCATGGGATCTCCCGGGCAGGCTGAGCGCTGACCCTGGCAGGCAGCAGAGTCCCTGCCCGGCACAGCCCTGGGGTGCAGGGACCCTGCTCTGCAGGACAGCCCTGGGCACCCCTGGGTGCTCACCCGGCTTCACAGCTGTTCAACATGGCCTGACAAGAGCCCCATCTTTACAGATCCCACAAGCTGTGCCTGTGCCAGTTTCAGGAGATGCCTCCAGGAGCTACAGCTGCACTGCCCTGCACCAGAGACTTACCATGGCGAGGGCTGCAAAGGTTTCTCCTCCAGTGAGCTCTCAGTCATCCTCCCAGTCCTGACCACCTTTAATCTCTCTCTGTCTTGCTCGTCTCCTGAGATCCCCAGGCAGAGCCCTCAGCCCGGCTGCGTGTGCAGATGAGCTGCTCCTGGGCAGAGCTGTCTCTCTGCAGCGCTGCCGCTGCCACGAGCTCCCTGTGTCCCAGGAGCCCAGCCCAGCTCAGCAGCACAGGAGCAGCCCAAGGCGCTTTAATGACCCCTCTGGTGGGTTTGGTGCTGAGTCCATGGATCTCAGACCCTGGAGGAAGGTGAAGAAACTTCTCAAGAAGTCAAAGTCAGATTCAAACTCCAAAGTTTCTTGTACTGTTAATGGGTCCCACTGAGGGAACCTACTGAGAAACAGTATCCAGGCTTGGTTAGAGAAGAAAACTGGAGGTCAGGACAAGCAAAGTAAAGATATCTCTGATGCTGAAGAAACCTGGTTGTGTTTCTTTAACGAAAAGACAAGCCCTGACCTTGTACCATGGGAAGTCAGATCCTGTCCCTCCCACGTTGCCCAGGGCCCTTCCTGGGACAGTGTGATGTGGGGCTGTGCAAGGCCAAGGGCAGGACTATGGTCCCACACCTCCCAGGTTCCTGGCTGGGGACAAGGAGGCCATGAGGCCCCTGTGCTGGAAGGACAAGGTGGCTCCTCACAGGCATCAGAGGTGCAGACAACAGCCACAGCCAAGGGGAGAAGGAGCTCATGTCTGGTGGGGCTTTCAGCCTCTTTCCATCCCTTGATCATCTCCACGACAGCCTGTCCTGTGCTGTGGCATCCCCTGCACCTCTGTCCCTGCAGGCTGGAGACATCCCCCCTGCTGCCCCACCTTGCTCCTGTCTGAGCATCTTCCTTCCTTTGCTGAGATCTCTCCATCCTCCCCAGCTGTCCCTTGAAGCACAAAGCCTTGGACTGATGCAGACTCCCTCTGCTGACCTGCTCCACCACAGCACTGCCCTTCCATCACATTCCTTTCTGCTCATGTCCAGCCTGGACCTCCCCAGCTGCACTTTGGGACATTATTTCTTTCTCATGCTCTTTCCCACTATGCAGAAAACCTCCACCATCTCTGAAACCGCTTCTCATGGAAAACCCCCTCCCTGATGGAGGGATGTTTCCGCTCATTCTGTTTCAAGCACTCTCAGGCTACTCCTGCACTGCTGCAGCCTCCCCAGCGCTGCTGGGCCAAAGCAGCCCAGGTCCCTCAGCACCCCACACCATGTGCACAAGGTGCTGAACCTGCCTTGGCACAGCCCTGCACTCTCCAGGTCCTCCCTGCTGCTCCAAACCGGGAAGCCGCACACTGGCACACACCCGTGTGTGTGGGTCACACTAGTGCTGAACCAAATGGGATGAGAACTGCAGGTGTCTGGGTCCCCACACTCCTCCTCATGCAGCCCCGTGTGCAGCTGCCTTGTTCATGGTGAGCGTGCACCACGGGCTGCTGTGGGGACCTTGGAGTGCCCAGGCCCTTCTCCTCAGGGTCACTGCTCAGCGTGTCAGGTCCTGCTCTGTCCTGATGGATGGAGTTATTGTGCTACCTTGTTACAGAACTGCTCGTTTCTCTATGTACAAATTAGAGACCTTTCTGTTGGGTGAATCCCAGGTTTTCTCAAGGTCTGGACCCTCCTTTGACTGAAGCTCCATTTGCTCAGCTGTTAATATTTGCATGCAGATTGTTTATCCTGATGGGTTGTCTCTGCCAACATAACAGTATGAGGAGTTATAGGATACTATAAATACCATCTCCTGTAGAAACAGTAGGGTCTTGAGGCTCTGGTGCTTGTAATACTTGGATTTAGAGAGCAAGTTTCCGTTCATGTGGGAGAGCAGTAGGATTATGTGGAGCTCTGCCTGAGGACAGACAATGTCAGCTGAATGTTGAGGACTCAGCATGAGAGGGCAGAACAACATGGGCAATGTTGTGGTGACTGGACATCAGCTACTGACTCACTGATGAGAAATTGGAATTAGATGAGGCCTCCTTCAGACAAATGAAAGAAGCCTCATGTTTCCAGGGCCGTGACCTTGTAGCAGACCTGAGATATCAGAATATATACAAGGTACCAGCCATCCAGGAGGGTTTTGGAGCTCATTGACAACATCTTCCTGACACGGGTGACTGAGGAGTCAGTGGGGTGAGGTGCCCTGTGAGACTTCACACTTACAAACCAGAAAGAGTTGGTCAGGATGGAACAGTCAGGGATGGGAAAGTGGAGTTGAGGCTCCTGGGAGATGAGAACAAGGCCAAGAGCAGGATTTC